>NW_024609857.1:38183878-38420164 GCF_016920785.2 Ixodes scapularis | reverse complement strand
TGATGACAAAACCTCGGTGTAAGTAAAGCTTTGTCCTCCGTCATTTTCCGGTTAGCCCGTCATACGGCTATGGTGCGGAACGTGATGACCACTCTGGTTAGAGTCGGTCGTCATCATCACCAGACCACCCGCTACTGTGCATGTGCAATGAGTAGCTATGTTAGCACCGCGATAAAGAGCTAAATAACGATTCCTAACGTAAGAAAACGTAAGCAAGCCCACCTCTGTGAATGGACCTTGAGACTGAAGGCCCGTTCACACTCTTGCAACCGAATGCGACCGAGAGAGACGAGACCAGTTTTTAAGCTTTTTGCGACTTCTTAGGACCGGATGCGATGCAGCGGAGCTGGTCCTAAGAGATCGCAAGAGGCTTAAAAACCGGTCTGGTCTCTCTCAGTCTTACTCAGTCGCAGGAGTGTGAACGGGCCTTGATCCTTTTAGCATGAATGAGCGCGTGCTTTCATTATTGAGGAGTTAAACTGACAATTGGTGCTCCAAGATTTTCCGAAGTTGTGACCGCTCGTTTTAATCTGATTGTTTCCGAGTTTTTAACGAACCGAGAACCGCAGAGTCAATCTTACGTTTCAAAGGGTCAGTGCAGGAAGAGGTGAAAACTGGAATTCTTCAGTATGGAAATAAAATTTATTGGAATAGAAAGGGTTCTTCGGCGCCTCCAAATATTCATTGTGTAAACAAAACAGAAAAAAAAAAATTTCCAGAGCAAGTTTATTTTTCCCGATTTGAACAGCTGTTGCACACACCGAAGACTTATTTCACGCCCGTCTTTACGTGCTCTTTATTCCCCTTCTTCAATTGACTTCAATGCTGCAGTCATGTTTTCCATATAACACGCAACTAGAATTTATATCGGTTTTTTTTTTTCGGGTGTAAAGTGTCTTCTTGCCAGATGCCCCAAAGTCAACCGGTCTAGAACAGACCGAAGCCGAACGTGGGCCACAGTCTTGGAAAAATGGCGAGCGTCCCCCGTCAACCTTGGGCATTCCGCGGCGGCATTCGTCCTCCTCATAGTGAGGTCTGTTGTACATCGATCGTGACAAGCCAAAAAAAAAAAGTTTTATTTACCACGTGCTTTGGCCTGAGTGTCCAATTTGTGCTTGTGTTTTGTGTGTCCATCTGTGGGTCCACTTTTCACGAACCGGTTGTGCCTCGAGGTTAGTGCACTTTAAATGCTACCTTTCTGGTTTCTTTTTTTCTATGTGGGTGTCTATTTGCGTACCCTTTCTTTACAGCACGACTGGAAGGCCGTCGCCAACCAACACCTCTTTCTCAGAATGCGACAAGATGGCTCCGATGCCAACGAGCATATAGTCGGCAAGCTCTATCTGAGGCTCAGTGGCCTGCTCCGTTGACCGCATAAATAATTATGTTCGACTTTGCCCTCGCTTAGCATCCAATGCCCTATGCTGGACACGTGCCATCGCCACTTCTCTCTTGTGTTTTTTAGTTCATCTTGTCATCTCGACGCTTTTAGAAGTTGAAGCGGGCGCTTACGCTCAGACTCCACTCTGTATTTGTATTTACTCCCGCCGCTTTTACGCCGATTTGATTCGTTCGAACCTTGTTGAAACTCTGTCCTTTAGAGTTCGCGTGGCCTTCGGTCAGTGTGACCTTCGGTCCCTTTCGACCCTACAAGCAGAAGCTCAAGGACTCCGCCGACTCGGTTTGACAGACCACCGTCAGTGACAAGTCAGTATAGGTCTTCGTCACGGCCTTTCTGATACACGATCCGCCGCATCTTCCGCTTCAATCAAATCGATTGAATCAAGCTGTCGGCTGGGGCTTCGAACGGCGCCTCGACGACTCCTCAAGGAATCACTGGAAAAGAAAGGAGCGAGGGTCACCATCTTGACGACGGTGACCCTCGCTCCTTTCTTTCTGGACTCCACCGTCGTGTCTCATTTAAACGTGGGAGGGTAGCGATTGTCGCTTTAGATCAGATCTATCGATGTTTTATGCGTTATCGAGTTACCTTGATGACGCAAAGCTGGGGGACGCGCGGTTATCCTCTTTGGGTGCACCGATTGCAGACGTGGAGGGTCACGATGAAACGGCACCTTAGCTCTTTGCGAGGGAGGACATTTGATACGTGCGTTGATCCACTCAGTGGAACACCCTGAAAAAGTCCGGAGCATAAATTTCCCCCTAAAGCACTTGGGTGAGCCAATCCCTGCAATCTACAGGGAAGGCTCAGCGAAAGACTAGGCTGAATATATGTTTAGACCTAAAAAGGCAGTCTGATCTGTGGCACTGAGTATGACTATGCTCAATGTCACAGCGCAAGCATTTTTTTTTTTTTTTTGGGGGGGGGGGGGGAAGGGGGGGGGAGAGTTTAGCTGTACGTTGACGTAGTACTCGTGTCCAATACGAGTGCTTCGCGCTGGCCCTCAGGATGCCCCCAACTTACTGGCGTGGTAGTTTTTATGTTATTTTTACGGGGAAAAAGGGGGGGGGGGGGGGGGGGAGGGGCGACAACGTTGCTAAATACGAGTGGAAGTCGTGCTTTTTGTTTCATTTAGTTTTATCAACAAGATATCCACGATTTTTTTTAAATATCGTCCGCGCATACGCAGCCTCACGCAGACGCTGGTTCGAAATCTGTGAGTATGAAAACACGTGATTGCGTGGCGAAATAAGCCACGGCCTCCCGAGAAGGGGAATTTAGATCCTGCTTCCTAGATTCAGTAGCCTGTGAGTGATGGCGTTCCCCCACCGTATCCCTTGTACACATTGTGGCTTATATGGAGCTTATCTTTCGCCCCGAAGTTCGTACAAGAAAAGCTTATTCACTTTTCCTCCCTTGTGGCCCTCAAATTGTCAAACCAATGCATTTCGATCCAGACTTCCGTCTAGGCCGGCAGTTATTAAAAAAACAGATAAAACATCAATTCACGTTGATTAAAGCTTACCCTGATCAAAGAAGCACCTAGCGAAGATGTAGGGCGCGGTGTGACAAACAAACTTGGTTTCCCTCGTTTCCTGGTCCTGCAAGGTTCCTTCCTCCTCCGGCGTACAGATTGTGACGTGTCCATTGTGAGGGCACCCTTTTTCCTGGCTTATTTTCAGTCAGCTTAAAGAAGCCATGAAGCGATTTTTCTATTTTCGCTAAATACTACTTGGAATCACTCCCTAAAGTTAATAACTGAGTAAACTTGCCTTAGTTTTTCTTTCTAGGCAATGGCAGTCGTTAAACAAATTCGAGAATAATGAGCATCATTCATCCCCTCAACTCGGAGCCAAAACAAGTGGCCACGTGGCCTGGTGCCAATTCTATGCTTCCAACGTTAATCATAGCCATGCGCTGGGGTCGGCAGAGTCGTGCTGAGCTCCAGGAATTGTTCGAGTTCGGCTATTTTCATCACCGCAGTGGTTGGACAGGAACCACTACCCGAGTGTCCGCCGAGGCATCGATTGTTACGAGCCGAAGTGTTCACGCAGTTCTCGTGTCCAATCCATGAGCCGCGCTCGAGTGTTGTCAGGTGGGTGCTTTCGATCCCACAATTACGTCCTCGAGCTTTGCGAAGGCAACACTGAAAGAAATAGTCCCCCTTTATCGTCACAATTTTACCGCGACGAAGAACTCCTTTTGAATCAGTGGCGGTGCCTCCGCGAAGTCATGAACATTTCAGCCCGATATCCTTTTTTTTTGCTTTATTTAGTTTTATGAAGACGCACACGTTTCAAATGCCTAAAGCATCGTTTCTTCCTTCGACAACCAAATTTTGTAAGAAATACTTTGCACAACGCATATATAATACGCCAAACTTTTTTTTTTTTCTTTTTCTTGACGTCCGAGTCCTTTCGCTGCCTTTCGTGCTATTTCACTCGGAACTCGCGCTGAAAACAGGACAGGAGCCGAGAGGTCCCCAGGGTGTTCTAAACTTGGTCCTTGCACATCATCTCCATCAACGTTGTTTATAACGGTAGTGCCGACGACGCACTTAGTTCACGGGGCAACGATAAGTGGGCGCCACGTCAAGGCAACGGGCATGATCCCTCGTGGTCTCAGGGAAGTGCAAAGACGTAATTGGACCGCCGGCCTCGGCACGGGCACGGAAGATCCTTGGGGGCATGTTAAACGCTCACCGCTGCCTCCCATTTAATCATCGTAGAAAGTGTCGCTTAAAAGCTTTTTGCACTCCTGTTAGAATATAAAAAAAAAGAAGTGAAAGGTACAATTATGCTGTCTGTGCAGGTGAGTTAGGCGGTAAAAGGGGGGGGGGGGGGGGGGGGGGGGGCAGAGTATAAATGTTAATCCTCACGATATGTTAGATAATTAACTAAAATTTGGTGATAAACTTGATTCAATTAGTGAAAATAAACGTGCTGTTTTAATGAGAGACTTGCTTAGCGTCATCGAAAACCCTACAAATCAGTAAATTGTAGAAATGACATATTCGACGCGCTCGCATGGGTTCTTCCGTTTCTTATCATTCGCGTTTTTTTTTGTGCCGACACCGCCAGTCTTGCACCCGTTGCACGAGCGGTCACTTTAGCGCACCCCCCGCGCTTTCCATGTGCTTAAAGTCCTTCGAAAATTGATTGATTTAGTGTGTCTAGGTCGTGGTCGAAGTGACGCTCAGCAATATATAAAATAACGATAAAGTACCAACTGAATGCAAACGACGCAGTGCAAGCATTTTCCGAGATAACCAAACAAAATCGAATAAATCAAGCGAGCCTCCCCCCCCCCCCCCCCCCCCCCCCAAAAAAAAAAAAAAATAATAATAATAAGCAATAAAAAAAAGATCGTTTGGAGTTGAGTACTACAGCTTCGAAAGAACTTACTTTTTCCTACTCTGTGCCAAGAATCCAGAGTCTAAGCTAACACCGAGAAAATATTTTGAAATTGCACGAGTGTACTCTTCTCTTCCTTAGTTTGCACGTAAATAATAAATGCGTGTAAAATAGTCAGATCAACTACGAGACAAGCCGAGGTGCAAATTTCTTTAGAGTGCACGCACAGCCTCTCAATGTTGCTTACTCACTGCGCTAGCCCAGGAACATTGAGGGGCTTCACCACAGGTGTCGAGCCAACGCCTTTTCTAGCAATACAATAAAGCAAGTTAATAACGACGCCACTTAAAATATATATATATATATATATAAAGTTATTTTACGCAGCAGACATGAAAGGACTCGAATTTTGAAGAGAATGAGAGAGAGAGAGAGGGGGGTCAGAGGGGAAATGACACGACGTTTCTCCTTTCCGCCGCACATTACCGCCTTTCAGCGAGCTGAATAATCGTTGTCGGGCACGAGGCAACGTTCCTCATTAATGTGTTTTACTATTCGTTATTGGCGAAGATTAGGAATCAATTAGGAGGAATAGATATGGAAAATGTGACATAATCTATGGAGGAATTCTCGAGGAAAAGAATCTCTAAGTGTTCCGTAAACACGCAGAGCCCGCGGCTTATTAAAACGAAAGGAAAACCTGCTGCTTTTGATGTATACTCTCGAAGGTTTATTGTTTTAGTAGATATATCACCGCGAAAAAGGGGAGTGCCGAAGGCTGCCTACACCGGACTTTGGGTTGATCTAAGACAGATGATTGCACGAAGTGCAGTTTTTCCAAAGTATCTGATACCAATATAAAATGAACACCAACTTGCACCAAACTGCCAAAAAAAAAAAAAGGTACCATTACAATAAAAAAAGTTTTGTTTGAAAAGAGCAATATGCTCTTTTCAAACAAAACTTTTTTTTATTGTAATGGTAACTTTTTTTTTTTTTTTGGCAGTGCAGTGCAAGTTGGTGTTATACCTGGCCTTCCAGTGATTGGTTTAAGCAATGTGTTTCGTTAACAAAGCAATTTGTTTGCGGTTTGAAGGAGAAAAACGACTAAACAGTGCAAGCGACCGCACGAGGTGACAACGGCGCAGCTGTTGCTTTGTGGAACGATGTGCTTTATTAAAAAAAAAAAATTGGGTTGTGGGCAGGTTTATATTTACAACAACCCAATTTGCCTGCCTCAACGGGCGACGAGTCTCCCAGCTGTAGATGAGGAATTTAGCCAGTGCGGTACAACCGCTAGCCTGAGGTCTTTAATGTGCATCGAGCAGTAGTGATACACGAACGCACACCGGTACTGCTTTATTAATAATTGAAAACGAACGTGTTGGTGAATAGGTACGAATACTCGAAAGGATAAAACATCAAAAATAAAACTGAAACAGGATTTTTTTTTCTGTCCCCGTTTTGGATGTTTTATATTGTCAAGTATTCTTATATGTGCTTTAGGATATTTGCTTTTATTCAAAGTGGGAAAAAGTCATTAATTTTTTTTAAAGATCAAATAAGTCAGATTGATTTGATTTAAATCACACTAATTTGATCGCTGTAGCTAAAAGATGGCTATACTTATTGCTAAATGTGTTATTTAAGCATGACAAATTGATTTATAGATCCCTCCGATCACTGATAGTGATAACATCTCGGAAAAAACTAATTACTCTAAATTAAAAGTACATTTTGGTTACCAGCTGCTCACCGATCTAAAACCTGCCATATACTTAACAAAAACAGCTTGATCTCTTGGTTTTCACGTTTAAGGATACATCGATTAAAATCACTATATTTTATGACTACAGTGATTTAAATCAAATAAATGTGATATAAATTAAATAAATTTGAGATTTTAATCATAATTTTTACCACCTAGAAGACGAGGCTTGCGCCTCTCGCCCCAAAACGTCATCACTATAGTCGGTGACAGGTCAAGAAGGGAGTGGAAGCTCCGCTCACCTCTTTCCACTTTAGCAGAGCCAACGGTGGAGAGGAGGTCACCTCCTCCACAGCATTCGCTCTGCTATGGTGGAAAGAGGTGAGCGGAGCTTCCACTTCCTTCTTGACCTGTCACCGACTATTGCGGCTTTAAATGCGGAGCGCAAGTTCGTCTGCTTCTTTTCCAGGGGAGTTGTGGTGACGTCAGAATTCGCCGAGCTCTGATTGGCTCCGATTGGAAGGATAGTGGGTAGACCTCAAGGCATGCTAGCCATCGGGGTATACCCACTATCCCTCAATTAGAGTCAACGTTACTAAAACACTCAGTTGGGTAACTCGCCGTCGAAACCTGGGCCGCTGGCGTCCACCGAGACCGAGCTAAATACGACAACAGCGCCACTCTTTATCATTTCTCTGTACTGTGGTCACCTTGAGCCTTTAGAAAGCATGTTTTCGCGTAAAAACAAACGGAAAAGACTCTTTTTGTATGAAATTTATTGGAGTTTAGTACAAAATGAGGGGCGCGTGATGTTTTTAGAATCTTCAGTTTGCACGGTTTTGCGGCACAATTAATATTGTTTTTATACAATCATGCCTCACCGGTGCTTTCAGGTAGCGCGTCCCGACCTAAACTTCGGCAGTAAAACGCGGCGCGTCCGCTGGGGAGACGGGGGTGGCGTGGCACCCCTGTAACCTCTTCCGCTGTATCTGTTTCGGCGCCAAAATGTCCGATTAAAGCCAAAATAGACGTCACGTGCAGTTCCTCGGGTGGCCGCTGCGGGAGAAATGGCGGCGTTGTGTTCACCATTAGCTCGGTGCTCGAGGACAAATCGAGGACACTTTTTCCGAGCAGTTTCTATGGCAGTTTCCCAAATGATTGTTTTAGTAACGTTGATTAGAGTTAATCAGAGTTCGGCGTTCTAACGTCATCGCAACCCCCCTGCAAAAGAAGCAGACGAACTTGCGCTCCGCATAGTAAATCCAGACAGCGTCGCCTATAGCTTGCGTCCGCGTCGCCGCACGCGCGTCTCGCAGCGTCTCACAACAAACGCGACGCTAGGATGCGGCGACGCCAAGACGGACGCGCCTGCCGCTTTGCGGCTTTGCGCTGACGCTCGTCGAGCTTCGGCGTGTTTGACGCTTGGACCGCGTCGGAAACCCACTAATAATGACGTCGTGCGCGGGCCCCGTCTTTCTAGCGGTTTCGTTTTAATAATTATCCCCTATACATTCCATTCCAGACGTCCATTGAGCATTCGGCTGTACGTTGATTTGATCGACCAAATTGCACAGGATTAGCATTACTTGACGGCCGACCAGGGTAGCGCAAATTAGCCGCGGATTGCTAACACAAGAAAAGAAAAAAAAATGACACGAAGAAGCAAATAAGACGGCTAGTATAATCGTCGTTAGTTTCACGTAATTACGCCAAACTAATTATTTTTTTTTTCCAGTTGACAGGTAATGAATACAGAATACAAATTAGCAAACAAGCGCAAAAAAACTTTTTTGTAGCATTATTTTATGGTGGATTTGCACAAGCCCTCATCAACGTAATTTATGCAAGGAAGAGATGTAGAATGAAAGAATATATAAATCTTCCTTGTGGTTTAGAAACGCAGCTGTCAAATTATTACCTATCCCTAAATAGGTCAAGAGTTAGCCCTGCACGCGCAATACATGAAACAAGGCCTTGAAAGAGACCGAATTTCGAAGACGATGCACGGCTAGGGATAGCGTTCAACGTGGAGGACACATTTCTTTCTTTCTTTTTTTTTTTTTCTGTTTGGGAATAGCTTTCTTCCTTACAAAAATGCCGCGCATAAAAAAAAATGAAGAGAAAAACCACAAAGCAGTTGAGATGTTTATGATAACAATCAAACGCGGATTAGATCCAGGAAACGAGCCCTCCCTCCGTATTAGCGGAGGAAAAATGCCAGGAATTACAAATAATTGCGTGTGAATGTCGAAAAAGCGGCTCGTTGGATGGTCGCCGGAGGCCTCCACGTGGTGAAAACGTCACGATATCGTTGGTGTCGTCATCTCACATATGACGTTTGAATGTGACGCGTGAGCGATGCGCGACATTTGGTTGCGCGTCGTATGGTTATGCTTGACCAAGCTTGACGCCTTTTAACAGACGTCACGAGATATCGAATTTGGTTTCGCAACGACGAGCTGGAATCAGTGGCGTAGTCGGGAATTTTTCTTGTCGTGAGAGACGTAGCTGCCTGGGATGGCCGTGATTTTGTGTGCGGGTGGCGGGGTACAGGAATTTGTCAGCAACAGCACAAAAAAAAAAAAAAGCATATAATATATATTTTTTTTGTTAGTGCGATGTTGACACATGTTTTTTCTGAGACCGTTCCCTGCAGCATCGGCACGAGCTGAAGTATGGATCGCGCAATGGTAATATTTCGAGCATTAAGTTTGCAAAATTTTGTCAGTGGTGTTTTCGACACCAATTCTCGGACACTGAAATAGATGAAACCATCGTGGGCTTATGGATGGCAGCAACCGTCATTTGGAAATGTTAGGGGAAGCTTCTCCCACCTCTTTCCGCTTTAGCAGAGTGAACGCCTCTCCAGCGTTCGCGCTGCTAAAGTGGAAAGAGTTGGAAGGAGCTTCCCCTAGACTATTAACCTGTCACCGACTATAGATTGAACAGAGGGACTATCTTAAACCATGGGGAGCGTTCGTAATTCAAGACACCTCCTGCGGCGATCGGTCGCATGTGCGCATGCGCTGCATTTTCGCGTGGCGAGGAGGAAAGCAGGAGGAAAGTCGGAGACGCTTGCAGACATGCATGCAGCCGACCAACGTTATTAGATTAGGTCAGTTACGGAACTGCTCATAGACGCTGCTTGCACGAGCAGCTTCCCGTCGTTCGACGCGCCCAACGTCTGCAATGGTAACTGCAGTGCTATGAAATACGTACGTTTCGAAGCACAGGGTCTAGATGACGTTCCAGCTCTGCTCTATACGGCTCTATGGAAACACACAGTTATGAAACGAAAATATAGACGGCGTGTGTGTGTGTGTGTGTGGGGGGGGGGGGGGGGGGGGGGGAGGGTGTACGGGCTCCCCATAAACCACGTGACTCCGATCGAGCAGTTGGAGATCTTGCTAAAGACCTCCAAAGACAGTTTCGACAGTCTCGGCTAGTATTTACAGTTGCTCGAAGAGAATCATCTGCTCGGAGAGTACCTGGAGCTTAGAAGTCATTACTTTAATTATTATTATTATTATTATTATTATTATTATTATTATTATTATTATTATTATCGTGTGGCACGGCGATATGCGAAACGGCTTGGTGGTCTGGCAGCACTGTGAGCGCGGTCATCTTGGTGACAGCTTCAAGTTTCTTGAGTTCCGGTTTCTAAGCATTTTCAGGGCAGGGACGCTCTGCCACTGATTGGGACTCAACAACATTATTGTTTTCTGACTTCTGATCACCCAACGTGGACAAAGGACTAGGCTGTCATGCTTTTCATCTCTATCAGGAAACTTTGAATTATTTCTTAAGTCGTGCTGTTTAGAGGTAGACAGCTCCACACCATAACGTGCGACCCCAAAAAAAGAAAAAAAAAAGCTGTTATTGGCGGCAGTTTTAATTTGTGGAGAGCTCCGAGTTCTTGTGAAGGAAACTTCGCTTGGCAAATTTTTTTCGGGCGTTGCAAGGAGCTTAAATTGGTTTCAGATAACATCGACCTCAAGCACAGTTGACGGATGTCGCACTATTTAAGAGGGCTTGTTCAACCCTGGCAGAACAACTGCATTGACTTCCCCAAAATGATCCCCGGATTCTTTTGCACTAAACAAAGTTTTAACCTCAATTGCGCACAAAAAAAAAAAAAAAAAAAGAAAGAGGCCGTGAAATGAGGTCACCATCGCCTGTGTTGCTCCACTTGACGTCCACAGCGTAACTTTTTGCCGCCGCCGACATCATATTTTTAGCCACTGCGATGAACCTAAGCAAGTGATGTAATCGAATCTACAAGAAAGACAGCAAAATCCCGTCTATATGAGAGTTGAGCCGTCGTCCGTGTCTGTTGTGTTTTCTATTCTACATAGCCGCGCTTTAAATATTAAAAATAATTTTACCAACAAAGTCTCCTGTTTATGAGCTTGACGAGCGTGTTGGGTTAATACTGGATACAAAGAAAGCAAAACAGAAACAGGTGACAGAGGCATATCTCTTTTAACCCTGTTGTTTACCGACGCTATATCAAGTGTATAGCAAACGACGTATTTTTCGCGGGCTCAATATTTCGCGATTTAGGTCGAAGCTGGAAGTTTTTGAATAATTCGCGGGATCTAAATTTCGCGAATGGTAGGCGATTCGCGAAGTTCGCGAAAATTAGTTCCTTGCGAAAATTAAGTCGTTTACGGTATATAGAAATCGCTGCTAAACAATGCGATTGTTTTCTAGCTGTCCAAAGTACATACGTGTGATTTCATCTCAACTCAGGCACGAATTTTGAGTGGAATATTTAATTTTTGTCGAAAAAATACATGTTCTTGGG
This sequence comes from Ixodes scapularis, assembly GCF_016920785.2. Taxonomy (NCBI): domain Eukaryota; kingdom Metazoa; phylum Arthropoda; class Arachnida; order Ixodida; family Ixodidae; genus Ixodes; species Ixodes scapularis. The sequence goes on along the minus strand of NW_024609857.1, from coordinate 38,408,891 downwards.
CAATTTTTATAATAAAAGAAGACGCAAACGCTGAGTTCGTCGGATTTTTTGTTCTCACGTTACGGACGGTTGAAGCGGCCAAGGTGGAAACACGTTTTTCCAGCTTATCGGGGGTGCCATATATTTCACTCCATCCCTTTTCCCTACTTTTTACGCTACATCAATATAACATTTTGAGACACTCTCGAGATACGCTTTTTTTTCTGCTAATTAAGCGTCTAAGCCATAAAATCGTTAATTTTTTTTTTTTTTTTTAAATTGTAATTTGCCTTTTTGCGTCGATATTTGACGAAGTTCAGCAAGCTGCGCTGTGTGACATAATCAACATATTTTTATGATTTTTTACATCACCGTTAATTAAGCTCCTTCTTTTGAGTATAATTTGAATATTTTGCGCTGAATATATAATGCGGAACATGTGCATGAAAAATAAATATTTAAAAAAACTAACAAGTTTAAAATCGATTTTCCAAAAAAAAAATAAAAACATTTTATTTACAGTTAGGTAATATAGTAGTCTATCAAGAACTACCAACAGAAATTGTAGTCTATTGTTTGTATGGCCGCTATTAAGACTCGAGTCTCGTGCTGTGGGTGTTTTGAACGGGACTTCGCACAGGCGCTCTGCTGAGCAGAATTTTGGCCTATGCACGGTTTCCTATTTATCGTTAGCAGTTACCTCAATATCCAACCATAAACATTAAGGAAATTGTGAGTAGTGCACTTAAAAAAATTTACTTAGAAGTCCGTATCCACAAGTGCGGGCACAGCGCTTACTTCCTCCAAATTCGGGGGAATGCAGATCGTTAGAGAATTCCTCTGGGGCGCCAAGCAAATCAATATTGTTAGGATAAATATTGTTGCTTCACTGGCTCTTACGCTCAGATATTGAGGTAAGTATTAACATTAAATAGAAAACCCTACATAGGTCAAAATTCTGCTCAGTTGAGCCTCTATGCGAAGTCCCGTTCCAAACTCTCATAGCACGAGATTCAAGTCCTAATTATATTTTCTGTTGATAGTTACTTACTGTTGTATCAGCGATTTTGTATTCTACGCTGGCCTTGTGATGTCTCAGCAGTGCGGAGCGCGTGTTATCGCCTGCCATGATAAGCAGCGCCGCCGGGTAATCTTTTATTCGTTTTTACTTATATAAGAGATACGCGAACTGTATGTACAGCAGATGCTGTCTGGCAATAAACGTGTTGAAACAGACTGCGTTGGCATACGTAACACTTACTATATTAACCTAACTGTAAATAAAAAAAAAATAAAAGGTGTTTTTTTAATAGACTTTAAACTGCAATTTTTTCTAAATATTTGTTTTTCCAGGCAAATGTTCCGCATTATATATTTGGCGAAACATATTCAAATTATTCTGAAAAAGAGCTTAATTGAAGCTTTACGGTGATGTACAGACCATAAACATAAATTGATTAGGTCACACAGCACAGCTTGCTCAACTTTGTCAAACATTGCCGCAAAAAGGCAATTTGTCAATTAAAAAAAAAAAGAAAAAAACATTAAAGATATTACGCCCTAGACGCTTTCTTCGCATAACTCGCCGTTTGCACCTTTTTTTATAAAAAAAAAAATTTACAGGTAGCTAGCTACTAAAACTTTCAGAGGAGTTAATTATGAGTTAGTGTATTTTTGTGAGTCACTTGTATTACTGTGCGACAAGTCACCAGAAAACAAAATGTAAGCTTTTATAGCCACCATACAAACAAAATATTCCATTTTCTGTTTTGTTTATTTTATAAAGTACTGCAAGAGGTACCTAGAGAAAGACAATCAGCCAAATAAAAGGTAGGCTTTTCAGAAAATCGACCTCCAATTCGCAAACTTTTGCAAACAGTCCTTGCTTTACGAAAAAAATACTGTCCTTTCTCCTTTACACATAACATCAAATTTATTATCATTAGAATGAGTATACTCTAAGCTTTCTGAAAATACTAATTATGTTAAGACACCTCATATAGGTCACACGGAAGAGCTGGTAAACCTTGACAAATATCATCCAAAAACGTCATATTGGCAAATTTTCTAAAATATAATTAATATAAATAATCGCGATAAAATTATTTATCAAAGAATAAGTGTGTTCGCAGGTGTCAATTAAAAAAATAAGAGGCGCAAATTTTGAATTAGTGTATTTTGGCGAGTGAGATGATTTACTGACGCAACAGTCAAACAAAAGCAGATTTTAAGCTTTTATAGCTGCCATACTAACAAATTATTACATTTTCTATTTATATTACCTTATAAAGCACTACAGTAGCTAGCTAGAAAAAAAATCTGCCAAATAAAATGTTTTTTTAATTGACCTCCAATTTGCAAAAAAAAATAATTAAATAGTCATTGCTTTACGAGAATACACTGCCCTTTCTCTTTTACATACAACATTAAATTTGTTATCAATAGAAAAAGTATACTCTCAGCTTTCTGAAAATACTAAATATGTTACGATATCTTAAATAGGTCACACCGAAGAGCTGGTCAAACTTTGACCAATATTGTCAAAGGGACACACTTTGACAATATTTAAAACAAAAGTGAAGTTAAATAATCGCAACAAAATTATTGACCATAAATAATCCCTATTCTGAGAGTGGTCGAAAAAAAGTTATCTTGCACTACCAAAAAAAAAAAAAAAAAAACGTTCAGCCTTTCCACTTTTGTGAAGAAGGAAGACCAGCGGAGCTGTACTCGATACAGTGTGTGCTTCTTTGTCGTCGTCTCTTTTTCGCGCTGTTTCCTACGATGAATTCCCACCAACGCGCCCAACTATCCATTCTTCTATTATGGATGGATGGATGGATGGATGGATGGATGGATGGATGAATACGGCTGAGCCCTTTGGATCGGGCGGTAGCTTACGCCACCTAGCCATTTTGTTTTACCATTTAAGCTTAGGATATTTAAATGTGAAATCTATATTCACTTCGCAGTGCAAAGAAAGTGAGGCTATGAAACCCCCTTGCCATCAGTGAATAAGAAAATACCTAGTTTTCTCTCGATTTCTGCCACCATTCACTTAATCTTTGCTTGGTAATCTCTACAGTCTTGAAATCCACTCTCCCTTCGCTGTCTCTAAAACCCAATGACTTTATTAAATCTATGTTGTCTTCGGTAGGCATAGGGTGAAGCCCTTTACAGTAGAGTATCAAGTGCTCAGCCGTCTCGTTCTCCTCTCCACAAGCAGTGCACACTGTATCAATTTCCTGGTACTTCACTCTGTATGTTCTGGTTCGCAGAACACCCGTTCTTGCCTCAAACAGCAATGAGCTTCCCCTAGAATTGTCATAAATGCTTTCTTTGGCAATAACTCTTTTGTTTAATCTATAGCTTTCCAGAGCCGTCTTTGTCTGCATTCCCTCTAGCCACCGATCTCTTTCTGTGGCCTTAACTTTCTTCTTGACTGAGACTTGCTCTTCCGTATCTTCGCTATAGCCCAAAAACTTTCCTCTTAATTTCCTAGTGCGCTGTCTCCACTTGGTGTCTACACTCCTCATGTATAAATAGCTGAAAACCTTTCGTGCCCATTGCTCCCCGTCCATTAGCCTCAACCTATCCTCAAATTCTACCTTGCTCACCGCTTCCCTGCTCTCAAATGATGCCCATCCCATGTCTCCTTGTACTCCCTGGTTTGGCGTTTTGCAATGTGCCCCCAAAGCCAGTCTACCTACTCCGCGCTGTTTTATTTCTAGTTTCGCATGCACTTCGGATTTCATGCATAGCACTGCGTTTCCAAAAGTCAAGCCAGGCACCATGACCCCTTTCCAAATCTCTCTCACCACCTCATACCTGTTGTAATTCCAAAGTGCTCTATTTTTCATTACAGCTGCATTTCTGTTGCCCTTACCTATTATATACTTTTCATGGTCTCTGAGATATTCTGCACCATCACATATCCATACTCCTAGATACTTGTATTTACTAGCTCTCTCAACTGTAATATTCTGTATCTTCAGCCTCTCAACTTCATCCTCGTTAAAAATCATGACTGCCGATTTTTCGCTACTGAATTCTAAACCTAATTCCTCTCCTTCCCTACCACAGATGCTCATTAATTCCTGCAACTCTGTCCTGTTGTTAGCCATTAGTACAATATCATCCGCATACATCAATCCCGGTAAGGATTGCTGAATTTTTTGGCCTAGCTTACTGTAAGAATTATAGCTGGAACGGTTGGCGCCATCTACGAGCGTCGGCGGAAACCATACTGGATGTGTGCTTGCCGCCGCCGCTTATGGATGGCGGTAGCTGTCCAGGTAGGTTTGTGTCGACATACCGGACACAATCCTGGGGAACCTAGCCCTTAACAGTTCAGATGTAAAAGGTAAAAAGTTAAAAGGAGTATAACATGACACCTCCGACAGGCGAGAGAAAGGTCAGTTTCTGTCTCGGCGGCTTATTAAAATGTCCATAACCCGTGAACAAAACATCGCCCAAACGTGCGATTTGCACTCCCTGTCACAGAAGGGGTTTCCCTAAAACATTTTTTTTTTTTCGTCAAAATTAAAAATTCGACCCCAAATCCGTGCCTGAGTGAGAGAAAGGACTTTGGTGTTTTCAGCTTCTGTTGCTCACTGTTAGCCATGCGCATCTTCAATCATGGTTGGCGGCGACTTGGTCTTGTCCGCATACATTGAGCTGCTTCCGCACCGAGAAAAACGCAAACCACCACAACTACTTAAACATACAAAATAGCGCAAAAAAAAAAAAAAAAAGATAAGGACAAGAAGTATACAGGACAAGCGCTATTACTAGCCCAACAACATACCCTACCAACACCACTGAGTAAACAAACAAAAAAATTAGTAACTAATTTGGTAAAACTTTGTAAAAAAATTAGGGCCCAGTTCAATATTTGTAAATGGGTTCACGCCGTGCGATAACGTCCGCATATTTCTTCGCGTTGTCACAGATTGTTTTTGTCAAAAACTGCGTGTAAAGTAAATAAAAATAAGAAAACAATTTGAACCTTTTTGACGTTTGCGTTCACGTCACGCACAAATCGAAGCTTTGGCTGTTTATACTCCGACGTTGAGCGCAGTGAACGCAGCGTAGCGCAGAACACGCGCCTTTAATTGGCCGGCGCGGCGACCAGGAACTCGATTTTCGCGACCGATCAGTATCAGTGTGCGCTGCGCTACGCTGCGCCCGTCGACGTTACGTTGAAGTATAAACGTAGTTTTAATCGCTGCGCCGGCAGCAGAACGTAGCAACGCGTTGGCATCGCATCTCTCGCACGAAGTGAGGTCGCTTGTCCTCTCTCTGCCGGTCGGGTCACTAGTTTCGTTTTCTCGCAGCTACCAAGAGGGGCTACTAGGCGTCGCTCTTCATTTCGCATATGTCGCATATCGTCTAAAAGTTCTAAAAGCTTAGCCATGTTTCGTTAAACTAGCTCTTAAGAAGAAAACAAAAGTGCAGCGGCACACTTTCGAAGTTTTTCCGAGCAGTCATTCTTTTTGTACCTCCAGTCTCCGTAATAATATTCAAAAAAGAAAAAAAAAAAAAAAAAAAAAAAAAAAAAGTGGATATTTAGTGTTGTTTGCGCCATCCTACGCTCGAAGTATGGTCAGTATGGTCGTATGGTAGCTCGAAGCAACGGCAGCAACGGTTTGAAGACTGAAGACTGAAGCAACTGAAGACTGAAACTGACTGAAATCAGTTGGGAGTTTGGTGACAACTGATAACAGCGTCGAGGTTTTGTCCGCGGCCTTCGAAGGCCGGCGGGCAGTTTTCGCCGATCTCCGATACCGAGCGAGGTCTTCGTGTGATGTCCGTGAAGCCCTTCTTTCCTGCACTGCGTACGACACCGCATCGGACGAGCTACCTTCCCAATTGTGCATCGCGGTCGCCGTCGTCCGTGTAACTACAGTGCCTTGTGTAACTGTCCAGCGCATCGAGATCGCAATGTCGGCGACGCTGAGCCGCGTGAGGCCGGCCGGGCAACGACTCCAGCCGTTGCTCTGCCCGCTCCTGTCGGCTCCATCAAACAGTTGGCGAGGTAACCGCGCAAAGGCACAAGAGACTGTTCGAGGCGTCACCGACGACCCGACTGCGGTGGTTTTCCAGTACGCCGGTGAGAAGGCCAAGCGTCGGAAGCGAGTCTACATCTGGGGAAGCTGCCTGACTGGCGCTCTCGGGCACGACCGAATCGTGCGACCGCGGACCGGGGCTCAGCCGAGGGCTGCCCACGCTAAACCTTACAAGACCCCTTTCGCCGAGGTCTTCAAGGTGAGCGGACTGGCAGGCTGGTCGTCCCTCATAGGCGCCTATGTTTCAAGCATGTTACAACTTCTAAGTTTATCTAGCACAACCTCACAAAAACAACTGCCCTCCTTGATTGGTTGTTTTGCGACGCGAACAAGAAGGTAGCTTAAATTCCGCGTAACAAGACAAAGTGTGGAGTGGCAGAGTTAGAACATTGCATCGTCTGTGCAGGGATGCCTGCAGGTTGCTCCACGTGTCATCCGCTTGATCCATTTACTGAGGTACGTTGATTGCATAAATACTCCCACCGCCAAGTGGATCAGTGGGATCTATTTGTTAGGGATCACAGATGAACCTGTTCCTGCTCGGCACATGCTTGGAGTTAGGCTCGACTAAACGTCTGCCAGGTGTAATGACCTGTTGTGTACAGTGCTATACTTCATTTCACCATAGCTGCGAGTAAAGCCGGTACTACAAGCGTCGGAATTTTTTCCTATGTCACTTTCACTTTACAACCATGCATACATAGCTGGCACCCTGAAAGCTGTGCTTGTTTTTTTAGCTTCTCCTTCGTGTGTACTTAGATGAAACAAAGTATGTGGTGTGTTTGTTTCACCGCACATTCACCAGTGACCGACCACCCACCAATGAAAGACCAATACTAATCCATGCTGGCATTCCTGTCTCCGTGGTGGTACTTCACGCTCGTCGAGTAACTAAAGATTTCGTCTTTACCATTGCAGGTGGAAGATGTGGCATGCGGTTATGGCTTCACAATCTTTTCGGCCCTCGAGGACAAAGTCAAGAGCTCACATCGTGTCTTTGGTACGGGCATCAACACAGACTTCCAGCTGGGATACCAGTGTGTCAGGAAAGGCAAGTACTTCTGGTCATCAACGCTCTATTCCGAAGATGCATTTCTGCTCTGTCGACTGCCATGCTGTCTGCCTGTGTTGTGCTTGAACCAGCACCACAGACGAGTCACAGTCACCTTTTTTTGACTGGCTTCCTGTAGAGAACTGTTAATAAATTGAAGAATTCAATAAATGTAGGTCAGAAAAAAAAAGAGGGCACAAATTTTTCGTAAAATGCAGGAGAAAAATGGTAAAATTACACTCCCAACTTTGGCGAATTGCCCTTTAATGTCGGGAGAATGTTTGCTGAGTGGCTAACGTCAACCGTCCTACCCTTTCCTCTTCTAACTCCAGGACATCCGCTGGAGGTACTGACAGAGCCGGTGCCGATTGCCCTCCCCCTGCGCAGTGAGGCTACCCGGATTGTGAGGGTGGCCTGTGGCCGTTCCCACACTGTGGTGCTGACGGACAGAGAGGGTGGTGAGGCCGCATGTCTCGTCTTGCTCTGCTTAATAGCTCACACTAGTCAAAGGGGACGTAACATATTTCAGCTGGGGTCCCCTTTTTGTGAAAGCCATGCCGGATGTTTTTTTGTGAAGTCTGAAAAACTCTGGACCCTTGCTATTTGCGGCTTTTGGGTATTTACTGGGAAACTAAGATCATTGTTTTAGTTTTGGTTCTCCCAGTAAATTTTTTAGATGTGTACATTTGACACTTTCCGGGGTTTTGGGTGGAGGAGAAGGATTGGGGGGGGGGGAGGGTGTTAATTGATGTAACTTTTGGTGTTTTTGGCACCTTCTCTAGCACCCAGCAGTTATTTTGTTTGCAGGGATTATGCAGTTTTGTTGCTTAGTGCCACACGTCTGCCAAACACAGCAATCTGGGGCTTTGTGCATTTTCAAAATCAGCATCATCTTGTACAGCGGAGGCAAAATATAGAGGTGGGCTGGACATAGTAGAGATGGGCAGCCAGCCAGACTTGTGGGTGGCAAAACCGCTGCCACCCACTGTGGGGAAAACCCTGATGGGCACCAATCATGATAAAGCTGTCCCCTTGAAACATCCTTTCATATAATAGCATTTTCTCATAATTTCGAGCAACTGTTAGGTTCTCTACTGAACGTTTAAGTGGATTTTATGTATCGAGCCTGTGCTTGAGCAGATTAGATAATCAGATGCAAATTGGTTCACAGTGAGCTAAATGCGAATTTCTAGAGCCACATCCTGTCAACACTGAACACCGAAAATGGCGACAGGACAGTTGTATCATGTTTAGTTTTCTTTCATTACAACCCCCTTCGTTCACAAAAAATAATTTGGTGGTACTTTGTTGGGAGACCTAACCCAATCATTGTTACATCCAGAATAAGTAATCTGACGCAACATACAAGGAGAGAACGTTCAGAAGTCGACTGATCATTGAAGAACCATTGCAAAGGTATCATCATGCAGACTACTGGAAGAGCGCACTTTCATGTCACTTATTGCACGCTGTTTCCGAATAAGGGTCGTGCATCCACTTTCCTGCTGAGCACGGAGAGAGCCACTCATTATAGGCAGTGGTAGGAGCTTGATTTTAATAATGAGGCATTGATAAGGGGGTTTCTACATGAAAACACATTATGTACACTGCGACGCTGAGCATGATGTCTTGCCGTGCCGAGAATCCAGCTCGTATCGCAATACTGACATTTCCTTGTCATCATTCTATCCCGGGCTGCCTCTGTTGACCTCAATTATTGTCTATCTGCACACTCTTCTAAAAAACAGTCAAGGGTTGATTAAAGGAAAAAAGAAGTAAGTGTTGGAATCGAGCAAATTTGGTACATCTTCACAACCGTTTCTGTAGCCAGAACCGTGCGTGCACTGCCAGGGGCTACGATGATGCTCCCTTCGTTCTGGCTCGTTGCAGCATTTTCCCTGGGCAACAATGCTTTTGGCCAGTGTGGGTATCCTGCACTCCCCAACGAGAAGCGCAAGAACGAGGGCACTGTGTACCGTGTGGAGGGCATCCCGGACGACGTGGTGGACGTGAGTGATTTCTGCACCGGGCCTTTTTTCTTAGCCATGCCAATGGATCATTTCTGCCGTTCTAGCAGGACTCGCACAGCACGGGGTTTCTATGTTTCTGTCAGTCGACTGAATCTGGGGTAACCTCCGCCAATCCCAATACAGCAGCACCTGAGCCGGTTCCATTTTGTCACTGGACGGGCCGGTTGAGATAGCCCTTCCCTGTTTTGCTTTGGGCAGACATGTCTTTTAATGCGAAATGTGTTAAATGACTGGCACCTAACGATAACGATATATGATTTGGTGCCAGCATTGGAAGTCGACTGGGCCGAATGCCAGCCAAACTCTGACACATCTTCCTCAATAGTGGCCCTCTGCTCCATGAAACAAGCATGCTCCAGGCTGAAGTAGGTTGAAGTAGTTCCGTGCGTTTCCTCCTCTTTTGCCGCGAGCTGGCGTCAGGGCTTTGCTCGACACTACCGCATTCCAATTGTTTTGTTTCCGCACGCTCTGTCTACTGTATCTCGCACTCGAGCAGGCTCTGAGAAAGTGGCATTTACACGCTTTGTACCGTCCAGTCTCCACACGTCTACAGAGGTTCTCCACACTTGCACATCACATTGTGTTACCACTGCCTTTGCCACGCTAGTACGGCAAAGGGGCAACTCTTATTTCGCACCTTTCTCACACGTGATGGTTGTGCTTTTGGAGTTGCCAAGGGCGCACTGTTGTCCTGGTGGATATTTTTGCGAAATGCAAGGTATATGTGCAAAGGATGATACCAACGTGCTTGTTCGGTAGTTTGAAATGGGCTGCTGTGGGAGCATCGGAATGTTGTTTGACAACGCACTCTTGCATGTTGTCAAATAACACGAAGCACATTGGTGTAAATGTCGTCTGGGCAAAAGAATGGCAGATTTTTCATCCTTTTTTCAGGCTTCCTTTGCCCGTTCCTTTCTTTTGATGGGCTCGCATTATTGTTGGCTAAGATGGCAAATTTCAAGCTTCTATTACTTCTGTCTCTTCTTCTCTGCGGTCGATCCTTCTCTCTTTCTAAATGCTGGGTCGCAGCCCAAGAGCAGAGTGATTCGAAAATGAGTCTTTTCTTCTTGCACGACATTGCAGGAACTTTTCTTTTCCAATCTGCTAGAATTTCCTTTCCAAAGATTTTGCGATAATATATAAATTTGGTTTCATTTCTCTTTTAACCCTAGCTCTAAGAACACAGAAATGTAAAATAAAAAAAGTGAAAGCCGTTTACCACTCCCTGTAACGCCGAATTGGAGCGCAGCTCTTGAGGAGGAGGAGGGGAGGGTACTGAGGGCCACGTGTTCTCGGGGGGGGGGGGGTCACGTGACCTCGGGGGTCACGTGCCCCCTCAGAGGTCACGTGACCTCGGGAGGGGGTCACGTGACTCCCCAGGTCACGTGACCCCCGGGTCACGTGACCAAAATTTTTCCGCTAGATTTAGCGGGGAAATTTTTTCCGCTAGATTTAGCGGGGAAAGTTTTCCGCTAGATTTAGCGGGGAAATTTTTTCCGCTAGATTTAGCGGGGAAATTTTTTCCGCTAGATTTAGCGGGGAAATTTTCCCGCTAGATTTAGCGGGGAAATTTTTCCGCCAGATTTAGCGGGGAAAGTTTTCCGCTAGATTTAGCGGGGAAATTTTTTCCGCTACATTTAGCGGGGAAATTTTTTCCGCTAGGATTTAGCGGGGAAAGTTTTCCGCTAGATTTAGCGGGAAAATTTTTTCCGCTAGATTTGACGGGGAAATTTTCCCGCTAGATTTAGCGGGGAAATTTTTCCGCTAGATTTAGCGGGGAAATTTTTTCCGCTAGATTTAGCGGGGAAAGTTTTCCGCTAGATTTAGCGGGAAAATTTTTTCCGCTAGATTTGACGGGGAAATTTTTCCGCTAGATTTAGCGGGGAAATTTTTTCCGCTAGATTTAGCGGGGAAATTTTTTCCGCTAGATTTAGCGGGGAAATTTTTCCGCTAGATTTAGCGGGGAAATTTTTTTCGCTAGATTTAGCGGGGAAATTTACCCATAATGCACCGCGCGGTTACGCCGACGGCGACGGCGACGCCGACGGCGACGGCGACGGCGACGCCGACGGCGACGGCGACGGCGACGGCGACGCCGCTCAAGCCGGGAACGGGCCCCTAAGAGCTGCGCTCTAAAAAGCTCTTTGAGATTTTCAGCCTCTTTTCAGGGTTCCTGGTCAATAATTTGTGTGTCCCCTCCAGACCACTGTTGCGCTGGCCTTTCCGCGTGACTATATACTCCGTCTCACCGCAGCTTGGCAAATGGCGAAGGCCCAGTGAAGTCTCAGTGAGCCATTTAGGTTGTCTGAGGAAGACGTGGGACTATGCTCCATCTCACTATAGTTGCGTGCAGTGCCGTGGAGAGAATGGGGAAAGCCGCTTTTGTAGGAATTTTGAGCGACAAGCTGATCGCCAAACGGTACAAAAGCGACGTCTGGGGACACAGAAGCGGGTCTGGCTAAGAGGAGAGTTCTTCCTTCCCTTCTTCTTCAACTGCTTGGGTCACGCCCTCGCCCCTGTACCTTCGGTAAGGGCTGTCACATGCTTCGCCCCCATTGCTCTGATTGACTCAAGACGGGCCGTGGCGTTCGCTCTTTGCCAAGTTACGGTGAAACTAGGTAGAGACGCGAAAGTGGTTGGGCAGTCCCATATCGTGGCGTTTTCCGCAGGTAGCTTGTGGACAAGACCACACGCTCTTCCTGACGTCGTCTGGGAAGGTGTTCAGCTGCGGATGGGGAGCGGACGGTCAGCTGGGGTTGGGAAATACGCTGAGTCAAGGCATGCCGCGGCAGGTGAAGGGGGATTTGGACGGCCAGAAGATTGTTCAGCTTGCTGGCAGCGTCGACTGCATTCTCGCCGTCTCTGGTGAGTGTGCCTCCGGAACAATTTATCTCTCGGTTCGTGGTTATGGCACAGACTGTGTGCGAGACAAAGGAGTCTGCCGTTGAGGCAGACACATTTTTATGTCGTTCGGTTTTCTAGACCGAAAAAAAACAGCGCTGAGGTGCAGCCAGTTTTTACACCTGGTTGTCTTTATATGCTGGTGCCAATGGTTCCTCCTGTCAACTGCATGCTGAGAGCAGGTTTCAACCTTCAAATTATAGAAATAGTGAACAATGCCCCTCTTGTTGGGCTTTCGTGTCGAGCCGTTGGATGGATGTTTTGCAGCAAGAATTGCCAGTTACTGTGGCCTCGCCTGATCAGCTACTGAAATGTGCATTTTGTTTCAGAATAAAGGGATGGAGTGAAACATCTAGATATATTTGTGGAAGTTAATAAACTATGGTAGGTATGTGGCCTATGAGTGCTTGCCTTTCCGGACACACTGGTATCCCAGCTGAAATTCTGTGTTGATGCTAGTACGAAAGACCCGATGGGAGCTCCTGTCCTTGTCTTCGAGGGCCGAAAAGATTGTGAAGCCATAACCGCATGCCATATCTTCTTGAATAGTCACTTTTTGGTGTTCTTTTTTAAGTTTGGAACAATTGGTGTATTTTGGTTTACTACCAGGCACACATAAATGACTGACTATCATCAACAATATTTTTTTTTAACCGTTGCATTGGTATGTGTTGCACTGAAACGGTGTATGAAAGCTCGTTAAAAAAAAGGAGCAAACCATTCCTAGTTATCAGGTACAAAGTGTTTACCAACGGATGTGTGTATTTCTTGCCGACAAATGTTTGTGTTAGAAATGAAACCACGAAGCCGATTTATTACATTGTTGTCTACAAGTTCAACTCCTGTCTATGAAAGGTGCTACAAAGCCCCAATCGGGTGATTGTGTGTCTACAAAATAGCCATAAGGAATGTGCTGCTATACTTGTGGCTTGTTTGCTCTCTATGTAAGCTTCCTCTGTGGTTTTTTTAGAGCGGAGCTGTTAGTTTGAAGTTTATTTGGTTTCTCACGGGTAGGGAGGTAGAGACAAAAGGCCTTTCTGCCTGACTGGGCCTCTACCCCCCCCCCCCCCCCCCCCCCACAGTTCATAACAGCACAACTTGCATTAATTGCCATATATACGTAAAGAACGTAAACAAAATACATACCTATATCCACATAGCAGCAAACATGCACACTTTTTACACAATATCGTAGAAATTATTTTGTGAATATAAACAAGGATTAATCTGTCCTCAGATGAATATATATTAGAAGAAATAAGAAAACAAAACAATGTATAATCACAAAATGATCAAAGGAACAGAAAATAACAAAAGCTATGTCACAAAAGGTTACAGCCATGTAACAAACTCCTTTGTCATTGCAACACAGATAGGCACGAAACGAAACAATATACTACGCATAATAATATCTCGTTGTGTACAAGGGTGTGTCTGACGTTACTTTTATATTTATTAAATGATACTGTAAAATCAGTACACCCTTCAAAAATGTTTAGTAATGAAGGAACCTGGTAATTTAGTTTTTGTTTTCCATAGTTTGTCCTGACCTTAGGAGTCTTGTGTTTGGCGTTTCTAAGAAGATAAGGTTGCAGTGGCACTTCATCCTTTTGATAAAGTTTTTCTTTGTATATTGTCTGCATAAGTTAAAAGTAATAAATCTGGTTTGTTTTAAGTATGTTATGTTTTGTAAAATATAGACTGGTATAAAAATCCCAAACATTTCCTTGATAGTTTTCTAAAATTCGCAAAACGTTTTTCTGGAGAATAATTAATTTGCTCTAATTTGTGGAAGTGGTTGTCCCCCATGCCATAATTCCATAACAAAGTTTTGAGTAAAACAAAGAGTAATATAAGTTTTTGATAAGCCACTTTGGTAATAAATTTGTGATTTTATATACTAAAACAGCCTACTGTTCTCGATAGGTCCCCTTTTAATTTGTTCACGTGAGTGTTCCAAGTAAATGTTTCATTAAACCAGATGCCGAGAAACTTTTGTTCTATAACCTGAGATATGGGGGTGCTATTATATTGCAGATGTATTACACTATTGTCGTGCTTATTGATAGGTCCAAATATAATGTACTTTGTTTTGTCCACATTTAGTTTAAGCGTGTTTATTTCCAGCCATTCTGAAAGTTTTTGAAGATAATCATTTGCCTGTTGTTCTAAGGATGCTTTTGTATTGCTGCAGAAGAAAACATTGGTATTGTCAGCGTACATCACCAAATGTGGGGAATTTGGGATGTCTGTTATATCATTTATATATATGAGAAAAAGCAGTGGGCCCAGTATGGTGCCCTGGGGCACTCCATGTTTTATTTCTAATTGCTGAGAAGTGGCGTTTTCGACATGTACAAGCCGTTTACGATTTCAGGGGTAGGACTTGATTAGGTCAGACGCTACGCCACGTACAGCACAAGTCTGAAGTTTTGACAGTAAAATATTGTGTTGTATTGAATCAAAGGCCTTGCTCAAATCTAGAAATAGCCCGAGTGTATATAGTTTATTTTCGATGTTGGTTATAATTATGTCCTTTATATTCATAAGAGCAAGGGCCAGTTTCCCCAAGATCGTGTCCCCCGCAAAGAAATGAAGACACCGAACCCTGGACACCTATTGCCATCTATGAGCAATGGCGGCAAGCCACGTATCCGGTTGCCACCGTCGCTCATAGATGGCGGCAGCCTTTCCACTCTGGCTTGCCGACTTGCGGCCGGTCATTACTTTCCATTGTACTGCTCCGCTGGTCTTCCTTCTTGACCAGAGTGGGAAGGCTGAAAGTTTTTTCAGCGGAGCTGTTAAGGGCTAGTTTCCCCAGGATCGTGTCCCCCGCAAAGAAACGTTGACACAAAACTCTGGTTGCCGCCGTCGCTCATAGATGGCGCAACTTTTCGAGCCCTTCCACTCTGGCTTGCCGACTTGTGGCTGGGCATTCCTTCATTCCCACCATAGTACAGCTTTGCTGGTCTTCCTTCTTCACCAGAGTGGAGAGGCTAAAACTGTTTTCTTTATTTTTTTTTTTTATATTAAAGGGGAAAAAATCATCTTAAATAAATATCACAACGACAAAGCAAACATGACACATTTAAATGCTCGAGAAGAAAACAAAACAAAAAAATGTTGGCAAGCTTGGCACGTGAAATAAAAGTAATGAATAGCAAAACAATCGGCAACATAGTTTAGGAGCTCTATGACATTTTTTATTATTTGAGGAATACCATGATCTGGAGCAGAAGGAAAGAAAAAAAAAGGCACATAATGATGCTATGACGGTTTTTATTGGGATAAAAAAAAGACATTTGTTAACACTGCATTTTTAATAACACAAAACTGATAGTAAAAAGGCAAATATATTTACTGCAAATTGATGTAGGACTCTTACATAAGCCTTTTACTCAACATAGCAAATAAGCTTGTTGTTTTTCTTTCTTTTTTCCTTCTCGTTTGTTTTACAGTCAATTGTACTTGGTCTATTATGCTGCAATAAGTTATCTGCTACATATCTGTGTGTTCTGTTATCTGATATGCAGTTCCTGTTTGTGACCACTAAAAGATGTTTTCGTTGTGGCCAAGATACTGTCCCGCTATGCTGGAAGCAGAGTATTTTGTTTTATTAAGCCCATGAGTAAAACTCATAATTTGTTTTTTTCTCATTTTGACTGATGCATTTAGAAACTTTGCATTCACTCCAGTTTCTAAAAAGTAATCTGTCTGTGCTTATTCCTAAAGAGTGAATTTAAATGTTTATTTAACCGAATTGCTACCGCGTGCGTCGCACGCTGCCGGGCCGTCCGTACCGCATATTTTTCTCCTAAAATAGGGCCACACTAGGCGTGGCTGTTTTGCTTGTATAATAAGCTTTTACAGTAAAACTCAGTGCATAAAAACAAGAAAGCATGTTTATTTACATGCTTAAGTGTGGTCTGTTCCAGTCTACAAATCACTAGGTCCTCACATATTCTTCCTCGTATGAAAGATCTTGAAGCACTCCATCCTTGGTCGCTTAGGTGTCGCACAACAAGTGTGCTCTTGTCGTGATTCGGACTCAGAACTGCTGTCAGAATCTCTCCCGTCGTCGACAAAAGGCTCCGAAAACTCACTATCCTCACCAGACGTCCTGTCATTATCTTTGTCAAAGAGGACATCTATGATCTCATTGTCAGAAAGGCCAAACCGTACACTGGATGCTGCCATCTTCTCCACGCAGGCAGCGATCGAGCAGGAAAGACGACACACGAAAGAACAAGCTCAAACAAACACAGAGAACAGAACGACCCTCACCATCTGTTGGCAATGTATCTATATAACTACACTACACCAAGTCTACATAACGCACCATCCATGAATGGCTCTTTAAAACAGAAATTCATGCGGTCCGGCGAATCGCCGGCCTTGGCAATACGGCCCCTGAGGCCACGCCCGGCGATTCGCCACCTTTGGTAGCAAATTGGTTAATATCTACACTGGTGACGGGGACATTACAGTAGGAAAGGGCACGGTGATGTAACCTTACGATATACCAACCAAAGTACACTTTAGGACAATGTGCAATACAAGAGTAAGAAGTGATTATTATATCATTGGCTCTTACATCGCTATTTGGAAGGTTCGCAGATCTTCGAAAAGAAGTCCTTTTGCATTTGAATGCTAACATTTTTGGTAACATATTTTGCTTGCTTATCATACGAGGAACAAGTTGAATTGAACAGCATCAGCTCTCTATCAATCCCTCACATCCTTGTTTTTATTGGAATTTTATATAAAAATCTGTCCTTAACACAAATATCTTCTTCACTTATTTTTCTATTTTAGACATTCTACACAACTAACTTCTGTTCCAACTCGAGAAAACATTGTCTAGAGACTCTAATTAAATTTCCTAAATTCTTTCTTCTTATTTCTTTTTTTTTTTTTTTTTTTCAGAAAGCGGAGACCTGTTTGGCTGGGGCAGTTCTGAATATGGCCAGTTTGGAAGACAGACGGACGAGAAGCAGGTGGGGGACTGTTGTTGCCTTTTGCTTTCCGTTTTTAAAGTTGCATACAGTCAAAATGTATAGATTTCTCTGCCACTTATGGAAACACTGACAAGGTACTTAATCTTACCAAGAGTTTCACTGGAAACACTGTCTATAATAGCCCAACTAACAAAAAAAAAAATTGTCTCGAATTTTTTATTTTTTTTTGCAAGAAAATTGCATGTCAAGAATCAGATGTTCAATGCAGTGCAGCTCTTCCTCTCTTTTCCGTGGCCACATTTGGTGACATTGCAGTGCATGAAACATTTTCGAAATTATAGGCCATCGAAGCACAGATCTTCGTGACAACTGAAATTCTTAGAATGCATAAAAACTTTGAGTGCACAGTCGCAGGGAGTCACTTCAACTTCCACGCACTATGACATCATAGTGCCCCACTCTGGTACCCCGCTTTTGGTTTCGTTTCGTTTTTTGTCAAACACGCAAACCTGCAGCGAATATAACCCCAGGTGGTGCCTCGGAACTCTACTTTATTATTTTATGTGAAGAATTATGTTCTTGGGGTAAGTGTCCTTAACCCTTTATTGATGAGATATGCAAAAATTGCTTAGAACATTTATTTTTTTACGATATTAATGTTTAACAAGATCAAATAAAATGACAGAGCTGAAATAAAAACAAATCAAAAGGTAAACTTGCAAGTTATAGTTTTGTTGCCTGTGGGCAACACCAGGCAAAAGTTTGAAAATGGCTCCCTTCACTGTAAAATGTCAATAATATCTGCACATACGATTAGGGATGTCGCGAACCACCTTAGGTTCGATTTCGAAAGGTTTCGATATTTGCGAAGCGAACTGAGGTTCGATTTCGAAAAATTTCGATATTTTCGTACCGACCGAGGTTCGATTTCGAAAAATTCGCAACTTTTGACCACAGCGGTGTTTCGAATTCGAAAATTTCGAAGCTTTCACGGTTTCTAAAATTTCGAATTCGAATATTTCGAATCTTTTTTTACTTCAGGTTCGATAAATTCGAAGATTTCGAAATTCTTTGTAAAAAAAATTCGAAAACTTCGAACGCTTCGAATTTTTATAGACATGAAGTTCGAACAATTCGAAGATTTCGAATTTCTTTTTGCATAAAGTTCGAAAAGTTCGAAGGCTTCGATTCTTTTTTAACGTTAAATTCAAAAAAAAAAAAAAAAACTTCGAAGATTTTGAATTTCTCTCTAATCCAAGTTTTCAAAGGTCGAAGTCCGATTTTCAAGTTTTTCCACAGTTTCAGTTTCAAATAACGTTTTCACGACTCACTGGTTTTCACAAAATCAAGTTTAGAAAAGTTAGGGTGTGATATCTAGATTCTGCGAAGTTGGTCAGGCAATTAAATGAGGCGACGAGTGTCCCGGACGTGCTAGAATATTTGCCAGTGCAGAATTGTGACCGCCAGCCCTGGGGGGGGGGGGGGGGGGGGGGGGGGGGTCTTCAACCTGCATCACGCAGTAGTGATTGCACGAATACACTGTTTTACGAGACTCAGCCAGTTCGAAACGGCCAGGGGCGAGCAGGAGGTTGAGGCTCAGAAAAACCTTGATGCGACCTGGCAAACTAGCTCGCCACCCCTTGCACGCTGGTAGTAATCCGATCTGGTGAAGTTTATAATTGTCCTGGAGGTTTATTTTCTGGGACGGAGGAATCGCCTCGCAAAAAGCACGAAAGCCGACACAACTCGAGGTCGAGGAGCGTTCTACCATACAAGTGGCGTCGAAAGAGGAAAAACGGGGGAAAGAGGGTAGCGAAGGGGGAGGGGGGGGGGGGGTGCTTCAGCCTCCTTCCCCTTGCAGGTATTTCGGACTGTTAAAGAAAACAATGCGGGGAAAGAGGGCGTGGTCGAGCTTATTTTAATCTGAAATTATTTATGCATATGTATAGCTACTGTCGCTCTTCACTGCATATAAGGTTGCGTAGATGGTCATTGTTAGAAACTCGTTGTCAGAAGGCACTGCTCGTCACATGCTTAGTGGTTCGGAAGTTCAAAGCTGTCTTTTCGATCTAAACACCTGTGCCGATAGTAACAAAAAAAAAAAAAAAAAAAAGAATAAATGCGGGAATAAAAAGCAGGAAAAAAAAAAAAACTATCAAGAATTCGTCGGAAGTGTTCTATTCTTGCATATTCAGAGGTTCAGAACTTCGAAACAAGTTTCTTTTACCAAAATGTGTACCGGCTAAAAGAAACACGTCCCAGGAACGTGAAGCGAAAAAAAAAAAAGTTTTCTTTTAATGACGTGCTGAACTTGAACACTACTAGAAATCTTCTCCCATGAGTTAATTTATTCATTAACGTGAAAAAACAATGAATATATTATTTTGTATTCTGCAGATGGCAGTGATATGTACTGTCTGTGGTGTTAATTTAAATGCGGTACCTCAAACAACTTACACGAAAATAAATATCAAGTTTAGGTCATAATTGCATGCAGATACATGTTTGGACATTTCTTCGAAACTCACGTTGAATAACAATAATCACATCTTAACTCTTAAGACGGCACTTACCTAGGCTATACATAGATCATTCTTAAAAAAGTATAACATATCTACCATAAATAGCTCCGGCTGCAGCGTGCTTCAAATCTGGCACAAACGATAATCGTCAAAAACCCGTCGTCCTTCCTCGCCCCTTCGGGGATTTATTTCTTTAAACCTAAGCATGCCAGAACATTGAAATAAACGACATTGTCTTTCGTAAGGAACGCAGCACCGCGTGTAAAAGTTCGAGAAAAAAAAAATTACGAATGTACACCACTACCTGAAATCAAATGAAACCGTCCGCCGGTCTTTCGAAGTTCGACGAACGTCGAACTTTTACCCTAAAAGTTCGAAGTCGTCGAACTTCTGACTTTTCAGAATTCGAAAGTTCGAAACTTTTCGAATTCTCTTGATAAATAAGTTCGAAAGTTCGAAATTCATCGAATTTTTTGGTCAGTCAAGTTCGAAAGTTCGACAAGCATCGAACCTTGCAGCGCAATAAGTTCGAAAGTTCGAAAAAGATCGAATTTTTTAGCGTAATAAGTTCGACGGTTCGAAAAGCGTCGAACTTCTTAGCTTAACAAGTTCGAAAATTCGACCTCCGTCGAATTTTACGATATAGAAAATTCGAAAAATCGAAATCTTTCGAACCTTTCGAACCGCTTGATTCGATCATCGAAACTTCGATTCGAAAAAAGTTCGCGGCATCCCTACATACGATAGCATCTAGTAAAACGGCCACCTTAAAATGTCAGTGGCAAGAGAAAAACACTTATTTATATTTTTCACCATTCTGCCGTACCAAACTTATTTTTTCTCGTCAAATATTTGCCTATCTTTTCACTAGATGGCACTGTAGTTTTGACCTTCAAGACTTGCCAGACTGCTAGATTAAAAAAAGCCATAAAACCAGAACTATTAAACAAGAAGAAATTAAAGATGTTTACGATTCTATGTAATGCCGAATTGGAGCGCAGCTCTTGAGGAGGAGGGGGGTGCGGAGGGGAGGGTATGCCCCTCCTCCCACTCCGCATCCTCCCCTCCTCCTCTCCTGCTCCCCTCCCATTTAGCGGGAAACTTTCGCAAAATTAAAGGGGCCCTGCAATCATATTTAAATGTCTAACGTTTTTGCGGTTTCCATGTCTCTTGGGGTTCGGGCAAGCCATCGGCCGCGGGGAGAGTAACTAAATATTAGTGCGTCATATTTTAACTAGACGACGCAAAAACTTCCTCCACCTCCGGGGGCGACCCGCGGTGCCGAAAGCGAGCGATATGTGAGGTTTTTGTTCCTGGCCTTACTACTGGTCAAAGCCGCTAAAAGCTTTTTCTTAGTCGAAATACAAAATATAAGTGGCACAAACCGTTTCAATTATTTATGAAAGTAATTTTTGTTCAGTATTTTAGAATCAGGAAAGAAACAAATGCAGTTTCTAAAGTACGGCAACAAGAAATGACCCATCGACATGCCCGCCACCAAGCGCTAGAAAAGGCGGCACATACTAGAAAGGGGTAGTGGGATTAGGCACCGACGAGCAGCGAGCAGAGAAAGGTCCCGGATGTATGCAGTGGTGCTGTGGTCGTTTACCGGCTCTAGGATCCGACCGGTTCCGAGCGTTCCGAAGGGCTTTGGCGAATAGGTTTGGCTTGCGGTTTGGCCATTTGGCGGTATGGCAGGTATGGCAGCATGAAGTGGCTCCCGTTCTGAACTGATTTTTACATCGTGTTTGCTGTCGTTTGTGGCCAATGAAGTGTCATGCCGAATTAGTCTTTAATTGCGCAGCAAATGCAATGCGAGCCGCCCTGGCCACCCGCTTATACATCCTAGCCAACACATGCTTTAGTGGCGCTCTCTCTCGAGCCGTCGACACGGAGTGCGGCAGCCGTGGGCGCCCGCTGAGCTCACTACCTTTCCTCTAGTTCACGGCTACTCAAGCCACAACCAACGACGTCACGGAGGTCATTTGTTGCTTGTTTGTTTCTATAATTTTAATTTGCCTATAACTTTTAAAATAAAGCGAAATTCGAGAAAACAAAAGTTTCATTAAGTTACTACGTTCAGTGTACTCAGGTGCGGTGCAAATTGAAAATCAGTCAAAAAGTTGTTGCAGGGCCCCTTTAAGCGAAAATTTCTGGGCTAAACCTAGCGAGGAAATATTCCTGCTAAATTTAGCGGGAAATTTACCAACATTTTTCTGGTAAATTTAGCGGGGAAACTGAATTAATGGTAAGGTCACTTGACGTCAATTTCTCTGCTAAATTTAGCGGAAATATTTCTGCTAAATTTAGCATGATGTCTTGTTTCCCATAATGACATCACGTGTGACGTCATGAGGATAAAATTCCCCCTGCCAAATTTAGCAAGAAAATTTCCCCACTAAATTTAGTGGAAACATTTTCGCTACATTTAGCACGACGTCACGTTTCCCATAATGACGTCACTCGTGATGTCACATGTGACGTCACGAGGATAAAATTTCCCCACTTAATTTAGCAGAAAAATTTTCCCGTAAAATTTAGCGCAAGAATTGTACCCTCGTGACATTACACGTGACGTCATGTGTGGCGTCATTTTGGGAAACGTCCCATAATGCAACGTGCGGTTACATTGACGCTGATGCCACTCAACCTGGAAACGGGCGCCTAAGAGCTGTGCTCTAAAATTCTTATCTGGTTTGTTGCCTTCAGGCAAGACTCGTCAACAAAGGGTTAATGACGGTTAATGACGCCATCGTAAATTGTGTATGGGTGAATCTGGGAACTTAAGGCTTGAGAAGGTTGTCTGACATGTCATGTCCTGATAAAGTATAGCTTTAAGAAACTTTATCAGTATTTTACATTTGGGACCAATTGATCGTTATCCCCAACGATTAAATGATTGTTAGATGATGAAAATAAGAGGGGCGCCGATAGTCCTGAATTCTAAGAGACGTCGGAGTGGGATGTGCAGTGTCTGTGAGCTTGCTGCCCAGAAAAGTTGCGTTGCTGCCACATCGACCTGAAATTACTCGCCATCCATTCTCACACCAGGCACATCTCGCACCTTTCGGGGCGAGATTGTTTTGCTCTTTTGTGCATCTTGGTTTGGATGCACAGTCATGTCTCATTATTATGAACACCTTCAGTCTCTCAAAAGTCGTCCATAATGTGAGTTGTTCACAATATTGAGGCAAAAATGCATGTATTTTCCCACCTTGTCCCCTGAAATCGTGTCTGTACAGCGGGGTATTCATATAGTCTGTATAGCTGGGTTCGTACGCACTGTCAGCACCGCTCCTCCCGAAGACGAGCTGGGCTCGTCACGGTGAACAAAACGCATGTCCCTTACCAAAGACAAACTAGGCTAGTCGACGTGTTTTTTAGTGTTACGTACTGTCAAAAAGATGTGGTAAATTTCTAGATATTGACGAAAACCGGTTCAACGGTGACAACAAGGGCTTGAGAAATGGCGGCATCCACTTCTGGAAGTGGCGTCCCTTGCGACAGGTGTGCAATAAAAACGAGGGAAAAATTAAGCTTGCACGACATACCTTCCGATTTGCATGACGAGGACATAAATTTTTCATCCTCCAGTGACTGTGAAGCCAAAGAGCTTTTTGACTTTAGCACTGCCAACTCTGATTCCGATGAAGACATTGGGTCGGGGTGTTGGCATATATACATATATATATATATATATCTATATATATATATATGTTTGCGCTACTATATATGTAAAAAAGTCGGTATATCTGAGTAATTTTTTTATATTATTGCGGTAAGCAAAGGGTTAAGGGGGTCCATATTAACGAAACATCACTGTATTGGGCTCTGAACAGCTTAGATTCACTAAAAAATAGCACGAAGTAAAGGTGTGCGAATATTTGCAATTTGGAATTATTCATACATAAATAGTGTTGGCTACTCTATTTGATTTGCAACACACTTCTATTGTTCGAGGTATTTGAATTCTTTTTAATATTAAAAATTTACGAATTGTATTGATTTCTCACGTCGCTCTTCACTGTTCTGCACTAGCGATGTGGTTTCATTGTTTCAAGCTTTGTCGCTTTGCATGATACCGGCGCACGCGTGTCAAGCTTCACTGCCTTGCATCGGCGTGCTAGGGGAAATGGCCAACGTGTTTGAGCATCTGGGTTGGCTCAGCAGTCCCAGAAATGTTTTTCGCTACCACAGGTCAGCCTTCTTTGGTTATATGATTGTTGTTGAACTCCCCAATTTTACAGTGCTGGATATTTCCATTTATGTACTTAACAATGCACAATTTGTTCAGGAAAACAAAATTGGTAAGAAACAGAGTTTTAATGACCTCTTTGAGTTTAGTTCTGTTGGGATAGGCTCAGTTTCCTTCCTGTTCGTAACAAATGCGTGCACTGCCTATGAGATCCCCAGATATTATGTGCAGTATACTAATTTGTTGATCACAAGATGGCCAATCAAAAATGGACGCATTTTTTACCGTTGTGGCAGGTGAGCGAGGCACGGCACCTGGGCTTCCCTTACGGCAAGGTGCGCTTCGCTGCCAGTGGGGCAACCATGTGCGGCGTCGTGAATGGTAAGTGCCAATCTATCACCTGAGTAATCCAGCGGCTCTCAGCATTTCATTTCTGTGGGAGCTCTTGTCCATTTTCTAATGTGTTGAAACAACCCTCCTGGGATGGGAGAGGGGGTGACAGCCACAGAAAGGCTAACCCCTAGCAGCATGTAGCACGGACTATTATAAGGTGCACTTATTGACTGCCACAGATGTGTCTGTAGTTTGTTTGCACTTCTTTGACATTCATCTTGCACCATCACAGCTGATGTCCTTGACAAACAAGTTGTTTTGGACAGAGGTCGAGCTAAGACCAGAACTGTAGTTCCAGTTGTTATGTACAGGATAAGTATGAGTACTAATGTCACAGTCACGCAACACTGCCTTGTAATGGGAAGAGTGTTTTATTTTTTTTTGTAGAAGACAAGGCTTATTTTACTTTGTTGCATCAGAGAGTTGGTGACTTTGTGTTAATGCATGCTCAGTAGAAGCATTGTTTTCAGAGAAAGCAAAAAAATTAAGCCTGCTTATCAATTGCAGTTTTATCTGCAAGATTGTTTAATTAAGCGTGCCTATCAATCGCAATCGCATCTGGAAGATTGTTTCTTTTAGCTTTTATCCTGACTAATAGGAGCACTCTTGCACGTGTGCAAGAAAGTTTTTTGGGGAATTTTCGGGGTTTTTGAGCACTCTCTCACCTCCGTCAGTCTTCACATGGACATTAAGCGACAACAGGAGAGGCCTCCCTCGCTCTGCTGATTGTATTGCTTGCCTCTTGTCCCCACCAGAGGCAGGAGACGTGTATGTCTGGGGCTACGGACTGCTGGGGCTGGGCCCCGAGGTCAGCTTCCGGTCGAGCCCTACCCTGCTGCCCCGCCCACTCTTCGGCGCCGGCCGCTTCTCGCCGGACGTGCAGGTGGCGCAGCTGTACTGTGGGCTGGGACACTTCGCCGCCGTCACGGGTGAGAGAATCTCGTCAGAAACACGGCGTATTGCCAAACTTAGTCGCAGTTGTGTTTTTTTGTTCATTATCGCGTTTTTCATACTGTAATACAGAATTAAAAGTTGAAATCTTGCACATTGCGGACTATCTACGAGTGCAGATTACAGTGAAACCCGTTTAGAACGAACCCACGTACAGCGAATTACTGGCGATATCGAACTCACGGGAAATTTAAATAAAAATGCATGTAAAAAGCACTTTTCATAACGAACAACATATTGGCTATATCGAACTTCCCCCCCCCCCCCCCTGGAAGGCTTCCAAAAACGTGCAAACAATCGCCTTCTCGCCTGTCCGTCCCCCCCCCCCCCCCCCCCCCCCCCGTAAAAAAAAAAAAAAAAGAGTCTAGGAAAGACAAAACTTTTAAAGCTCAAGCCGCGAACAAAATTGAGAAAGAGAAGCGATTCAGAAGGGGAAAAAGCTAAAAAAACTGCACGCACGCACAGGAAACAAAAAAAAACAAAAAACTTCATCTTTAAAGGGTTGCTTTTGAAGAGAAGTGAATCAGAAGGAAAGATAAGCAAAAAAAAAAAAAAAAAGCTCGGCACGCAGGTAAAAATTGTTTTTCCACCGTTTTATTACAAGTTGAAAGCGAAGAGATGAGAGAGAAAGAGAAGGAGCGAACGCATCGGTGAAAGTTCGTAGTAAATGGTTTTTGCTATATCGAACTACCTTTTATATCGAACTGATCGTAGCGTTTCCTGCTGTTCGTTATAAACGGGTTTGACTGTATAAGGGGATTTGCTTTTTTCTAGATTGTTCATTATGGCAAGACGCGACGGAGTTTGTGCATGACAGCATAAGTTAATTTGAGTTTACGTATTATGCAATCACTTTTGTGGGCTAATAAAGCTTGCAATTGTCGACGTCTGCTGCATCTGATCATTTTTACGTGCAGATTGAGCACGAGTGCAACCTATCTGGAAAAAACTGTTTTCTTTTTGTTTGTTTTTTGTCTGAAATTTGTTTGTACAGAATGTAAAAATAGGATAATTTTTATTAAATTGAGTTTACGCCTCACATTCTACGCTACGTTTCACCTCAAGTCCGAGCGCAGCCAACGCTATGTGCTGAAAGGACCGATCAGGCAGTGCCAAAAGCATGACGTTATGGTGTTTGTCATCTTTCTCTATGTCTTCCATAATCTGCTAAACAAATCAAATGCGGTGAATGCCCGGTGTTGTGTGCTTTTAGTATGTACAGTGGCCCAATTTTTTAATAATATCAAGCGAGTGTCGACCGGCGGGACGGCCAGCACTGTGCCGCGGAGAAATGTGGCGTCACGGGAGAGGCACACAAAGCTCTTTCCGTTGCAAGCGTCGTCTGCTAGGCTATTCCATTAACCGCACACAGCCCCTGTTCATTTTAAGCAAAGATCTGAAGAGCGCTTTCTTTTATTTTCTCTTCTTTTCGATACTGCTCAGGCGTGGCATAAACCGCGCGTCATCTCAAGTTAAATTTTTTATTTTTTTTTATTTTATGTTTGCGTTTACTTTGTGAGCACTTACAGAAATGAAAAATATGGTGACGCGACAAACTGAATGCAACGATGCATTAAACTATATACCCGCAAACAATGCTACGAGCCATCAAACCAATCCAGTGCTTTCACCCTGCCGCGTGACATCATGCTTTCACGCGCAGTTGTACCCAACGGGAAGGCCACGTGACACACTTTTAGCGACGGACTGGCCAAAATGGCTCATAGCGTCTGCTGCGGTACAACGCAAAGTAAAATGGAGTATAGACAGGGTTTCCGCTTGGCGTTTTGTATTATCAACTGCGCTGTTGCTGTCGTCATCTAGCCTATATAGCTGGGTAGTCAGACCTTTCTTTGACCAACGGGCGCGAGCACATTTTTATGCCTCCTCGAGTGCCTATAGAAACACAGGAACATGTCGTGAGAATGTCGATGGGCGGCATGACGCAAACGGATATAGCAACAACGGTCGGAATCATATAGGAACGCATTCTAAGAGGAGGGGCGTATCGGCGATGCACTTCGACATTGCAAGCGCCCTGCCCTCCTTTGCTATAGAGCAGGGGCTGTGTGCGATCAATGGAATAGCCTAGCAGACGACGCTCCCCCCAGAAAGGGCTTTGTGCGCACGCGCTTAATCTCTCCCGTTTCGCCGCACGCCTCCGCGGCACGACGCTGGCCGTCCCGGCAATCAACGCTCGCTTGATATTATAAAAAAATTGGGCCACTGTACATTGTTGCTTGTACATGTTCAGCCTTCAACTGCACTCTGACTTACGATGGAACGAAGTATAGTGGTGCAGTTTCTTCCGGTTTTTACTTTTCAATGAAGCTGCTTAGTACTTTCCGTTGAACAACGGACCTCAATTTATTCTTTAATAACACAGCCTGGATCAAGTATTGTTGCAGAAGTTCAGTAGGAACCTAATTGAACTGAGAATTGAATCTTTTCGCTCTTGAGCCGTCAGGATTTAGCGTGTGCGGTGATGTAAAGGTGAGCCAACGACCTCTTTTGTTTCAAAAATGTTTTACCAGGCACTTCATTTTGTCTTTTTTTTGTGCCCTTGAATTTGTCTGAAGCGATATTTATTTCGTTGCTTCTTTTTGAACCTTCCTATATGGGATCCTTCTCCCTCAAACAAACTGTCCTCCTTATCCATAGCAAGCCTGAATGTCGTGGAGTTAGCATTGCCTACAGCAGCATCCCATTTCACTTTTCAGCATGTTTGAACACTGCTCATGTACACACAAAAAAAAATGTTTTAGCTTTGGAAAAACGAAATGTATAGCAGAGAGCAATTCGGTCTCGCTGATTACATTCAAATGATACCTTACCCTGGTCTTTTTTTTTTTTTTCAAACTTTAGAGAGGTTGCCTTTTAAAGTATTTCACGAACGCTTGTCCGGTTTTTGACATACTTGTCTTTGTTTTGTTTATTTATTGAGGAAGGAAGTGATATTTGCTTTTCCAAGCCTCTTTGGCTTCCACTCTATGGCCAACGTCCCAATAGGGATCAAACCTTCATTACTGAGCACGGAGGCCTGTAGCAAGCACAGCCGGTCTCCAAATTCAGTCATGCTTTTTACTAAGCCTGCTATAGCCTTGCTATAGTACAGTGTAGAAGTGGAAAGTTCTCATCCTGTCAACTTGAGTGAAGAAAAGTAAACAACAATGCCATAGTATCTCACAGCTTAAAAGTTTGATACTATCACTATCTGTGTTGGATTAATATTTTTAAATTTTTTATTTGCAAACACTGCTGATCTGTTATGAGGGATCGTAACAGGATGGAAAAACATAAAAGAAACCATAAAAAGTAAAAAGGAGTTACATCAATCGGAACACAAGGTGGAAACAAATGTACTGACAGAGTCTTGACTAGTAGTTTTGTAGGGAAGCCTGGTTCCATTCTACAATCGTTCGAGGGAAAAAAATAAAATTTTAAACTTGATGCGGGGTTGATAAGATGTAGTGGTAAGCTGATTCCTCACACGGGTGGCATACCCAGTAGAAAAAGTTATAGATTCATCTACGTTAGTTTTGTACTGCCCCTTAATTAATTGAAATAAAACTTGAAGTCTGCATGTGCGGTTTCTTTCTTGGGCTGAGACAAACCCAAGCTTTTTGGTAAGCTCTGAAATGGAAGCTTTTCTATAGGAACTAAAAATGGATCTGACAGCTTTGTTTTGTATTCGTTGCATGTGGTTAACACTTACTTGTGTGAATGGGTCCCAAATAAAGTTGGCATTACAGGGCGAATTAGAGTTTTGTACGCTGGAAGTTGAGTGTCTGCAGTGGCTGATTTTAGTGTTCGTCTGAGAAAAAAGAGTCTACGGAAGGCGTTAGAGGAAACGAAACTAGCGTGTTTATCCCACCTAAGAGCAGAGCAGATCCAGAGACCCAAGTACTTCAGTTCATTCACTTTTGTTAGGATATGCTATATTATATCAATGCCAGTATTATTGACTGAGGATTGACAATGGATTTTTCAAGTTTGCCAGCCTTTGTGTTTTCACTCCCACTTGCAATGATACTCCAAAAAACAGTTCCCTGCAGCTGTTGATATATGCAAAACATATAATTGCTTGCTCTCTAAGTATTGGCAGTACAACATCCAGAAAAAATGCTATTTTGCACTGTGGGTTGTGTGGCACACACAACTTCAAATGGACAACTATGAGCAGAAGTAAGATGAGGTGGACACATTGGAATGTAGACAGGACAGAACAGTGGTTGCTTAAGCCCATATGTGATTTTGGATTCTTTTTTATTGTGCTGTGTGCCTTGAAGATTTCTGAGTGAGCTCTCTTTGTGTGCAGACAAAGGCGGCCTGTACACCTGGGGTAAGAACAGGAATGGCTGCCTGGGGTTGGGCCACCCCCTCGATCAGCACTTCCCCTTCAGGGTAAGTATCTCCTGCCCACTGTCGCATGGAGGAGTGCAGGAGACTTGGTGCCCCATTAGCAGTAAACTTTAACAATTCATCATTATATTTCTAAATATATAACATATAATTTCATCCAATGACTGATAATTTAGGGTAGACTCCAGGTAAAATTAATTGATCAATCTGCCATAACATTTTTTGCATCCTGCATTCTACTACTTCGTTTATAACATGATGAAATCTCGTTTATTACCAAGAGCTATTGTAAGAGATTGTACTGTATCATTGGTTCTAATCACATGCTTACCAATATAATATTTTCCCTGTTTATTCAAGGATCCCTTTTCAATACACATCTTTACTTTTCCAAAAAACAAAAATCAAGATGGCATATGTGGGACTGTTGGGTTTAGGTACATGGTAGGTGAAGTGCTGTATATTGTACAACATTTTGAAAAATCTGCCTTTGTTGCTGTTCACAGGTAAGCATCACAGCAGAAGTGCTCAAGGTCAGCTGTGGGGTGGATCACATGGCTGCCCTGTGCAGATCTTACTGCTGACTGCCAACACAACTACAATCAGTTCAAACATCTCCAAGCTCCCACGGTCTTTTAGGTTAAAAATAAAGGATGTATAGTATGTGTATAGAAGCTCGTTGCCTCAAGTTTGGATGGAACACAAATTTAAACTGGAATTTGCACACTGCCTCATCCCTTTTGTGTTCTACATTTATAGGGCACTGTTTTTTGGTTATGTTTATAATAAAGGTTTCTAGGTATGTTTTTAAAAAGAACATCGTTCTTTTGGAAGTACCATACTCCGTGTCAGCTATTCTGTGCTGCATTGTCAAGACTAGCGCAACCTCCACAGTGCTGCTGCCGTACTGCTGCGAGAGTATGTGGCTTTGTCTTGCATCCCGTTTGCATGCACCCTTATGCAAAGGAGACGCCAAACAAAGCCTCGCGTTCGTGGAGTGTAGCTTTAACAATGTTTGAGCGCTGTTAAGGCTATGTTAGCCTTGACAACACAGCACAAAGTAGTTGACACAGACTGTGGTGTGCTCACTGTTGATGTCAATGGCATGTATAAGGGTATGCAAGTAAAGTTGCACAAAGAATTGAAGTTTCACTCGGAAGCCTTTAATCGTGTTGACATATTCACATCCCTGTAAAATCTGGATGTGGCAGCTGTAATGAAATAGCGAAGCAGGAGAATCGCACAATGAAGCTTCCGTGTCAGTGAAATGTTCAGGAAGACAAGTATTTATGGGGTATTTTCTAGGGAACTAGTCAGTAGTGTTGATACCTAGGAATTAAAGGGGCACTGCAATCCTTTTTAAGAATTTACGTTATTTTGCTGTTTCCATATCTTGTGATTCGGGCACGGAGAGAGTAACTAAATATTAGTGAGTCATATTTTAACCAAACTTTGCGGCAACCTCCTTCTCCTACGGACACGCTCCGTGGTGCCAGACGCGCACTGTATGTGACTAATTCGTGACATTGTCAGTCCCGGTCCGCTCCTTCCTTATGACTGGTCAGAGCCGCTAAAAGCCTTTTTTTTATTCGAAATACAAAATATAAGGATGTGAACCATTTAGATTGTTAATGAAAGTAGTTTTTGTTCAGTATTTTAGATGAGAAAAGAAACAAATGCAGTTTAGAAAGTACGGAAACAAGAAATGACCCATCGACATACCCGCCACCAAGCGGTGGAAGAGGCGACGCAGGAGCCCCCGCGCATGGCCTCCGAGATCCCGAAGCACGCTCGCTTTGAGATCTCTGAGGTCATGCCCCGCGGATCCTAGCAGACGACGAATGAAACCGGCGGAACATTTTGCAGGAAGCGAAGTTATGAATGGTCTCCTCGCGAGACCATAGGAGACACACCCGGAACTTGAGCATCATTGAGTGGGTGCGAGTAGCTTCGCCAGTGCGCTCCGGACGCTTAGGAGAAGTGTCCTTGTATGGTATTACACCCAGCTCCGCACTTCTAACGAGGATTTGGAGCTCCAACTCCGACAGACCTGGTAAATTCATGCCAGCAAGCGTGGTGGAGGGTTGAAGCAAGCAACGAGCCGTTGACGCACATTCGGCTGCAGGGGAAGCGGCCAACAACGTAAGCCGCTGTTGATTGGTCAGTCGCTTTGCTTCAACCATTGGCCACCCAGGGACGTCATGAAGGAGATAGTTTGCTTGTTTTTGTAATTTTAATTTGCCTAAAACTTTTAAACTAAAGTGAATTTCAAGAAAAGTTTCAGTAAGTTATTGTGTTCAGTGCGCTCAGGTTCGGTGCAAATTGAAAACCAATCAAAAAGTGTGTGTTTATATAGCCAGAAGGTTGGTCTTCCTCGGTGGGCGTCTGGTGTCTAGGCTGTAGATGTGCAACTTAGCCAGTGTGGTACAACCGCTAGCCTATGGTCTTTACACCACACAGTAGTGATGCACGACTATACATGCAGTACGATGCTCATCCAGATCGAAACGGGCGTGGGGATGAACCCCTTTAAGAATGCCTCTGAACTGTATTTTAGACTGGCTTTTGCTTGCTCAAAGTGCCCAGCAAAGAGAAAAAAAAAAAAAAAAAATTGTAGAAACCACAGAGGTCTATGAATACGATAGCATTTGTCAGTGCACACACAGGCAGGTGTTCGGTCTCGACGACCAAGAACTGGAGCATATTTATTATTTTTCAGCGGGAAAGGAAGGGGGGGGGGGGGGGGGCAATTTTTCTTGGAGTCAATTTTTCCCCTAAATTTAGCGGTGAGCTTGTATTGGTGCATAGGTCTTGACGTCATTTTCCCCGTTGGGTAACTATGCTCGGGGTATGTATTGATATTGATATTGATATTATTTATTGCACTTGACAAGTAGAAGTGTACAGGCGTGCTGGTGTTGGGGGAAGGCTGACGCCCATGCACTATTGTGCCCACAACACCGACCCATGCACTCACAGAATATATATATATATACATGTGTACAGAAGCAAAAAAAAAAAAAAACTAGTGTGCTTACACATTGATTTGTGCACTCCTATAACATGTATAGGTTGTACAGAATGGTGAAGTAAATAAATAAAAGAACTAAGTAATTAAGTTAGAAGTCAAGAGGGAAAATTTTCAAACACCGTTAGGGGGGTCACGGAAGAGCGTCTCAGCTACTTCTTTTGCCTCTTGGGGATCAGAGGGAATGTGTTCGGTGAGGTTTGGGGGGAGCCCCCTCCAAAGCGTAGCTGCCCTCAGCAGGCAGGACTCCCCATGCCGTAATGTTCGGGACATCACGGGCTGGACTCTACCCGTTCTTCTGTTCACCCTGGGGGCATCATAAAGTTCCTGTTGGTTTGGTCCCATGATCCTGCAGAACAGCCGGACAGATGCTACTTGCTGTCGCTGGTGCAGGCTCCTCCAGGCAGCAGTCTTCAGGAGGTCACTAGAGGGTACTTCTCTGTAGGAGAGTGGGACTGACGGTGGGGAAACACTGCGGCGATAGTAAGTGTAGGCGGCACCGTTGCACGCCTCGTAGTGTAGTTTGGAGATATTTTTGCTGGGGGTACCACACCGCAGAGCAATACTCTAGGTGGGGCAGCACCAGCGCAGCGTAAAGATGGCGGAAGGTGTTAGGTGTCATTCCTCGTGTTACTCGAGTGACAAAGCCCAGCATGCGTCTTGCTTTCGATGTGGCGCTGTGGACCTGGGGGGCAAAGTTGAGGCGGCTGTCCAGGACGACACCAAGGAGGGTTGTGGAGGGCACATGCTTTAGTGGTGAGCCACCCAGGGTTAAGTTTGAGGCTTGGCTTGTAGTTTTCGAAGTTTTGGAAGAGATAGCGAATGTCATTGCAACACTTTTAGAGCAGTTAAAGGGTAATTTGTTTTCGGCCGACCAGCGAAAGCACTGGTCGAGGTCGTCCTCTATGGCGCAGGGCACGTGGACCGCGCACGAGTGCTGCGTCAGCGTTCCGCCGTTCAGCTGGGGCTCGTGATTTCAGTGATTGAGCGTGAAACTGTGCAAGGAGGAGGGCACGTGTATCCCCCTTTTCCCATGCCTTTCCCCCCTCCTTCGCGTGCGTTTAGTTTCGATATGACGGATGTGACGACCGGACCAACAGCACTTTGAAGCAACCGGACCTGGTTGCATCAATTACCGAATCTATTTATACCTAGTCTTTCTAATTTTACAATTTATAAATTGTAGTGTGCCTTACAGTAAGGCAACGAGGTTAAGTTAAAATAAAGCACAGAATCATCGCATGCCTCTTCCATCTGTATCAAACGCATCAAAGGAGACATCACGTAAAATCTCGCGCTCTCACGTCGTACCACGGGATTTCGCGATATTCTCCCACTCCCGGAAACAGCGTCGGTAGCCGTAGCCGCCGCCAGTCGTCGGGTGAGCAAAAAATAGCAGCGAGAAAGCGTGGAAGAGAGTTGCGGAGTCTTCGTTGGCTCTCTTGGCGTTGCCGTCGGTGACGTAAAACCAGCAAAGGTACGTTCAAATGGCCTTTGTCACAAAATTATCCCCATTTCTCGTAGGGTTTGGTAACACAAAGAACGAGTCCAGTTAAGCGGAGGGTTAGTTCACACGCAGTCGCCGTGGAAGTGTCGGAAGTGGACGAGCACGCGTGTATGCCGCGTCGCAGGTAGATCGTGGCCACGGCGTGCGTCGCCGAGGCCAGTCGCGCGGAAGGGGCTGACCACTTGTTCTTTGTTTTCTTTTCTTGTCTGCCCTGCCTGTAGGATTCGGCACAATGGCGCGCGGGCAGCAGAAAATCCAGTCGCAGCAGAAGGCCCAAAAGAAGGCGGACGCGATTA
This sequence comes from Ixodes scapularis, assembly GCF_016920785.2. Lineage (NCBI taxonomy): Eukaryota > Metazoa > Arthropoda > Arachnida > Ixodida > Ixodidae > Ixodes > Ixodes scapularis. Next base: position 38,374,650 of record NW_024609857.1, on the reverse strand, counting down.
AGAAGCAGCAGAACCACGACCAAAAGGCGGCCGCAGCCAAGGCATTGGTGCACACCTGCACCGTTTGCAAGGTAAGGGTTGGTCTGCCCATCTGGGTCACTGGGCCACGGGGTCATCGTTTGTCACGGAGGGGCTCCCTCCGTCCGGCCGGGCATCGCTGCTACCTTGTTTCCGCTTCTCCCTGCCAGGCGCAAATGCCGGACCCAAAGACGTATAAGCAGCACTTTGAAAACAAGCACCCCAAGATGGAGCTGCCCGACGACCTGAAGGCTGTCTGAGGCACGTCGCGCGCTCGTTTGGTGGGTCACGGATGTCCCTGTGGCGACCCAGACTAGTTGCGCGTCCTCCCCCGGTTTTTTTATACTCCCCTGTACAGCTCGCCCCCGGAAGAAGGAAGCAAAGTTCGTGAAATAAACTGGGAACCAGACCTTTCTACCTTTCACACCCCGAGCCATTTGTGTTATTTGCGCAGCTCGCGATTTGTGTCACTTTTTCTCTAACGTCGGAGGGTTTCCCTGTGGACACACGGTGTGTTAGGACAGATTCATGCTTCCACTGGTGCTGTCACAACAAGCTTCGCAGGAGGTCAACCACCAATTTATGCAGACGTGGAATACAGTGGCTTGCGATACAAGCTAGAATGCACTAACAGCGACCAGCGGGTACAGACCACTCAGTCTGGCAGCCAGCGAGTGGAGGGTCAGAATGCACATACTGTAGCCATGTGACAGCATGGTTTGTACTGTCTGGTTGCCGTTTGCGCATTTTAGCTCCTATTACTAGCCAATGTACTGGGTAAATGGCTCGCATTTTAGAAAGCCTGACATTGGATTAGATCACCAAGTAAACACTTTTATATCCGATTTGGGGGACTATGTTCAGGAAATGTTTCGTTTCTCCTAAAAAAATCGGAATGACGATATCGCATCTGATTGGTTAAAGGCTCAAATGACGAAAGAGGGAACTTTCCTCATTTCAACCTCCAACCAATCAGACCTGATATCGTTACTTCCATTTCTTTTTAGGAGAAACGAAACATTTGTTGAACATGGCCCCCTTGTTCCGGCATCTTGCGGGCGCCGAGTGTCGGATGTTAACGAGCCTGGCTGCCACATTTAGGAGTTGACATATATGTGTCTCACATGTTCCATGACTTGATGCATGTATTAAGTTCCTGTTCAGACACGCTATACAGAACGATATTTTTTATATAGTATTCAATGCTATTGCCAGTTTACAATCATGGCAAAAGGAAGAGGCTAGCGACAGCATACACACTCAAATCTTTCGGCGGGGCTTTGGGCCCCCTCTAGTCAAGATAGCTAGAGTTCCTTGCAACTTCAAGCTCGGGTTGAAACAACAAAATTTTACTAGCTGCATATAGCTTAGAGGAGCAGAATTAGTGCACTAATGTTAGGAGCCAGACACACAATGTTTGTTGAAATATTTAAAATAGTAGTACTTTTTATTCGTTTGCAGACCTTTCCGACAGTTCCAAACGGCACCAGGCACGTCCCAGTCGAATAAAGCTTTCAGATTAAACATCGCCAGTCTGCTACTTGGTAACATTCGATTCGTAGGCGACGATTCATGCAGTAATGGAAATCGCCCAACTCTAACAAGGTTCTGTGCAAATTGCAATGCTGTAAGCATTGTCGAGGCACTGATTAATGTTGGATGCACAAAGCTGCAAAAAACACTTTACAGTTTGTTTTGGCCATGGGCTAAAAGCAGGCACTGGAAGCAGTTCTGGTGTCTGGTTTTTCATGACTTGTGACATACCAGGCTCGAAATGAATGGTTGTGTATTGCGACTCGCGCACGGCACGACTGTTCATTTCACTGGTCAGTCAAAAAAAAAAAAAAAAGTAAACTCGAAAAGGTTTTTTTTTTTCTGTAAATTTTAATGTACTTAAATGAAGATGTTCCTGTCTGGGCTTTATAGAGAATCAGGATTTCTCAACGTCCCTGATACAAAAACATTAAAAAAGTAGTTTCATGGCTTCCAGGCAGCATTTACTTTCGCATATATTTTTTAATAAAAGCTTTACAAATATGTGTTGCCATGTTTACAGCTCAGCTTATATGGCTCAATATTAAACCCTTACAGTCATTGGTTGGTTCATGCTCCACAATTGTTCAGAAGTTATGTAAAAGGCCAACCAGAGCAAGGATGTGGCACGGGCTTAAAGCATAATAGAGTGCTGCTACAGCAAAAATTTGGAGTGGGATGGGACTATTGCAACCTTCCACAAATGGCGCACAAAGAAGGCAAGGGCATGTGCACACGAGGCTTCTTGCACTTGCATCTTGAGCCTTCCACAACGCTGCTCACAACCCCTTGGCTGACCGTCTAATACTATATTGAACGTAAAAGCTGACCCTTTTCTTGACCTGGGTCAACCAATACTTTTCAGCATCAGCACCACAGTTTTACAATTGTCCATGCTTCCGCCATCATCCGACATAGTTGATGCTCCAAAGTCTCGTCGCTGCATTTATTTGTAAAGTGACTGGAATGAGCTTCACATTAACCAGCACCATTTTATTTGGAGAGGTGGCCGAAACTCCACCGCAGGAGTGCTTTTGCCAAATTATCTGAAAAATTTTCTAAACTGGCAGCCAAGGTTAGTGGGCCCATGGCTAGAGCCAACGGCTTCAGCAATACGATAAGCTCGACCCAAGCGTGCACCTTAGTCAGCATGATACAGTAAACAAATCTTTGATTCAACTAAAATTGATGAAAACTATAGTCGCTGACAAGGCGAAAACGGCAGGGTGTCTCTTTCAAACGTCCAGTCTCCAACAGGTGCTCGCCGCTTTCTGCTGCGCTCAATGTGCACGAGACAAATTGTTGTTGACAGTGGGAAGATCGCGCTGGAGGCGGGACAACTATAGTCACTGACAAGGTAAGAATGGCAGGGAAGTGCCTCTTCCCTGCCATTCTTACCTTGTCAGTGACCATAGTTTGCGCCGTGGCAGTGGTGCCAACACCTTCATCGCTCCTCTTTGTCTAACCCTTTAAAACAAGCTGGGTTCGGCACAACCCGATTTTTAACGTGCTCCATTAGTGTATAGACGCTTAAAACGCGCGCCAGATTACGGTCGTCATCGCTGACCTTCTTTTGTATTGCCGAGATGCCGAGCCGCTGAAACGGGCGTTGACGAGTTGCACAAAGGCCAATGCTGGGGAGAAGGACACAGCAGAATCTAAAATGGCAACAACCTAGCCTGCTATGGTAATGATAAGGTGGAGTAAACGGAACAAGAGGAAACAAAAACTGGAGGACAGTTTCGTGGCACCTATGCATAGCTGCTTAAATGCATCTACACTTTGTCTTGCCTTAACATGACTAAAACAGGCTAAACGCAAGCTCCCTCCTCTCGACTGTGTCCTGACCGCAAATTAAGGCAACGCTAGGGGCCGTCAAGGGGGGCGACGGTTGGGGCAGTCTGCGCCCTTGCCACGGGGCGCAGCAGGAGGGCGGAGGATCGCAGCGCGGAGGGCCAGGGCAGCCAGTGCAGCCCTTGCCGGCTGAGCTGTGCAGGCCCCTGCAGGTAGCCCCCGTTGAGGCTGCTGCTGCCACACTGGTTGTACCACCAGGAGCCCTGCTGGTCCCTGGCGCAGCTGCCCTCCTCCCACTGGTCGTTGTCCACGTCGGGGGTCGAGAACCCCATGGCAGCGTGTGGAGACAGACCGTCTCCTGCGGAATGCAGGGGTTAGAGCCACTCAATAAGCTGTGCTTAGAGTGCCATTCCTCCATTTTTTTGCGGCCGCTACCATTTTGGTGTTTAGTTCAAAGCGGGCGCCAGTGGCGACGGTGCCACTTAAAAAAATGTGACTTTCTGAACTTTTTATAGGGCACCAGGAAGCTCGGGCAATAGCGGTTTGCTCTGTCGCGGACTGCTTTAACATTTCTGGTGGACGGAAGATATATTTCCTGCGATTTCAGATAGAGCTTCAGATAACTGGCAACCATGACAACCAAGATGGCTTGAGTGTCATTGCTCTGCAGTGTAGCTTTTTTAGTGACTCTGGTGGGAATGTGTCGCCCCTGGTTGACAATCATATTCTGGGGGTTCAATCATCCACAAGCTGTTTGGTTGTGAATAATGCCCTTTGCCCAGTGTAGTGTGAAACAACAAAGTGTTGTGAATGCTTTCATTTCTGTTTTGAGCCGTATTTAGAAAAACCGTGCGGTTAATGCTACGTCTTAGTACCTTTCTTTTACGGTGGCAGCTGCTGTTGGTGTGATTTTGCAGCAAATCCCCCCGTGTGTTTTGTGTAGGCTCGTCATGGTGCTCCGCTGTATTTATCAAGGAAAATTTACACCTAGTAGAGTAGTAAGCTGGGCGAGTTGGTATACGTTGAACATGGTGAAAATTGCGCACAAGGAGACGAGGACAAATGAGGAAGGAACACAGAACACAGACAGGCACGCACTCACAACTCTGGTGTATTAAGTGAACAAAAAAAAAAAGATGAAGCGTCTTTCTTGAGCCTGGCCGATCGCTGCGTTAGTCAACCGTCGGTAGCTTTAAGCGAAAAAGAAGTTGCCTTCTTGCAAACATTTGACTGCGACTGAACTGTTTACCCCCTGGTGCCGTTGTCCCCTGGCATAAATCGTGCTTCATCTTTCTTTTCTTCCCTAAATACACCAGAGTTGTGAGTGCATGCCTGTCTGTGTTCAACGCCTTTGACACTATTTTTTTGGCTAGGCATGGCCTGGTTTGGAACAATCACCCAATTCAAAGAGAACAGCTACAACATCATCATCATCCTCAACAACTCGTGCTCGGCCATCTCTGCGCAACTACCGCAGCCGGCCGCTCGCAACTGAGCGTTAATTTTATTTAATTTAACATTAATTTTAGTTTTTGGTTTACGGTTTAGCATCCTAATGAACAGAAAGGTCAAGTCAGTCGTTAGTTGTTTATACAGCAGGAGGTTAGACTGCTAGCCTGGGGTGATACACGACTGCACGCCGGTACAATGATCATCCAGATCGAAACGGGCAGGGGTGGGGATTGAACCCAGGATATCTGGGTTCTGCAGTGCGAGCTTTCGCTCCACGTGCTCCGAGCTGGTGTGCGTTAGACCACTTGGCCACCAATCCCCCATGAACAAAAAGACCGAATTATTCTCAATACCAAAGAAGACGAAGACAAAAGTGTAAATATACCAAAGAGTTGTTAGTCAGCGCTGCGTAAGTGGACTTGAGTAACTGTTTTGCGGGAGTGCTGTTCCCCCTGTACAGCACAACGTCATTCACAGCCTTTGCGGTGCAAAGGAAAGCCGATGCAACCGGCTCTCTTTCCACTGTTGATGCTAGGGATGACACTGCACTATTCGATTCAAACGACTATTCGCACACCCATACTGGTATCACAATAGCAGACGTCAAATCTCCCATGCTGTCCTGTAGCGATAATGTCAGTTGGCAGCACCCCTCGCGGTCGTTTCGGTGAAGGCAAAGAGAAAAGATGGATAGGGCTATGGTGGCTATAAGGGAAGGTGTGCCGAACAGAGAATCGATAGCATAACACTTGTTCATGACGCTGGTGGCACCGGTACCCCGCACCTGATGCCATCGGGCGGCACACAATGGCACCACGCATAGAAGTGCGTCCTGCATGAGCACGTGGAGTACGAGACGCTCTCATGCCCCGCGCACTGCTTGCCACGCCCCTTCCAGCAGAGATGCACCGGTGTTCTGGCTACAGCGCCACATTTTTGTCATGAAGCAGCGGCACGTAGAACTACCCAAGAATGCGGAGCGCTCGGTACACTTGGCAGGACGCGCGCCGCTCTTATGACGGGCATCGTTCAGGAGGCATTGCTGTGTTCTGTGTTTCTTCCAAGGAGGATAGTTCCTTCCTCGTCTCTTTGTGCGAAATTTTTCACCATGTTCAAAATCTACCTGCTAAATTTAGTGGAGAAATCGACTACTAAATTCAGTAGAAAGCGGAAAAATGCACGAATTAGTTTTGCAAATAAATTGTGGTGGCTGCCACAATTTGTTTACAAAACAAATTCAAGGAACCAGAAATTAATTTTTTTAAAGTCGGTTTTCAAGGTGCTGTTGTTGCTCTTAAACATACCTCTTGTATCGGTTATAAAGCTAGCTGAGCGTGGGCGAGCTAGGAGAAGACGACGAAATAAAGGTGACGGAAAAGCAGCCGCCGGCACGTAAGCGTTCTGAAGCAAAGTGTCCTCTTGATTTGTGCCTATTAACCACGATACATGGTGTCAGAAGTGGTTGAGTAGTTCCTCTTCAGTGAAACGAACCGCAGCCATGGTCGAACTACCGCCGCCGGCAGGATTAAGGCTATCGGAGGACACAGCGGAGAATTGGAAGCGCTTCAAACAGCGCATCGAACTCTACTTCCGAGCAACAGAGACGAAGGAGGCGAGATCGAAGCAGCAGAAGGCAGCTATATTTCTCCATGTGGCTGGCCAGGAGGCCATTGACGTCTATAACACGTTCAATTTGGCAGAATCTGAGAAAGATGACTATGAACTAATCGTGAATAGATTCGAGGACTACTGCCTTCCAAAAAGCAACGAAACCTTCGAGCGCTATGTCTTTCGAACACGACAGCAGACGGAAGGTGAGAGTTTCGAACTGTTTTTTCGAGACTTGCAACTGAAGTCGAAGTCCTGCAACTTCGGAGTGTTAGTTGAGTCGATGCTTCGAGATCAGATTGTGTACGGCATACAGAACAAAAAACTCGGAGAGAAACTGCTGAGGGAAAAAGACTTAACACTTGAGAAAGCCGTCGACTTCTGCAAATCTGCGGAAATTTCAGAGCGCCAAAACAAGACCTGGGAAACTCCAGATACGCTTGTGGAGCCAGTGACTCGAAGGGACAGAAATTCTCCCGGAAGACGCAAGTGTCAATACTGCAGCTCTATGCATGAGCCGAGAAAATGTCCAGCATTTGGAAAATCATGCAACAAGTGTGGAAAAAAAAAACACTTTGCGGTAGCCTGCAAAGGCAAGAAGATGAGCGTCGACAACGTTCACGAACGAGAGCTTAGCCAAGATGAAGAAGCCGATACCTTTGAGATTCTATCAGTTGATGGTCGCAAAGTAAAGCATGAGCGTGACTGGACTGTGATGGCGAAGATAGGAGGCCGCGACGTTCACCTAAAGGTGGACACCGGAGCGCAAACAAATCTTCTACCTCTCAGCGTTTTTAAGAAACTTCAAGTTTCGACGCAACCAGTACCAAGCTCTACAACACTGCGAAGCTATGGAGGAGGAAAACTACAGCATGTGGGCAAAGTCTGCCTCTCTGTAGAGCTCAAATCCAAGATTGAAAACGTGGACTTCTTCATCGTGAAGAAGGGCAAGCAAGCGCTGCTGGGGCTTCAGAGCTGTGAGGCCTTTGGATTGGTTCACCGCATAGACAGCCTCGAGGAAACAAATTGCCTGCGACACCAAGTGATCTCTGAGTTCCCAGACGTGTTCCAGGGCATCGGACGCACCAAGAACGAGTATCACATGGTTCTCAAGGATGATTGCCGTCCTGTGGTTCAGCCAGCACGTCGAGTGCCGCATGCTCTCCGCAAGCCTCTGAAAGACGAACTGGACCGCATGACCACTAGTGGCATCATCGCCAAAGTCCAAGAACCAACAGACTGGGTAAGCCCTCTTGTGATAGTTGCAAAGAAAAATGGAAAAATTTGTGTGTGCATGGATCCAAAGTACGTGAACATGAGCTTGAAACGAGAACATTTTCAACTTCCCCGCAGAGAGGACATTGAGGCTGAGTTGGCAGGTGCAAAGTATTTTACAAGGCTTGACGCTAACAACGGATTCCACCAGATTCCGCTTGATGACAGCACCTCGCGGATTTGTACGTTTGCAACACCATTTGGGCGCTACCGATACCTAAGATTGCCTTTTGGAATTTCCTCTGCGCCTGAAGTTTTTCAGAGAGAAATGACTCAAATTTTTGAAGGATTACCTGGAGTACGAGTTTATATAGATGATGTACTCATTTGGGGCGGTACTCCTGAGGAACATGACCTAAGACTGAGGAAAGCCTTGCAAGCAGCTAAAAAGGGTGGCCTCACGCTAAACCTCCATAAGTGCCAGTTTGCTTTAGAAGAAATTTGTTACTTGGGCGACAACATTAGCGCTAAAGGGATCACGCCAGACCCTGAACTAGTCAAGTGCATTGTAAGCATGCCACTACCAACAAACAGAAAACAAGTGCAGCGTCTCTTGGGGGCGGTCAACTACTTCGGGAAGTTCATTCCTAACTTGTCAGAGAAGACTACATCCTTGCGTAGCTTAAACAAACAAGATTCACTTTTTGAGTGGAGTAGACAGCATACGCATGAATGGAAGATGCTGCAGGGAATGTTAACAAAAGCCCCGATATTGGCCATTTTTGACGCTGGGGAGAAAACGAAGGTCTCTACAGATGCATCGAAAGGAGCCTTAGGTGCCGCCTTGTTCCAAATGCATGGTCAAGATTGGCGCCCTGTAGCCTACGCGTCGAGAGTGTTGACTGATAGCGAATGCCGCTACTCTCAAATTGAAAAAGAAGCTCTGGGAATTGTATACGGATGTGAAAAGTTTCATGACTTTATCTACGGACGGCACATTACTGCCGAAACAGATCACAGCCCATTGATTTCCATAGCCAAAAAGTGCATCGGAGATATGCCACCACGTTTGCAACGCCTGTTTTTGAGGTTAATGCGATATGATTTGGAGCTAGAGTTCCTGCCAGGAAAAGCACTGGTTCTTGCTGATACGTTGTCTCGAATACAGGTTTCGACGACAAAGGAAGGCTCAAGCGATGATGTGGAGCTTCATGCAGCAACTGTCCTGTCTACGCTGGTCAGTGACAAAACAATGGCACTGCTACTTGCAGAGACAGAAAAAGACAAGGAACTTCAAGAAGTTGTCAGCAAGCTGACTAATAACACTCCACTTCAAGGCGAGTTTAAACCTTTTAAAGACGAACTGTCTGTTGTAAAGGGTGTCCTGATGAAGGGAGCTAAAGTCGTAATCCCGCGGGTCCTCAGAGCAGAGATGCTGAAACGCCTGCACAGCGGTCACCTTGGTATCAACAAATGCAAAGCATGGGCCAGACAATTAATGTTTTGGCCGGGAATGAATACACATATTACAGCGATGATCAACCGATGTGCAACCTGCAAGCAATATGCCTATCGCCAGCAGGAGGAGCCTCTTTTGTTACGAGAGACGCCACTCCAACCTTGGGCGCGAATCGGTGCAGACCTGTGCATGTATGCTGGGAAATCATACCTGGTTCTCTACGATGCTTACTCAAACTTTCCCGAGGTCGCCGAACTACGAGATACTACATCAAAGACTGTGATCGACGTCATGGCAAGCATGTTTTCTCGTCATGGACTTCCTCTCGAGGTTTGTACAGACGGCGGTCCACAGTTCATAGCTAGAGATTTTACCGAGTTTGCAGCAAAATATGACTTCAAACATGCGATGTCTAGTCCGCGCTTTCCAAGGTCTAATGGACTCGCAGAGAAAGGTGTGCAAATAGTGAAAAGACTGCTAAAAAAATGTGCACATTCTGGCCAAGACTTCTGGTTAGGGTTACTAACCTACAGGGCCACACCACTAGAGTGCGTATCAGCTCCAGCAGAGTTATTAATGAGAAGGAAGACGCGTACACTCCTGCCAGATTTCGTGTCTGAACCAGCTAGACCCGTGTTTAAACACAAACAAGACAGAAAAAGAGGTCGAGCACTTTCCCAGTTAGAAGAAGGAGATGCTGTACGAGTTCGAGACGATAAAGATAAAGGTTGGTCAGCGAAAGCACAAGTGACCTGTGACAACGGCCCAAGATCGTACAAGATACAAACTGAGAAGGGTACACACATACGGCGGAACCGCCAACACCTACTGAAGACATCGGAGGAATTCAATCCTTATGATGAGTTAGAGTCCGAGGCATACGACACCGCAGACGAAGATGCAGAAAGCCCTGAGGCTCGAGTGCCAACGTTCGTTGTCTCCAGCCCAGATACATCAAGTCCCGGTAGAAGCCAGCAGGATAATAGCACAAGCACAAGTCAGCTGGATAATAGAAATCAAGCGTGCCTACAAGGAAGTCTGCCTCTGATCACTCCTCGGCAGTCTACTCGTGAAGTTCGTGTACCTAGGAGGTTAACGTATGATGAGAACTTTAATCAAGTATGCAAGTGAAGTGCAAACTGCAAAGAACATGATTTGAAATCTACAAACGACATTACAGTGTATATATTTGTACATATTTTGAGTAATCTCTATATTTTATTTGTATTTGTATAGTGTATATATTGTAAGTAATTTTCTGTTTAACTTTTAAAGAAGAGAAGGTGTATCGGTTATAAAGCTAGCTGAGCGTGGGCGAGCTAGGAGAAGACGACGAAATAAAGGTGACGGAAAAGCAGCCGCCGGCACGTAAGCGTTCTGAAGCAAAGTGTCCTCTTGATTTGTGCCTATTAACCACGATACACCTCTAACCTTGCGAAACTGTGAAATGTTTGAATGTTGCGGAATTTGCGTCAAACATTTGTTCCCCTACCTGATTTCTTGCAGAACCTCAATGATTTCTGACCGTTATCTAGTAGCCTATTTTTATTCTGTGAGTGGCAGTCTGTTTCGTTGTTGAGAAATTTATTTCGGAATGGCTCTGAAGTTTGTATCATTAACTGCAATTCATTTGTCAGCAATAGAGTTTGATGGTTTTTGTAACAACATTTAGTCTAAAGGTGAATTGGGAAGGGGAATGTTTGTATAAAAAGGATTATTCTCTTCGACGTTTCTAGCGAGGACGAGTGGCCAATAGGTTTAGAACTCACCTGCCTCTCCACCCTCAAATGCACCCAGTAGTTTGAGGGCATACTGTTCTTTTTCACTGCCCAATGCAAACGAGGTGTAGAGCGCATGGGCCTGCACGCCTTCAAAATCCTCGAGTTCAACGCGCAGCTGGTAGAGCTTCTGCGCTGTTAGTCTGTGGATGTGACTGTTGCCTGGAAAGAATACATAGTCAGCGACAGCCATTGTCACGCACTACAGCTATATAAATATCAAAGGGAAATTGCTAATATGCATAGTGAAAGAAATGTGGCAGTGACTAGTATGTGAAAGAGCCACTGAATGTTCCCAATTTACTGAAAGTCTCGAGCATAATTTCGGAATCCCGCCATGGCCCTGTATCTGATCCCAGCAAAAACCATCACTTCTATCCAGTGACCTGGGAAGGAGAGGGGAACACCTTCCTTTCCTTTGAACTGTTTGCCAGAAATATCTGAAATGCCCAAAGAGATGATCACCCCAGCCCTCTTTGTTCTGACGCCACTGTGTCTATTACTGGGTCCGGACATTTCATCGAACGCCGTTTCATCGAATGCCGTTTCATCGAAGACCGTTTCATCAAACGCCATTTCATCGAACGCCGTTTCATAGAAGCCGTTTCATCGAACGCCTTTTCATCGAACAACGTTACAGTCTGTAATATTTTGAAATTTACTTTTATTTTTATACACAACTTCATCTAATTCTCTGTTTTTTTTGTGTTTTTTTTGTTTCTACTTTTATATCACTGGGTGCAGTGACGAGATAAGTTCCATCGTGAACATATCCTGCTTCGAGAAGAAAGCCTCCATGAAACAATGACCCCTCTCCATGTCACATGAAACAATTAAAAATGAGACAAAAAACATAAAGCACACACACTTAAAAGTGTTTTAAGTTTCTGTCCTTTATTTGCAGTGTCGTGGTTTCAGTCATGTACTTGAGTAAAGCTTTTCAGTAAGTCGCATACCCAATTGTTTTCATTTGTTTTTATGCCAATTTATTTATTTATTTATTATACCCTCAGGGCCGAAGCATTACAGACGGGGTGGGCAACGGAAGTATAAAAACGCTGAAAATGGTTAGTCCGGCACAGATCATGAATAGTAACTTGTTAGTGCTTCTTTAAAGAGAACAAAATCGCCAATAATCGCAATGGATGAGGGAAGGCTGTTCCATTCACGAGATGTTTTTGGGATGAAAGATTTGAAAAAAGAATTTGATATGGAAGTGGGTACACCAACTTTGCAGCAGTGATCGAGGCGAGATGATACGTAGATGGGGTCACGGATTAGTTGCTCTTTCAAGAGTGAATTGGCATAGTAAATTTTATGAAATAAACAGAGACGGGAGATAGTGTGACGAGTGGAAAGAAGGGGCAGAGAGAGACTAGCTTTCATGGATGTGACGTTTGATGTACGATGGTAGTTTGATAATATAAAACGTGCTGACCGGTTTTGGATGGCTTCAAGCGCTGATGTGAGGCTTTCTGCACCGGGATCCCAGACCGAGCATGCATATTCAAGCTTTTTATTTCATTTTTAGTAATTTGACACCACCTTCAAAACAATTTCACAAGTGACTACCTTAGTCTTAACAAATGCAGAGTGGAACATCTATAAAGCACTGATATGCCCCAAAACTGGGTACAGAGCCATAACAGAGAAATTTGATGAAACGGCCCTTAGCGATTCATTGAAATGGTGTTCGATGAAATGCCCGTTCATTCGATGAAACGGCGTTCGACGAAATGTCCGCTAACCCGTCTATTACCTTCAAATAGTGTCGTAATTCAACAGCTGTTCAGATGCTCCCGTGTAAAGATTATTTTATACACATTATTCAACTTTTCATTTAGGCTTCAAGATGGCCGACATCAGTCGGTCAGAGAGCTCGGTTAGCCCAACACTCCAACTTAAGTGGATGCTGCAGAATACGGTACTCTGAGAACATTCAGTGGCTCTACAATGTGAAACAAGCAAATGAATTCGCAGCGCAGTATGCCACTGCTTGTGCCACACTTTTTGGAACTGGCAGTACGCCATTACAAGTAACAATTTTTCGGTACATAACACTAATAATTTCTCAAACATAATCTTCTTAAACAGGATGCTGCAACACAGACTTATTGAGATTTAGCCAGCTTTCTAAATTGGGATTATTGTGGTATGGTGCAATAGCAGAGTTTACCAGATTCATGAAATCACTTGATGGTAGCCCTGGCAATAGTGCCAATCAATAAAATGCTTTGCTGAATTCGAAACTGTGTTAACATTGGCTCAATGTACACAATAATTTTAAGCTCACCCAGCCAGAATTCTCCAGCAACATTGCCAAAGCCATGCTTATAGTCGTTCCATTCCCTCTGGAACTCAACACTGCCATCGTGCCTTCGCTGTATGAGCTGAAGATAAAAAACAAAAAAACTGTTTGACAGAATGCAATAAAGAAGACAGTAAATCTGTGTCCGTGATAAAGAGGCACAGTATTTTAAGAATGACTACTTCTATTATGTTTAGTGGCCAAAGATTGTCTAACCCATGGCATATACAAGTAACTGAATCTTTACTAGTCTATCATGTACTATATTCAAAATTTTTTTCCTTCACCTTGAGGTCATCAAGTGTGTTTTTACAAGACTGGCCATTCAACATTCTTGTTCGAGTTTCACTATCAGCCTCTCAAAAGATTTCTGAAACAATTTTTGTTTTCGGGAAACATATTTTGTAATATAAATTCGAGCATTCCATAGCTGAAAAAATATATAAAAAAATGTAGTGCAGCCCATTTCAGTAATTATCTGTGTTGTAGTGTTCACACCCATTTCCATTATCCTTGCATTTCTTACCAAGTATGTCAGAGTTTATTCACCTTCAAAATTTGTTTAAGACTGGTTACTTTGAATTCAATGGAAGCTATATTTAATAACACATGTCTCTCTAAAGCTAGAATATGCAGCTGTTCGTAGACCTTTCTGTAATGTCCATCAATCACCTTGCTGACATGGACACAGAATTGGGATACCTGCTTCACAATGTTAGAGGACAGAACAATATGTAGTACCTATACAGTAGAATCTCATTAATTTGAACCTGAAGGGGACCAGAACTTTGTTTGAATAATGCCAAGGTTGAATTACCGGGAGTTTCCTTCCTAAAAACACATAGAACGGGACGTTAGTTTGAATTATCCGTGAGTTTGAATTAATGAGATTCCACTGCCAAAAACCGGCACTACAATAGTGATCCACACAAAGTTTAATATTCTGGGGGGTCTATACCCAACACACCTAGTTCTCAAGCTCTAGTGATATGCAGCACTTTTGACACTGTACTTGATATGCTGTTAGAACAGCAGATATTAAATACCTCATACTGATAATTACTCTGCCAAATAGGGCTATTCGACTGCAAAAAGGCTGATGGTCTATATCAGGGGTGGCCAAACCGCGGCTCGCGAGCCACATGTGTCTCTTTGCTGGTCACGGTGCGGCTCGCGGATCCCTCGTAAGAAGACCCCCCTCCCCCACCCCCCCCTCCCCACGACCATATTGTATCCATATTATACGTATGGAAAGGATTTCAGAATAAAGGACAGCTTGCGGTTTGGCAGCCTTGTGCCCCCATACGTACAGTCAAACCGCTTTTCACTCGTATGTTTCCACAGATCCTGTTTCTTTCATTGTTTGAGAAAATTTGTCGGATCCTAATTGGAAAGGCATCAAGGACAGGGACTGTCAAAACATGCATGCACTTTGGCTTGGAGTCGAGGAAATGTTCAGTCTCGCGGCCTTTGTCACTCGCCGGTGATACTTGTCCCCTTTAGGTAACGGTTGTTCCCTCTATATCGTTTCTTGTTGAAGTTCGCAGAAACCCAGGTTGACCTCATTCATAGCCCCCACAGACGTTATGTTCAAGTTCACAAAGGACCAGGAACATTCGCATTGTTAATTTTACCCGTATGCTGCTTTTTTATGCTTTAGGGGGGAAGGGGGGGGGGGGGGACAACCAGGCAGCGGTGTTTGTTTACCCCCCCCCCCCCCCTTTTCGGCGGCTCTTAGAAGTTTCATGGTTTTTTTTGCGGCTCTTAGGCCGGGTCAGCCTGGCCACCCCTGGTCTATATATAAGCCATCAGCCTTTTTGTGCTAATGCCCCCCCCCCCCCCCCCCTCCCCCACACACACAAATAAAAAAACAACAGCATTTAGCAGTTTTATCACCGTATGGTCAATGGTCCTGGGAAAATGCCACCATATTTTTCAAATCTTGGACTATTGTTAAAAGGTATGTCTTACCACTTATCTCATCAAGATTCAATCATTCACTATATTCGGTTCACAACAAAAGCCACAGTTTTGTTTTCCAGTTTGGACCGTAATAGTTACACATTATAGGAAGGCCGAGGTTATGTTTTTGTAACAGTGATAGTTATAGACCATAGAGATTGCATAAAATGGGAAAGAGAGGCAGTTGAAACTTCTCTATGACATCCTTAACCACTCCACCTCATGCAGTCGCGGGGTAGATTGATATGGAATAGGATGGGATGAATAGGAGCTTCCCAGCGACTACCTCCAGTTTATTCATTTTTAGGTATCGACGTTTATCGAAGCAACGCTAGTGTGCAACTTTTGTCGTGCGACAAATTGGTATTGCCAATGGCAATGTCACCAATGCCAAAACCAGCTGAAGAAATATTACTTGATATAAGCGCATGTTATTTTAATGCGAAAGCACTAACTGTCCCAGGGAACGAAGCCGGTGTTGTCTGTAACAGAGAAACAAGCAATAAATTCCTATATCCTGCGACGTGTCATAACAGATGCTTCGTCACGGAAGCCGGCGGAGCCGCTCAGGGTCAAAGTGGATGCGCCTCAGAAATAAAACGCAAAGAGAAGCACAGCGATGCAGATGCATCGTCACGGAAGCTGTGGAGCCGAAGGGGGCGCCTCGCTTGCGCAGTGGGAGAGTGTGATGTCACCGCCGGAGCACCACGTGAAAAAGGAAGACGTGGTGCGCTGCTTGTAAGAACGCGCTGCGTGTAGCAATGTTTTTGCATCTTTACACGTAAGCAGTCTTAAGTGTCTTTATTAAATTTTTGTTTTATTGGATATATGCTTACATCCAGATATTATTTATTTATTTATTTTTAATAGAAAACACTGTGAAATTAAACTCAGAATTTCGGAGAATTTGGAATCAAACAAAAATAAACTCCGATAAACTCCAAATTTTCGGCAAAAAATAGACTCTGAAAAATACTCTCCGAATTTGCCGAAAAACAAACTCCAAAAACACGGAACTCTACCTGCACATCAGAAGGCTTCTCGCACTGCACCTAATGAGAGTAATGGGAAATGATTCTTACGTGTTCTTGCTTTCATTGTCGAGTTTACCGACATGCTGTTGCTCCTTGCATCCCCTCGAAACATAGCTGTCATGCTTACAGATTAATCTTATTCTTCTCTTATTTAGTAGCCAGTCCATATTTTAATAACTGCCTGCTTGTGATAGCTCCCAACCAGCAGTGCAGGTCAAGTGACTTCATAAACTGATGAGTTTTTTTAATCAGGTCATTTCCAGTAGCAGACATGAAAGGGCGTAGTTTGCAGGATCAGTAAAACAAAAGTAAAATTTGATGTATAGATGTTTAGACAGTGGGAAATCAGTCTGCTTCAAGGGGCACCCGATGTCTCCACTGCAGATGAGAAATTTATTTCCACTTTATTGTCCCTACCTATGCTCGTCAAATGTTCTCTCACCATTGCGCTGGTACGACATATCCAACTGATGTTTCACAGCCAGAGCAAATTAAACAAATCAATAGGATTGCTTGCATGTTCCAATGGCTGTTTCAAATAATACACTATAGAATACTCGCTGCAAGATGAACCGCGATATTCATGCCTTTCGAAGTGCAAACTGCACCGGATTAGCTTCGTAGAGAGCGCCTCATACTGAGCACCGGTGCACTGCGGAGAAGCAACACCCACAGAGCCCACTTCCGCAGTTGTTGCTCCTCCACGCTGCATCGGTGCTCGGTAAGAAGCGCGCTCAACGAGGCTAACCCAGCGTGGTTTGCCCTTCAAAAAGTGTGAATATCGCAGTTGCGTGCTTAGGAGAAAAGCACACTTTTGAAGTGGAATGGTGCACACGCGCCTAATGTATTTAACAAGAAACGAAAACTTTGTGAATGTTGGTATCTGCATTCCAGTAAACTTTTCAGAAATTGGCTATTATGCAAGAGTATATGTTAAGAGAGGTGCCCTGACAATCTGCATTCACATCATTCGTGACTATTGTTTTAATTCGAGATTGAAGAAAGGTTATTTGCATATAACAAGAAGTATTATAAATCTCCCCCATTAGGTAAAGCTGGACACCTCTATAGGTTTAATTGCACATCAAATCTGTCATTTACTTGACATCCCAATGCAGGCATTGGACCTTCTGAGGCAACAGTTAATATGGTTAGACTAAAATTAGCTTAGTAATCGACAAGCGCATACTTGGGAACAACCTTCACGAGCTCAGCTGTGTTTAGTGAGGGCAAGGCCTGGAGAAACTATTCAATATTAAATTTGGAGATATTTAACCAAAACCACTAACTCTGCTTCAAACCCCAAATCAGCTATTTACACATGCCTCAATTACATATATTTGTGATGGGAATGAAACAAATATATGCAATCGTCCTACAACTGCAGGCAGAAAGTCATTCATGTGCTGGATGCCGATTGGACAATATTTGGGTTTGTTGAAACATGTATGGCACACTGTACGTACTTGCAGTGTGCTGAAGATGCACAAACAAACAATCAACACTCACAGTCCATCCTCCACCATCAGTCTCCATATCACAGTAGACAAACAGAGGCTCGGGCGAGTTTAGGGGACGGATGCGGTAGACTCCGGAGATGTTGCGACCCCTTCCCTGCAACATGTCCCAGCAGTCGACTGGCAGTTGCGGCTCTCGAGGGGTGGTTGACACGCAGGATAGTTGCAGGTGGTTAGGTCGCTGTTCTAGGTTGCCCAACGCTTCGACCAGGTGTTTTCGCGTTACCGCTCCCTGGGACTGGTTGCGAAGGTACCTGGAACCGCACCGCCGATCACACCCATGTCAGACAAAGAAAGGCACACTGCTAGTGTGCAGCACATCCAGCACATTATATATTATATTATATATATATATAATTACAAAGAACAATCAATCATTGTGACCGACAGGAGCCCAGCGGCTTGTGAGATAGAGATAGCGCCCTCGCCCTAAAAAGGTATCTGCACATATTGTATTATTGCGGAGAATAGTTTTTTCGACCTTGTTATTCACTACAGCTATTATGTAGAACGCAATGATTAGCTGTATGTGTGCTCTATGGGAAAGTAGATGACAGGCTTTGTTCACAAACAGTATCTCCTCCCCGAGTAAATTTAAAATATGGCAATCGTTCTAAACTTTCAGCAAAAATTATCAAACTTTATCCACCTCTGCAACTCAGATGAAAGAGATAAATCATGACACTGGTGCCAGTGGTTGGCTTGTGCTCACCTGGAGTCTGCAAGCAGGGCTGTGACGTTATACTGCAACTGGTTCAGGGTTCCCTGAAGCGAGCCGAGGCTTCTGCGCAGTCCCTGCTGCACTCCGTTCTGGGCACCAATTTCGGGACAGCGGTTCCAGTGTCGGCACGAGAGCTGCTCCCGCTGCAGCTGCCCAAAGTCTTCGCGCAGCAACTCTTGCAACGCAAGGCCCTGTTCGAGGCCCCGGACCGCACATCAAACAACATTCAGCACCGTGAGCATTGCTAGTAGTACAAAAGGGACAGCAAAGCTGGTTGTCTGCCTCTTGCATCAGTGAAATCAACAACACCCTTAAATATGCAAGTCAAAATCCACATGGCATCAGAGCACTTGCAATGTACTTGTAGTATATGTCAAGTTAGGCTGTACCCTGCGTGTCTGCCCTTATGCAGTTTTTCTGGACGTTTCAAGACAGAGGAGACTTTAAAATGTAGTTCTGTTTGAGATAATGTGTTTGCAACAGAAGGGTAATCTTCTGGGAGAAGATTTTTTGTTGTAAACATCGTAGTTCTTTCACCCTTTGTCCTCATGGCAGTGGTGGCTTCTGGTGCCACTTGCTGACAAAATGCATATATTGACTGGATGATCAAAAGCAGACACAATTATTTTCTTTGTTTGTACTTAGTATATATACTAAGCCCACCCTAAGCTGACAATAAAGCAAAGCTGTGAGCTGACAAAACAAATCAGCTCTTGCATAATTATATTCTCACTCACAGCAGCAACATGCAATGGAAGTCAATAAACAATTTGACCAGCCAAAGCATATCTTCCACTCCACCATGAGCCTAGTAGTGCCCAAAAGTCTATTTCTATTTCGTTTCAACTTATTTCTGGACGCAGCCAATGCTACGAGCTGATGGAACCAATCAGACAGTGTAAAGTCAATGGGCCTTCCCTATACATGATTAGTTCAGTGGTGAAAGAACATGTATAGAAATATTATGAACACTATGTTGGGGAAAAAATGATAGGCATGCGGGCGAGCTGGTGAAGGTTAACCATGATGAATTATACCTGAAACTGATAAGAAAAGCAGCTTAGTTTGAGACATTGCCTTGTCTCTTTCTTTCTGTCTCTTCAACTGCTTGATGTTTCCCTTTTCTTACCACAGTCTCGGGTTGGTGCACCTTGTGATGCTGTCTGATTGGTCCCACCAAAATGCCAGTGGTATCCGGAATTAAGATGAAACAAAGTATATTGTGCACACTTGAGAACTTCAAAGACTAAATGAATGCGAGCTTTAAGTAGAGTGACCACATATATTTATGTCGTTCCCTGTCCCAGGAAAAAGAAACTGCGGTCAAGTGACAAAAGTAGTGCCTACCTTGGCCAGGTCACTCTTGAGGCTCTCAAGACGCAATGAGAGGCGTGCCTCGACTGCATCCACTTGCTGCTGCAACCGTTGGTCCAAGGCTCTCCATAGCTCCTGGGCACGAGCCTCTTGCTGACGCAACAGATGGGGAACCTGAAGCAGTCCTTGTTCCAAGAGGGCTTCCAGCAAAGGCCTCTCCCCTGCATGGCCCATTTCCACACCATCTTCTCGCCAGCATAACATCTTTTGTTCACTTAATTCACACTAGCGCCAAGTTGTCCAACACGACTTCATCTCAAGGTAGACGAGATTGAGGTACTCACAGAGAAGTTTCAAATCTTTTTAAGACAACAGACTCATCTCACTAAGCAAGCAATTCACACACGTATGATACTGCCATAACTAGTCCACAGGAGGCAGATGGCAGAGCACGAGACAGCTCGCTTGCTTTGCTCGCTGGTGAGATTGGATTATTAAGTTTGTAATCTTTTTTGGAGTCTGCTACAGTCTGCCAAAAATAAGGTGAAGAGGCAAAGAAAGTTCTTGGACGACAACCAACATTCACTTTATGCATGTTGCCAGTGCATTCCATCAAGCAATGAAGTGTGCCGAGAATGTCCTAGGTATATTCTTACGTATGAAGCTACTACGGACATATATGAAAATGTTCTAAAAACGTCTTTCAATTTATATGGTAGCAAATCTTCAACGTTTAGTCATGACTTGTTTGCATTGATCGCAAACCTGTACTATTAGAAGTGATGTGATTGCTGCAGCATTTACCCAAATTGTTTTAAGTGCTCACCCTTCCACATTTTACCAAAATGTGAGGAGTAGGTGCAAACATTGTGCCAAAAGTTAATAACTTTTTCACACTACCCAAAATAATAGCTTCTCTACCATGTTGCCGTGTCATTATGGTAAGCTTCTAAAAATTTTCAAGATATTTGGATATAAATTTGATAAACGGCCATTAAATTTGACTTTCGTAATGAAAACTGACACTATTCTGAAGCTATGCCATATTTCTCATTATGTTGGGAATGCAAGCTAGCTAGCTCCATTGAGTGTGCTTCTCACCGGACACTTGTGCACTGCAGAAAAGCAACACTTGTGAAGTGGACAATCCATTCTTGAACACGTCGCTTTCCAGCAGTGTGGTAGTGTACCAAGGTGAAAAGTACACCTTTTGATCAGTGTAATGCATGCATGTGAACCAGGTATTAAAAAGAAAAACTGATGTGGCGACTTGCTGCCTTACAGCAAATAATAAAAATAGAACCGCTGGAGTGTCATTAGTTGTAACATTTCTTTCATACTCAAGATTCAAGAAATTATATGTTTTGCCAATGAAAGGATTTTTAAATCCCTTGCTAAACTGCACTGCGGAGTATCTTATTTTAATTTTCAGACACTGTAAACGACTAAATTTTCGCGAGGACCTAATTTTCGCGAATTTCACAAATGGCCTACAATTCGCGAAAAATAAGTCCTGCGAACAATTCGGGCAATATGTGAACGCTACGGAAGCTACACTTGATTCGCGAAAATCAGAACCCGCGAATAATTTCAAATTTTCAACTTTTGCCTGATTCGCGAAAATTAAGTCGTTTACAAATAGTTTAAATAAAATAGGTTTTGCATTGAACAAATGGAAAGTTATGGATAACCTGTATGTTTCTTAAGAAAAAAAAATGTTTATCACCCACATGCTGCTTTTGTGTTGCCCCAGAACTGTCTAGGTGAAGTATGCCACTGATGTGCGTTTTTAAAAACCAAAAGATTTTTTTTTTTCTTTTTAAACTTGGTTATGAATCGCAGTTATACTTCAACCTTATTTATGTATTTATTTATTTATTGTATCCAGAAACAGCCATAGCTTAAGTACTGATATGCACAAGCAGACACACTACATGGACGAAGGAAAAACACAAAACAAGCACCAGCATTGAAAGTGTGTTCGATTAGCAAGAGGGGGGCAAATGTGCATAGGCCTATACTGGAACAGTTTCGGATCACAGCTGTTTATACAAGCAACAGATAAAGACAGCAGAGAAACGAGGTACAACCTATTCTGCCACGAGTTTTGTAACGGAACACAAAGTCACGAAGATTAGAACTTGGAATGAAACATTCAACTTTGCACTACTCAAAATTATTCTACTCTAATATTAGTACTACTTGGTTTACCTCTGATTCCATAATCTAAAGTTAATACCATTTGCATCTATGCTGATGCTGTGTGGTGTTGTATGGAGTGGGAAAGCAAAGAAGGCAATATTTTAGCTGAACAGGCTGACACGTAAATCTTAACACAACATTTGCAGCAGGGAAAATAAGAAAGAAGTAGATGTGCTTGTGATCTAAAATTAGCACAGTGCAAATTCAATCGTTATAACAGATTATTGTTGTACCTGGATTAGAGACCGAGCGTTTCTACTCTAGAAACTGATTGTTATCAGCAGTACATTGTTATATGCGGTATTGTTATAAGAGGATTGCAGTGTAGTTGACTGCTCCAAAATTACTCTGACCAATCACATCACAGCATTAGTACAAAGTTTCTTCCGAGTTCAAGCTGTCATCACCACCTATTTGGGGGTGATAATTCTCGAAATAGATAAGATCTTCGTATATCACCTGAACACTGCGTAGTAGTACACCCTACGACACTAAGTCTGAACAAGCCATCGCCATTTTTTTTCTCTCTCAGTATTGAAGGACTGTTATAAAGACTACTATAGCGGTGGAAACTTTTCATTTGGGGTACCAACCAAAGTGGTAAATCTTTACGCCTGCCAGTACCCTTCCAGAGTAAAATCTGAGAAAGTGCCCAAGTCGTGTTCATGCTAAAAGTGTCACGCAGTGCACATGTAATATGTCTCACCCAAATACTTCTACCAGAAACACAAGTGGGAACAGAATAGTCTAGTGTGATAATCGTCAAAAACAGCAAAGGTACGCACCTGATCCTTGCATACTGAGCCCCAGTGAGGAGTCATTGACCTGCGCAGGCCACACAGGCAGTGGCAGGAGCAAAATAATTGGCAGCAGGAACAAGCCGACATCCATGGCTACACCAAGCCAATGTCTGGAGGAGCTTGCTGCCAATCCCCCTCCCCACCCCCCGTTGGGAGGAGGGAGAGGAGAGGCAGGCCATGTGGTTTTCGTTGGGCTCCCCTCAGTCACATCAAGGGGCTGGGATGGATGCATCCTTTCGGCACACAAGAGCCACCAACCGACATTCTCTCTGGTCGGATAGAATCTTAACAATTGACATTTGATAGTTTGCTCTAGGTTTAGCAGTTTGTTACACTGAAACTCATTTGTAAGTAAGACAGAATCTAAAGCTGTACAAAATCTGTTTGTTGTATCCATAAATGTGACCCTATTCCCAAGCCAACCAAAAACCCCATTCAAGCTTTCACCTCCGTCACTGTATAGTACAGTTATACCTTGATTTAACGAAACTTGATTTAACGAACAAATTCGGATTCCCCAGCATGCTATGCCCGAAAAAGTGTCTTTCTCGAATTTACGAAATTCCCGATTATATGAAATAACTAGCGGGTCACGGTGACTCCGTTAAATCGAGGTTCAACTGCATTTCGTTTCATACTTGGCGTATAACACTCCTAAAGCCGCAGACACTTGATGTAAGTGTGCTCTCGTGCAAATAAGATGCTAAATTAAACCATGCGCTCATACCAATAGCTCCGATAGCATTGTAGACTAGGTACGAAACGGAATACAATATACACAGCCATGATGAAATGACAGATAGTTATACACAAGTTCTCTCATTGTGTCACCCCTCATTAAATGTGTTAAATCTCTCCTCACAATGTTGTGTTTGCCGACTCTGTAGACGAGAATGAATAGAGCTGAAAGCCAGTTTTTAATTTTCCATTTGCCTAAGGTTTTTGCTTGGGGCAGTGCGGGGTGAGGGTAGTACCATACCCAAAGGCAATCTGGTCACCAACTACGCTATCGAGGAAGATCAAACAGCCATAGTACAGTCAACCACTGCTTATCTGGCACAGCAGTTAAAACGTGCGATAGCTGCCTCGTGAATTTTGTACTCGTTTACCTGGGAACCCGCTATTTGGCAGTGTCCCAGGAACAACTCCAAGTATGAAACAAGCGAGTGACGGCCACATGTGCCCAGAGTGCAGACACCTTAATCACTGGTTTCTCATGTTTTGCTTGCATGATTAAAAAGCTAGTGTCAAATTTTATTAGGACAGTGGAATGTAAATGTGTCTAGCTTAGAAACCATATGCATAGGAAAAAATGTTTTAAACAGCCTGGATGTAAAAAGAACATCATAAAATAAATTTATGAAATTTTCTTTTCTAAAGCCATATTTATGGCATGAAACGAATTTGTAGTGGAATCCTGCGGAAAAGCGGCTACTAGTCACGTGACTGGCCACTATAGTCACGTGGTGCTTGCACTCTTTCGCTCCTTTGGGCTCTGAAAGTTACTTATTAATCTTTGTTTCTTAGAACAAAGATTATTAAGTAGCTTTTGGAGCCCATAGGAAGCTCCTGAAAAGGCGCAAGCACCACGTGATAGACCTGTGCGCCCATCAGAAATTCACGGTGGTGGCACGCCAGTGTTTCCTTCCGGCAGCGGCGTGGAGAAAAGTCATTAAGTAATGATAATGATGATGACTTTTTTTCGGATTTGTTAATTTTTTGATTAAATAAAACTCGTGAAGGTGTTTTTTTTTTTTCTTGATTTGAAACAATATTTAAATTACCTCCTGCAAAAAAAAGAAAAAAAATGCATTCAGCCAGCAGCATGCTCAACCTCAGCGTATGGCAGCGGCTGTGGCGTAGCGGTTCTGGGAACTTCAGCGGCGGCGCTGTATGGCTCTGGTGTAACTTGCAGTGGCGGTGGCGCAGCACGGCGGTGCACAGGTCTATACTCCATTCACTCTTAAGCTGAGACTAAAAGTTCCGCCTTCAGCACGAGCTTTCCGACCTTGCTAACACAAGTGCGAATGCGCAAGCACATGCAACCAAAGCACTGCCGAAGCCAGCGAGCTCACGCTGGAGGTGGAGCTTCTAGTCTCAGCTTAAGGGTGAATAGAGTACATCACGTAACTAGAGGCCAGTCACGTGACTGCCAGTAGCCGCTTTTCCGCGGGCTCCTGCAGGCGCCAACTCCAAATTCGTTTCGCACCATAAATCTAGCCATATAAAAAAAAAATGTTTGTAAATTTATTTTATTTAATTTCTTTTTTTCCATTTAGGCTTAAAATTGGTTTATATTTTTCTTTTGCATATGTTTTTTAAACAATATGGTAATATGTAGTACTCATCTCATTCCCTACAAGTAAATTCTTAGAGCGCACTGATGCCACATTTGGCCAGTTGCAGATGACCATCATTATACGAGGGAAGCGCACTAATGTAAAAATTGTCCAACGAATGCACCTTGGTGTTACGCAAAAAAGTCATATCAGAACAAGCTCGGTTTTACGTGTTGTGTGCACTTTATTGAACCTCCTCGCCAGTCTAGTGCATAGCTCATAGTTCCCACCCCTAGGGATAGTGGGAGAGATACCAGTTCCAGTTTTTCCGGATGGCGGAGAAAGTTGACCAGTTCATTCTGATTTCTGCTTTGTACAGTGGGTAATATCCATGCTCACGTGCACGGACATGTCAGACAGCTTCTGCCGAGGCAATCACAGGAAAAAGAGCCTTCGGATAAGTAGTCCCACAAATGCACTTCCGAGAAGCCACATGGTAGCGCTATACGCGAGGCGCATGTTGTCGTTTCCCGCAGTGCTTGTGGCGGTGCCATTTTCCGTCACCGCTGCCAGCGGCACCTGCTCACGGTTGGCCGCGACTTGCTGCTGTTGAAACAGACGCTCGGCACGGCGTGCCAAGATTTGAGCTGCCATGCGGCGACGCACTGCTTCGGGCGCTTCCTCTTGGTTGGCTTCTGTTGTCTCAGCTGCTGGCTTCGGCTCCTGGGGCGGCGGTGCTGGCTCCGAGCTGGCGGCAGCCTCATTCGGTGTGCTGGGTCTCTCGCCCGCATCCTGTCGGAAGATGACACATGGTTACGTCCAGTCTAGGTGCAGCTACGTGACAGGTTAAATTCTTGATGAGGCATTTTTTTAAATTCTGGATACTATTATGTACACTGTGTGACAGTTAGCACAAACGTGGCTTTGGCACTTTTTCACATTTTACTTATTTAGGTTAGACTAACACCAATCCTTGCTGCCTCGGCTGTTGCCTAGGATAAGCATATTTCTGCATACTAGTAGCTTTGATGACACAACCTTAACTGGCAATTGCTTGCTTGTGCTCTGTGTTGTTTTGCGTACAGAATAATTATTTAAATTTTGTTTTGCATAGACTAGACAGCCAAATTAATTTGCTTGTCTAGTGCGTTAAACTTTGTCATAGGCTTTATAAGAGGTGACTGCACATTATTCAAGTTTCTATTAGTTATGGGCCAAACTTTTGCCGAATCGAAAATTCGCCGCTGAATTTCTGCCGAACTTTCCTAAAGAGTCGGCAAAAATACATTGTTGCCAGACCTAAAAGTTGATATTTTGTTTTTCCGGGCAAAAAAAGCTTTTAGGTTTTTTTGTTTTTTTTTAAATGCATATTGACACAGTTGTTACTAAATAAGGTGATATTCTACAAGATAATTCTATCGGTGCCATTTTTGTGTGTTTACAGGTAATTTTACAGTGACTTTTTGCAGAAGTGGTGTGATAATCAGGTTGGGTGGTTTTGATTATCGAAAACTATCGATAGTCAACT
This sequence comes from Ixodes scapularis, assembly GCF_016920785.2. Taxonomy (NCBI): domain Eukaryota; kingdom Metazoa; phylum Arthropoda; class Arachnida; order Ixodida; family Ixodidae; genus Ixodes; species Ixodes scapularis. The sequence continues at coordinate 38,348,128 of NW_024609857.1, read as the reverse complement.
ATGGAAAAACTATCCATAGTACTATCGATACTACTATCGATAGTCGACTACCAAAAGACTATCGATAGCACTTTCGATAGTCGACTATCGATAGCACTATCAATAGTCGACTACCGAAAAACTATAGAAAAACTATCGATAGTACTACCGATAGTCGACTATTGAAACACTATCAATAGTCGACTATCGATAGTACTATCAATAGTCGACTATCGATAGTTCAGCAACACTATCGATAGTTTTGGAAAAACTATTGATAGCCGATTTATTGATAGTTTTGCATCACTAACGTACATACATTGTTGAAACAAAAGCAGTAACACCGTGTTCTTACTTTCTCTACGAGTCACCGTCTCGAGCACGAAAATGAATGCAACGGCTGCTGAGCCTTCACCAGAACATATAGCAATGTTATTGTGAAGATGCATGTCTTTTTTAAAAATTTGAGTCACTTTAGCCTTGCATGCAAGTATGCATCTCATATTTGCAACGTCTCGTTTTTAACTTTTTAAAATTCCGGTTTCTGATGTTAGGACACACGCAGACGTTTAGGAGTTAGGAATGTCGGATGTGCAAAATTCAACATAATAGTTCTGTGTTTAGTTTAAAGCGGACAGATGAAAATCGCGAAATAATGCTAATTAAAAAGAAATGATATTTTGTTTTTGCACACTACCACTGTTAGTGCATCACTGCAAATGTCAAATGAGAATCAAGTTATCCAGAAAGTCCTGCATAATTTGTCACTTGTGCAGTAAACTGCATCAATTCCAGGTCGATCCTCTGTTCTTGAGGCAGAAAATATTGAAGAGAACCACACTCACAAAGGCTGACAAACACAGTTACCATATACTCCACACCTCGATGTAACCGCTGGTAGTACTACACTGTACGATGGTAACTGCACGACCGCACAGCGTCCATTTGCAATCCATGGCCCCGCGGCCCCGTCCCATTCTCGTGTGTGTGCAGGTGTTTGCCGAATATTTTTAAAATCTTTGCCAAATTTGAAGTTTGGTAGATTCGGTCCACGACTAGTTTCTACGAGCGCAATTGTTTGCACGCGTCGATATAGAGGTTTCTCTTAGGCTTTGCAGATTTATTTGAAAAAAAAAACTGAAAAGTACATTAATGCCATCGGTGCAAGTGAGTTATACGGCCAAGGGGACATATTATAGGGGGCTGGTGGTGCGTGGTGCAAAAATGCAAAAGATAAGGGATGAAAAATCCACGTGGGCATGTTTTCACACCTCCAGCCTTGTGCCTGTTGCATGAGTTGTAACTTTAGTCACTATTGCAAGTCCCACATGCTCCAAGTCTTTCTGAAATGTACCGACTTGGTGGTGTTCAATGACCTCAGCGAGTTTTCAATTAGAACCATATGTTTATCTTCACTAATTGAAATGTTTATCAACAAATCTTAGTTGGTTAATCGACTTATCGTGACGTTTTCCTCATATTATGTCTCCCTGGCTGTACAACTCGTCTGGACAGACCGCATCATACTGCAGCTTTCATGGATTTTTTAAAAACAGACCATGAAGCCTAAGAAAAGGACCTTTAGTAATTAAATACAAAAAAAGATTTGTTTTATCCGTCCATCGCCAGGTGCTTTGCTCACCTTATTTCTCGCAACCATGAAACAACATTTTGGGCTGCTGTTAGCTAACACTAAGAAACGGCCATAAGAAAGGAACACTGATTTGCCATAGCTTCCCTGTATCAAAATTGTTTAGTTAAATATAGTATGTCAGATAGCCCTCAATGCCCTCCTTTTCCACTTTGATAAAAATCCTCTGTCCACGGGACAATAAAGAATTTCAACATTTTGAACTCCTTATTCAGGTAATTCCGTGTGCTGCAATTTTGAGAATATACGTCCAACACAAGTTGCATCTTTGTAAAAACATGCAATATGCACAATAAAGTGAGTGATTTCTACGGCACAACAAAAGCAACTACAAATAAAGGGGCCTCTTGCAAGCCCCAGGAAAAGAAAGAGCACTAATTTGAGACTGATAGGGCCCGTTTTCTTAAAGTGTGATTATCTCTGACAATAGGTTAGATCAGAAACTAATTGCGGTCCCTAGCAGCTGAAAGCACCTAACAAACCCCAACGAGCGAGTGAATGCATAATAGCTCCACAATTTAATAATCGGCAATAGCTCGCGACACCTAGCAGTTATGGAATAAATTGTTGGCTTCAAAATATCAAATTTTGTAGTCGGAATATTGTATTATCATAACACAGTGTCTGAAAGAATGTCGGACAAATTTTACTGAAAAAAACATGTTGGACATATTCGTCTAAATATTTTAGAGATACTGTACATCTCTTTGAGATATGACAACACTGCTCCAGATTGCTATGTTCTGTTTTGTGTTTGTTTGTGAAACATTTTACCAATTCTCTTCCTGTGATCAGCCGATTTTTGAAGTGCACTTCTTTTTGCTCAACAGATCCAATCGGTTTGCAGAATGACAGCCCAGCTAGCCGACAACTGAATCCACCACTTTCATAAATTGCCAGTCAGGAGATTTTGGAACGAAGTGTGTGTAAGCACGGCACGAGTGACCGCGAGCACTCACTCGAGCAATAAAGCCATACTCCATCACAGAAGTCGTCTTCAGAGCCTGCCAAAGGCATGGAAACGAAAACGTAGCTTTGCAAAAGGCTTTGCGTGTACGAGCACTTGCGACCAGAAAACGATCTCGAAAACCATGCCCCTGCGCCATGGAGGTAGGAAGCTTATGGAGGCAACGTGGCGCCACCAGAGGTGATGCCGGGGGAGACTTCCGGTTTGGAGGGACATACCCCCAACGATGACCGAAACCAGAAGAAACTATTGGACGGAAAGGACAGCTGATTTGGCGCCAACAGAGTCTTTGGTCACCGTAGGGTGCGTTTCCACCAACAGTGGCCTCTACTTCTGGCTTCACTTAGGATTTTCTCGTTTGGCTGGCTTGAGCCGGTATGTTGCCTCCTCTTCTTTCTACCTCCATGCCCTGTGCCTATGCTTTTGCCAGTAAAGCAGACAACTTGCGGGATGCAGTATAGATCCCATTGGCTTCACTGAGCTGCAGTGACCTAGGTAGCGCTTCCAAAACACAAACTTTTGTGCCCATCGTGGCTCATCTGTTGTACCCAAGTTCGTACAAAGTAGTTTCTTCCATCTCCTTGCTAATGGTGCCCTTTGTTTCATACCAAGGAATCCCTGAACTCAGACTTTATCAGTAGAGTCTTGAAAAAACATTCTTGGTTAATATTTTTTTTCCTGGCTGTTACGTTAACAAATGCCAGTCCCATTGAACATCCATATGAAAAACTTTAAGGAAATTTAAGCTTCAGCTTTAAGAGTGGAACGTGATAGTGTTATCGCACCCTGTTCGCATCGCCTTCTCATTCACCGTGTGAACGTGCCTTGTGTGGTCTGGTCAGTTGCGTGTCTGGCTCGCAATCGAAGGGTCAGGGGTTCAAATCCCGCCTAAAATTCTCCAAAATTTTCTTTAAGGCAAATAAATTACTTTGTAAAGTGAAATCATTTCAAACATGCGACCACCTTTAATTCACTTTTATTCCACGCATGACGTCACATTTCATGTGAGCATTGTGGGTTGTCTGAAATTCTCGCACGAGGTCATATGGCTGTGACGCCATGACACTATCGACCAATCAGGATTTTTGCGTCATGCCACCAAAACCGGCTTTTCTGCGACACAAGCTCCTTAACGCCTATCATATTAATATACATAATAATCTCTCGCTCATTGCCTTTCTCTTCCCGGCCTTCTTCCCCGTTTTTGCACAGACAGGCATGATTTTAAACTAGGCTTCAAAGGGATTGAGGCTTTTGAGACAACCCATTCACCTCTCCATTTCTTTCTCTAGAATGTACACACATATTGGCCATGCTCAGTGGCTTGTTTTCTCCGGTTGCGCTAAATTTAATTTTGCATATTATTTGGAGTTTCATAACTGCAGCACCCTCATGTGGCATGCTTGTAATCTGTGCGCGTCAAGTTTCACTGCGTCGCATCGAGGTCTGTGCTGAGCTTCGCTGCTTTGCACTGGCATGCTGGAAGAAGTGGCTGATGTCGGGCAGCATCTGTGTTAGCTCAAAGGATTTGGATGTTTTGCTTGCTCGTAATTATAGATCAATCTCTAATATTTAAGTAACGATTCTGAAAAGTCAACCTGCATTAGAACAAATATGATATTTCTTTTCTGCTGTGAAAGTTTCTTTGAAGTAAACTGCTAACTGAGAGTTGTAAACGTTGGCATATATGCACCTTAAAAGTGATTTGTGCAGCCAGAGCCCTGTCTTCCTTGTCAGCGGCTTCCCTGTCGTCGGGGCTCTCCGAGGGCTCCTTGAGCAAACGGGCCACAGGGCCGCAGCTGGGGCAGCTCCAAGCCTGGGACCTGAGGGCACACACAACTTTGTGGTCAGGCAAGGAAAGCAATACATCCATTTAAGAAATATTTTAACTAGTGACAGATGCTCTGCCTATATACATATATATATACAACAGTGATAACAAGAGATCTGTCCAATTCTAGAAATATAATGACATTAAATAATATGAAAGGCATTACGATCAAGATAAATAAATACTCTTTTCACAACTCAATGCATCAACAAGTGCAACAAAAACAATTATTCAAGATACAAGTCATCGCATAAAGAACATGTTAACAAATATGCTCCTCAAAACTTGGTTTAAATGATATCACATCTGAGAGAGTAACAACATTTTCAGAAAGACTACTCCAGTTTTTTATGGATAGGGCGAGTGTGGAAAACGGGCAAACTTAAAGGGCTGGACAGAAAGGTGAAGCGAACCATGATGCTGATGCAACCAAACTTTGCAGGTTACTTCTCATTCATCTTTTCATGCCCCACATGTTGTAACTTTTAAGCAGAAAAGAAAGGGTGGTATCAAAAGGAACAGACTAGTTTCTTCGCCATTCGTCCGTGTCCTTTGGAGTGTTGTCTTCCACCCGGTTCAGAGATGAGTTATCAAGTCGAAGAATCTTCAGCCCCTGTTCACCCTCTCCCTTCCGGGCCTTCACTGCTCGTGAATCCACTATTATCTTCTAAAATTGCACATATGCCAATAATATCAGCCTATTGGCTCTTCTTCTTTTTATTTTTAAGTTCACCCTGTCTGGCACTTTGAAAGTAAACTGTGAAACATAACCCTAGCTTTGCACCAGCAGAAAACATTCTTTGGGATATTTCTATGACAACTTTCACCCACGTTGAAAACGAGAAAATCGTCATTACTTTTTGGCCAGCTGTTTCCGTTCCTCGGTGCTGTAGTCAAGGGAACCGATAGCTCCGCTCCCGTGTGTTGGCATGAAACCAATGATAGCCAGAAGTGCTGTGCATACTGCAAAACACAACACACAGAAATTCAGTCAAAGGAGTTGCAGACCATTTTTTTTTTCTCACTTAAAGTAGTTGTCCATAAAGAAGGAATTCACTGAAACTTGGGTTTGAGCGAGTTGGTTCATTCTGAATTAAAAGGCGTGAACCAAACGAGGACAATGAAGACACAAAAACGACAGGACAAGCGCTAGCTCTCACCTGATCTTATTAGAAACCATCGTCACTTATGTACGCACACTCATTTGTCCGACTTTCATCACAAACAGTCACCACCCTTGCCCCCCCCCCCCAAGCAGCTATCCAGAAAAGTGACCTCTTTTTGAAGCAGATAAAAAGAAGGCGTGCTAATGCATTTGTCATCTGTCTTTTTTATATAAAACGCCTCTATAATCTCTTTCTCGGTTTTATCTTCTGCTTTTTCTTAAAAAAAAAAGAAAAAAAAGAGCTGCTGTCAGAGCTTTTTTTAAAAAACAAAAAGAACTAACCTACAAAGGTACAGCCAGACAAAGAAAGATAAAAGACACGTACACGTGATTCTGTACTGGCATAAAGTATCCCACAACATTAAAAAGAGAGCCAGTAAATTTGATGTAAACATTGTCTTCTCGGCCCCTTGTAAACTCTCTCAAATCTGTCCGATGCTGACACGGCGAAGAAAATCACTCTGTTCTAAGAAGCACGCAGTGCAGCATACTGAATGTGTCAGCAATGTCATATACGAGATACCGCTAAGTTGTGGAAAAGTTTACATCAGGCAAACTGGCTGCTGTTTTAACGATAGAGCACGAGGGCATAATCTTTCCGTGCAAAACAATGTGGGGGGGGGGACACCTCGCAGACCACTGCAGGAGATGTGCTGGCTGTAAACCTGGTTTGAATGCAACAAAGTTTTTAAAGGCAACCGAGAGAGAGAGACTGTAAAGGCGTTTTATATGAAAAAGACAGATGACAAATGCGTTAGCACGCCTTCTCATAATCTGCTTCAAAAAGAAGTGACTTCTCTGGATGGCTGCTTGTAAGAGTGGTGATTGGTTGTGATGCAAGTCGGGCAAATGAGCATGTGTATATAAGTCACGATGGTTTATAATAAAATCAGTTGAGAGTTTGTGCCTGTCCTGTTGTCTTTGCGCCTTTATAAGCCTTATTTTGTTTGCGCTTCTATCCTTTTAATTAAGTAATTCACATCAGAAAAGGAGTTCAAGGTTCGCAAAGTTTTTGCTTTGAAATTGTTAAATTTGCACTGGAGTGAGTGGTCCCATACACTAACCAACAGGGACTGCACAAATATATACATATCCAAAGGCACGTGCCTTGGTTGAAAAATTAGAAAGAAATAGAAAGCACACATTCTACTCCAGTGATTCTTGGTTTGAAATTAACTCGCACCCAATGTTTCTTTACTTATGCTGTCACACTACCTGCCAGAGTTAGCCAGATCAACTGGAATGAGGTCTACTAGCCCCCATCCACCATTAATTTCTGATGCTGCAAGGTTGATTCCACAGTCTTTCGATACCAAAACATGTTGCAAAAAAACGTAGCAGCTGGTAATTACACAGTCAGAGTCACAGAATGGCACAACATTGACTGACAAACATCCAAAGGTGACTGAGTACACGCTCGGATCAAGAAATATGGTTAGTTATTTGTGGCTTACAGTAGAAAAAAAGCTCCTGGCTGATAAACCCCATGCGTTGGTGCACACGTTTCCCATGTTAAAAAGATATGGTCCATAAAGCTCCAACTCGTAAAGCTTTTATCATGTCGCTTGTGGTCGCTTATGACAAGAATGAATGTCCAACTTACATGACCAGGAGGGCTGCCAGGACTCTGGATGGTGGCCAGATATGCTCAGGCAGATCTTTTTATTGATCTCGAATCGGCCATTGGGCTGCAAGCAGAACACATACGTTCTAACAACAATGCCCCCAAAACTCAAAATAAGCAGGTTTTTTTTTGTTACTGAGTGTGGTAACGTTTCTAATTGTTTTGTTGGAAAATTTAAGAATCAATGTCATGGCAAGAAAGCTGTCGACGAGATGAGCACTGCTCACAGACAACCAAAATGCCGCTATACTCACTGATGGCATGAGAACAAGTGGGCGTCTTTCAATAGTCCAGCCTCCAGTATGTGCTTGTTGCTGTTTGCTTTGCTTTGGCTGTGCACACACTCGCGGGTCTCCCAAGTCGCCAAAGCATTATCGAGGTTAAGAGCCTTGCACTGGAGTTGTGGGACAACTGAAGAACCTTCCGGCTGTTTTCATCTCATCAGCGAGTGCTCAATTTGCATGCAAGCAGTACACATCAATGAACCCACATCTCCTGCTTTTCATCACTACAGGGTTATTACGGAGAAGCAGGCATTCTCTAGGGTCAACAGAATACTCAACGATCACACCTTTCCATGCCGTTTTCAATGAAATAACTACTAATAAAGTGCTGCGGTGACGGCCAGACGATGTGCTGACTAAATTACATCCAACAATGGTCGTCACCGCCGTTCAATAATGGTCCAGACCAATATCGAGCGAGGGACCCCGGACACAATTCCTCGAATTGTGTTGTTAGCGTAAAGCTATACGCACTACGTTGTGCACCTCGACCAGAAATGGCTATATGCACTACGCAAAACTCGTATAAAAACTAATGGCTACAAAAGGTTTCTGAAGCAGTGGTGTAGCATGGTGGTAAGATGTCTGCTTCCATACGCAGCGGACCCCGGTTCAATCCCCAGTGGGCATTTTATTTTTTCTAGAACATTTTTCTTTGTTGAGTATTTGGCAATATTTACAGCATTTCTCTTTTACAATTAAAACAAAAAAAAAATGTCGACGAAACTTTGCAGAATTAAATGGTGTAGGACTCTTTCCGGAGGTGCAATTGGGGACAGCGGAGCTTGGGTTGCCGGCTGGACATCGCGAAGTGGCGTGTACGGGTTAAGTTTTGTAAATAGCAGCAGCAGTGAATGCAGGCAGGGGGGTGGGTTGACGTGCTCACCAGTGATACACGCGCCGTCCTTAAAGGGTGACCCAAATGGCATGAGCTCTCTGCGTAGTGCGTATAGCCACTTACATTCGAGGTGCACGACGTAGTGTGTATAGCTTTACTCGTGTTGTTAATGCCAGGGTCTCTAAACGATCGTGTTAGTGTACTAATTTCTAAATGTCTGTGTACTTACCGTCAGCAGGATGATGCTAGGAGGCTTCATCGGGTAGTCTGGCGGCAGAATCACTCGGCCGTGGTACACCCCGCCCTCGAAGTCCGACTCGGGCGGTCCGCGCACCGTGAAGTGCCATTCAAAAAGGTTGTCCTGCGGCGGGCACGCCATGCATCGGCACTTGCTTACGCAAAAGGCAAAGGGAGAGGCGGAACTGACGTGCGTGGACGGCGAAACTTACCTCGAGCGGTTGGGCAAAGTATTCTTCCGTGGCGTCATGAAGTTCCTTGGCCTCCCTCATGAGCCTTTTGACGGCTGTCATCAAGGAAGAACGCGACACAGATGAGCCGCGCACCGATGGCCCGATTAGTCGCGGCTGTCCCCAAAGCTCCTTACCTGGGCTCCGGAGGTTGTACTGCGCCTCCATGGCGAAGAATGTCCGTCGATCTTCGACAGTGCAGAGGGAGTCTCCTGTTTTTTCTTCTTCTGTAATCCCCGATTAGCGCATCGCTCGGCCACACGAAGTCCCCGAAGCCGCAGGGAAAGTAGCCTGAACGGCAGCTGCGGTTAGTGACGTGAGCACTCGGTTGTCATGGGCGTAATGTAAACCTGACGTGGCTAAACACTAAACGGACACGCAAGCGCTATCTTGTAACGGAATGCCAAGCGGCACGAGCTACGCATCAGGGAAAACAGTTCACAGAACGTAGACCTCTGGGTGCAGCAACCAAGCAACCACTACGTCGACTACGTCAGCTCAGCTGGCTGTGCTGTGTTCGGATTGGACAGCCTCGACGGTAGCATAACAGGCATAACAGTACTTTTTCGACGAGCCAATCCATTACAAGCCCGACGGCAGCCTGACGGTATGCTGACGGCGATGAACGGGATGAACGGTACAACGCTGAAATCGCACTCAAACTAAAGCTTGTTATTAAACATTCTCATTTGCTCTGCGATCACTAGCTCCAAATAGAGAAATATTGGGCCAAGCCAAAGCCCCTAGCCTCATTAGCTAAGGAATGCTGCGCAATACTTGCGCAATGAGTGCACGGAGAAGCAAAAGCAAAGGTATCCAGAACGGGAACACCTGGAAACTGCCACAGCGCCAAATATTCACGATCTTTTTTTGCATTAGTATTATTACGCACCGCTTAGGAGGGCATATTCGGCATATTCACGGTCCGCTGCGCCTGCTCCAACTGCGATTTGGGAGATATCAACTTCCGCCGACTTTAGACTAATAGCACTAGCAGTTGAGTTTAGGCGGTAGTTACTGTCATCTGACGGCATTATTTTAAACTAGCAATAGCTGTGCTATTTTTTTACTGGAACTACTGGAAGCTGCTGGCTTTTCTTTTTTTTTTTCTTAACCGCGTTGTAAACAAATCTTTTGAAAGAACAATACGAAAGTAAAAAGTAACCAAACTAAATAATAAAGAAACAAAAGGTTGGGTTGGTTGGGTTGGCCCACTGATCTCTAGTGTAGAGATCAGTGGGTTGGCCAAAGAGGGATGTGACGAGAGACACGACTCCCAACTCCCAACTTGAGAACTCGAAAGAACTACTGCAGAGCAGAAATCTGTCCGTGAATCCACAGTTCGACCGGAACCCCCACAGAAAGCGCATCAGCATCAAAAGCGCCAAGGCCGACGAGGCGGGTCTCATAATTTATATTTCCGTCCTTGCATTCCAAATAAAAATCGAAAGAGTTCGGCAGCCAGCGCCACCGCACAGGCCATCACGGTTGATCACAGCTGATTGGCAAAATCGGCCGGCTCTAGCGCTACGTAACGGGACCTGCTGCGGAGGAGTTTCCTTCTATGTCGCGGAGTTTTTGCCACTTTTCTAAATCAACTGCGTCTTCGAACTGATACCTGATACACCGTGGGAAGGCAGCATTGCTTAATTGGCCTCGCACATTAACGGCAGTGTCCAGGCAGCTCTAACCCCGACCTCGCTCAAAGATGGGAGCGGTCTGCTGGGCTGGGCCACCCCCGCGACTCGAGCCATAGGCATCGACCACGGAGCGCACACCAGTGGGCACCAGCGCCGCATCCGTCTGCGTCAATCGTACTGCTCGGGATTTGCGGCATCCACGGCATTTGTAGGTTCTGCGCTTCCGCCTTGGTAGCCGTGCTGGCCGTGCGCTCTGCTGACGTCATGAGCGACTGAAACAGTCGTCGCAAGAGTTGTTGCAGTTGTAGCAGTTGTAGGGAGCCCGAGTCACGTCGGTCACGTCGGGGGAGTGCTGCTCGGAGCAAGCTCTTCGTCGATTCATCGGCATGGCTTCGACGGGGACTCTCCCGACCTACCTCAAGTACGTGAGCGGCATCCCGGGCGTCGGGCCGGCTCGCAAGACGCTACGAGTTCGCGAGAAATACATCGTAGTTCTAGTACTAGCCACTTTCTTGATGGTGTGCATCGGCGCCGTGTTCTACCTGCCCGAGCTGAGGGCGTCCAACGCGTATCGGCACATGAAGAACGCCGGCCCCGACCTGCTCCTACCGCCGCACGCAGTCGACGAGAACGTCGTGCGTCACAACGCGGCCGCCGACGAAGAGGATCCGCACCGAATCGAGGACCGGGAGAAGCTCAAGAACAAGATCGACCAAGATCAGGAGCCGATGCAGGTGGGGCGACCCCAGGGACAGGCTGGGACGTCGTCGACGCCTTCCAGCAGCGGCTGGGCGAGCCCCGGCCCCGCCGCCCTCGCGAAGGGCCCCAGCGTTGGCGAGGCGCCACGCGAAACCCCCAAGTCGCCTTCACCCGTGGAGACGCTTAACCGCGAGCGGAGGGACAAGGTCCGAGAGGTAAGGCTTCCAGTTGGTCGGGGATCGTCGCGTTTGCACCCTCCCCTTCCGATATTGGGTTACTTGACCATCCCACTCGAATTTTCAGCCGTTTGCTACTGATCCGAGTACCTCTGCGATTGAATTCATTTGCCTTCAGGACATCAGACATGAGGCATGGTGTTTGCTGCAAACATCATGACAGAATGGTATCCACAAACGCCTCAAGCTTGCTTCGAACATGTTGTTTTTGTATGAACCGCATAGAAGGAAGAAACACTCAGACATTCTCTGCAGATTCTTTTGTACAATGTATTAGTGGCCTTAATCTACCTCGACACACCGCCGTCGGCACCACGGACGGAGCACGCAAGGAGGTTGGCAAACTGTGAGGAGGCTGGGGTCACACACTTGCCTTTGCTTACAACCGAGTTCTTGTAACAGATTAGGCTCGGTCGATTTACCTGCACTTGTGCAGAAAGGCGCAGTACGGTGTAGTTCCAGTCGTATCTCGATACAGATATCGGAAGTATACTGCCCTACACTATTTTGTACCAATGCAGGTAAATCGAATGAGCTTACTGGCACCATCTGTGAGGGGGCGATGAAAGCGCTGGGTTGAGATTGCGACTCTCTTTGTAACCAACTTGGCAGAAAGTAAAATCTGCCGAGTCAAAAGCTAGTGTATTTAGATCCATAAATAGTGGCACATTAGGTAAGCATTAGATTCTAAAATTGGTAGTGGCGTGATTGAAATAATGAACAACCAGCACAAAACGCTAGGAGCCATTTTTTAAGAATGTATGCAAAGGCACGATCACATAGAATACTTTGTTCATAAACTAGCAAAAATGGTTGGCATAATCGGTCATTGTCGCTCTCTTTGACCAACAAATATTAAGGTTCACATTTATCATGCTTTGATGAATTCACAAGTTAACTATCGCTGTTTAGTTTGGGATACCACGGTTAGAACTATTATATACAAACTATTCACTCAAAAGACAAAAAAAACTTTCGTTGCGAATGTTTTCTATGACACTCGTGCCTAACCCGTATTTTGTAGCCACAATGTCACAAAAGTTGCAAGTTTCTTTGACTATAGTTTTTTTTTTCTTTTTGTATTAATTTTTTATTGTAGAGTGCATTGCTTTTTTTGCATCATCTTTCAAACTCGAGCGTAGAGTGCATTGCAGCAGCTGCTGCTCGTGGCTTCGAGCCCTAAGCATCATCAGGGCATGTAGCCGTGAGTGCGTGGCCATCCCCATTGTGCGTGGAACAATTGCATTGCATTCTGCAACATCTGCTTGCAGTGGCATCCCTTTAGAAGCCGAAGAATTTCTTGAGAAAAATGAGTTAGAGGTAAATTCTAGCATATGTTTGTCCTGTGAATTTGACTATTGCAGGCACCTGAACCAAACCTATCAATAGGCGTGAGAAAAACTGAAAAGACATCTCTTTGGTGTGACATCATACCGAGAGGTTTCAACATTCTTGCGTGTGCTGCTTGTGAGAGAACGCGTGCGGCGTTTTTGGCTTGCCAGAAGGCTTGTAGAAAGCGTGGAAACGTTAAAATCGCTGTGTACTACAGTAATGCAAACTTAAAAAATCAAAAACCCTCTGTAAGAATCTCGTAAAACCATTAAAAACTGCTAGATTTTGGGTGCACACAATTTATTGCTATAATTAGCTTAAAAACAGTGCAATAAATAAAAGAACAATTACGAGGGAGCTGCATTGTGCAACGCAGATCACTTCCATGCACAGAACAATGTCTATTGCACAATCTTAATGTTATCAGGTGTTACCAGACGTGTTCTCTGCCATACCAGTTGTTGTACACCTCCGTCGTTCTGTTCCTAGTGCAGTATTTTGTGGCAGTTCAAAGCTCCAGCGACCGAATTTGCATGCTTTGTAAAAAAGCTGCATTTTCCAAGGGATCTGACTCGTCTAACGTCGCTTAAAGCTTCCAGTAACCGGTTTTGAGGCTTAGAATCTTATTGTTTTTATGTTATATGAATTTTGTGCATATTTCGCTGTGCCCATTTCATCTGGCAGACTTGAAAAGCGAAGTCGTCCATTTGTTTTGTAAGGCCGTGAATCCCCTGAGTGCTTAGATGGGCGTTGATGTTGCAACCTACAGAGCCCGGGTTGGCTGTTTTCACCCGAGGAAAACCCGAGATAAACACTTTCCGATGTTCAAATGCCTGTACATTCAGCGTTTCTGTGATGCGGGTTGTCTGAAGCTACTTGTCGTTACATCTGTCATGCTTATGCTCTTGTCAAATGCGGGCGACGTCGAATCAAACCCCGGGCCCCCGACGAACTCGGAAAAGATTGACCAACTTAGGGTATCAATCGATGCCCTGATTGCTAACTCTGCCCAAAATCAGCTTGAGAACTCAAAAAAGCTAGACGAAATAAAGGGTAGTATCGCTGGTTTGGGAATCCGCGTTGGTAATTTGGAAAAAAAAGTGGAAGAGATTAAAGTCATCAACGAGAACTTAACCACGGTGAAGTCAACTCTGGGCGAGCTTCAACAAAACACTTCTTCCTTGCAAATTCAGTCAGAGTCTCTCGAAAATGTTGTCAATGACCTAAACAATCGGTTAAGGAGGAATAACCTTATTTTCAAGGGACTACCAGAGAGCGATAATGAAACTTGGAACCAAGCTGAAACAATCATACGTGAGTTCGTAACAAGAAATTTGGGGGTGAACTTGGGCGAGGTGGAAAGAGCGCATCGCATCGGTCGCAGGAGAGACGGTTTCCATAGGCCGATTATTGTGAAACTTTTGAACTTCAAAAGTAAAGAGGAGATACTTCGTAACGCTTCCAAACTGAAAAACGTAACTTCACCAAAAGTGTCGATCTCGGAAGATTATTCCGATAAAACCAGGCTGGCGCGACAAAAACTGTGGGAGTACGCTTCTGTGTACAGAGATGAAGGAACAAGTTACAAAATTAAGTTTGATAAGCTATACGTAAACAACCAGATCTATGTGTACTCTCATTCCAGCCAAACCGTCTTTCAGCTCGGAGGGCGTTCCCCTGTTAGCGCTTCCAACGAATGACTTGCTCAAAATTCTAGTACTGACATTGCACACTTACCCCGATTATCATTTTTAATAGCCAACTTTCGAAGCATCATTTCAAAACAAGTAGAATTTGAAAACATCACTGTAAGCTGTCAACCAGATATCATATTTGGAACAGAGACTTGGTTATGCCCCAATATCAACAGTTCCGAACTTATCTTATCTAATACTTATAACATTTATAGAAAAGACCGAACGACACATAGAGGAGGCGGCGTTCTTATCGCTGTTAGAAAGGATATTACTTGCTCGGTCATTGAAAACATTTCGCCTCTAGAAATGTTGTGGGTACGCTTGCAATTGGACTTCCGATTTCTGCTCCTCTGTGTTTGCTATCGTCCTCCGAATTCGCAGAATGATGAATTCAATGATTGTTTCTATAATTCCGTAGGCACCATAACTAAATCATTTCCTAATCACCCGCTTGTCGTAGCTGGGGATTTTAATTTTCCCGGTATCAATTGGTCGAGTCTTCAACTCCATAACAACTGTCTTAACCCACTTCAGTCCAGTGCTTTTCTTCAAACTCTACGTATCAACGGTCTTCACCAGATGGTTTCTGAACCCACAAGAAATAACGCCATCTTAGACCTATTTCTAACTACACATCCTCAGTGCGTGCTGGGCGTCAACATTATTGACCAGATTAGTGACCACAAGATTATTTCTGTCAATGCAGCCTTCCCTGTTCAACGCTCCACCAAGGCTCGGAAAAATATTCACGACTATTCACGTGCAAACACTGTAGACATAAACACAACTATGGCTCAATTCGTTATAGACTACACACACAACCACGCATTACGCTCTGTCGATGAAAACTGGAACTTGATCAGAAGTCAACTTCAACAAGTGTTGTCACGTCACATTCCTACTTTTTCAATAGCATCGAATCCGGCCTCTCCATGGTTCACCCGATCTATAAAGACACTTCTGAATAAAAAGAAATGGCTCTTTCAGAATGCTACGAGGTTTAAGACATCCCTACTTTGGACAAATTACCACACTGTTTCAAATACGTGCAAGCATGAAGTAAAAAACGCCAAGAGGAAATTTTATGGCCAGACACTACCAGATACTTTGCGATCCGACCCCAAAAAGTTTTGGCGTGTCGTTAATCCAAAGAAAAGGGTCGCCCACCCAGATCTAACTGATGAGAACGGTGTCCCACTATCGGACGGCGATGCAGCCAACGCGTTCAATAACTTTTTTTCCAGTGTTTTTACAGATGAACGCTTTCCGTTGCCTTCTTTCGTTTTGCGTTCAGACAGCATTGAGCCTATGCCCCCTTTAATTTTTACACCTCAAGGTATTTCCCAACTCATTGAAAACCTTCGAGTCGGTATTTGTCCAGGAGAAGATCAAATTTCTTCAAAACTCTTAAAAGTAACAAGGGACTTGATATCTCCCGTTCTTTCACTATTTTTTCAGCAAAGCCTCGACTCTATCATTGTTCCTGCCGATTGGAGTCATGCCCAAATAACACCTATCCTTAAAGCTGGTCCATCATCAAATCCTACCAACTATAGACCAATATCCCTCACTAGTGTGCCTTGTAAACTCATGGAACACGTCATATACACGCACCTTCTCGCTCACCTCGATCAATTCAACTTTTTGTTTCCAAACCAACATGGCTTTAGGAAACATCACTCATGTGTCACCCAGCTATTCGAGTTCGTTACCGACCTTCATGTCAACACTCATGACAATCACCAGACCGATATCATCTTCATCGACTTTGCCAAAGCTTTTGATACTGTCCCACATAGTCGCCTTCTCCTAAAGCTATCACGACTCCGCATCGAACCGTGCATTCTTAACTGGATCGCTTCCTTCCTTTCTAATAAAACTCAGTCCGTAAAAATAAACGCTTCTCTTTCTTATCAATGTTCAGTATCGTCTGGTGTACCGCAGGGGAGCGTTCTTGGGCCTCTTTTGTTTTTAATATATGTAAATGACCTTCCTTCTTCGTTAACGTCCACCATTAGGCTTTTCGCTGATGATTGTGTCATATACAGAAAGATATCCGATACATCCGATCATTTAATATTGCAAAATGACCTTGACAGGATCGGAACTTGGTGCACCGACTGGCTCATGAATATTAATGTCTCAAAAAGTAAACACATGAACATTTCCACATCGCCAAGTAGATCGTCTACCCAGTATTTCCTTCAAGGACGCAACATTGACAGGGTGTCCGCTTACAAGTACCTTGGTGTCCACTTTTCAGAAACGTTAAACTGGTCTTATCAGGTAGATTGCATAGTAGCAAGTGCTCATAAAACCCTCGGCTTCTTGAAAAGAAATATATCTCTCGCACCTCCGTCCACTAAATTGCTTGCCTACAATTCGCTGATACTTCCAAAACTAGAATACGCTAGCGCTGTCTGGAGTCCTCATCAGGCATACCTTGTTGATAGACTGGAGTCCGTCCAGAATAAGGCAGCCCAATTTATTACCTCTGACTATTCATCGTTTACTAGCGTCACGTCACTAAAAAACAACCTTGGTCTACATTCTCTCGAGAAACGTCGACGGCTGTCACGACTATGTCTTTTTCATACTATTTTCAATAGCGCATCAACTTTTAGGCAAACCTACTGCAAACCGCCCTCCTATATATCACCCAGAACGGATCACCAACTCAAGATTCAGCCGCCCAAATCACGCACACTATTATTTTCCTCATCGCCTGTTGTCATGTGCATTAGAGATTGGAATGATATGCCATACGAAGTTGTATCGGAGACTAACCTAGCAGCATATAAATTAAAATGTGAACAGTACATTGGAATGAGCAGTTAGTAAGCGGTCTCTACCTTGATATTTGTTTGCCTTGCACGCTGTTGTATATTTTTGCATTTTCATCTTGATCTTTTTTTGCGTTAAGTTTTGTTTACTCATTCAATTATGTCGCGATATATGAAATTGCAATGTTATATCATGTATGTGTTCTTTTTCCTGCTCTTTTGTCTGCACGCTTTCCCCAGTGCATTTTTGTGCGTATTATTTTAAGATGTAAATAGTATATACGCGAAAATACTGTTTTGAAGTTCTAATTGTATATTATGAATTTCCCCCCTCATGTAATGCGCTCGCAAGTCGAGTGCCTTTGAGGTAATAAAATGAAATGAAATGAAATTGGAAGGCATGTTTTGAAGTTTGTCATGGTAAAATCTCAATGACGTTGCAAGCGTTGCTCTTACTGACAATTTTGCTGCCAGTAAGCAATAAAACGGCAATCCCTTGTCTCTAACTTACCACAGAAATTGGGTTATTTATAATTTATAAATGTAAAATCAAAAGCATTTAAAACAGCCAGAAAAAATGATGACGTGACTTGAAAACCGCTAAACATACATACCACTGCCCGCAAAATGGCCATTTCTCTCGCTAAATGACGCAGAAGGCCGCAAAATTTAGCAGGAAAACCGCTAAATTGGAAATTAATATATCGCGATTCGCTCTTCCACAGAACGCGCTGGGAAGGAGGGGCTTCAGCTCTATCTTGAAAGCGACATTTGTGATCTCGAAAGCCAAGTAAAAACGATTTCAGTGTTTTTTGTTTTTCTTAAATACAGAACTGTTTACTAGTTTCCCTTTACAGAGTACTCAGTCAGATATCAGCTGCAAGAGCATATTGAAAAGTAGCTGGCTCGACAGGATCTGATTATTTCGTTTTTTAGCTGTGTTGAAGAGCAGGGAGTTTGCGTCTCCATATGGACACGTTACATGGGTAGACAGAGTGGATAGTTTTCTACACATTGTGTATTGTCAGCATATAGAGTAACGCAGTTGCGCAGAATTGACCTTTGTATTAAAATGCTAGCATTTGTTTTTTCTCGCAATAGGTCGGGTAACATGATTGAAAGATAAGGTTAAAATGTAACACACAATGTGAATGCAGCCTACCCATTTTTAACCTACAAAAATATTTTTGTGCAGAAAATTGTTTTAACTTGCTTTTCTTATTTTTTCTTAAAGACAAAATTATAAATATTTTGACCTCGACGTCATTCAAAAAAAAAAAAAAAAAAAACAATTGAGAGGCTCTGTGAGGTTGTATCATCAATCCAAAAGCGGGCTGACACCCTCTGGTTTTTTTTTTCAATACTGTACATGCCTTAATTTCAAATGGTTGCTTTTGTTGTAATTATGCACATATTTCAATCTCGTCTTGAACTAATATAGGGCATTTTTGCCAGCCACAGAATGAAGTGACAAATGTCAAGCATGAATGAATTTATAAATTATTGATTGTGTGTGCGACCAGGATAATAAAGGGTCGGCTATGTCGAGTGTAGCAAAGGGTCGCATGTCAAGGATCATAGCTTGTTCTCTGGCTTCTTTCTGCAGTGGCTACCTTTGACTTAAAAGTTGACCTTTTTTCAGCAGTTTCAACACATTGAGGTAAGCAAAGAGATCCCTAAAACATGCTCCTCTGTGAATAGAAACAAATTAAATTTATCTAAGGAGAAGGCAGACAACGAAAGCTTTGGTCACCTTTATTGCTGCATGTTATTTGTCGAATGTGATGATTTTTGTTACGCGGTGGTAAGATTTGGAAATGAATTTGTTTCACAGTTGGAAATAATTATTTGGGATCACTTTGGAATACCTTTGCAATATTTGCTTAAAAGGATTGCTTTTGTCTAAAGGTTTGTTGAACATGCTGTGCGTCTTATTATACATACTTGATTATAACTATTTTATCACATTGTCAAGGATAGCATAGTTGTGCGTTACTTTTCTTGGCGTTTCCTTTGCGTGAGAGCATGTGTCAATGAGACGCAAAACGAAGTCACATGCTCTCGCATCAATGTGTGGAAACCATGCTAGCCTTGCCAACATGGCATACAATATTTGATGCCAAGTTTAGATCCCCAGTAAAAGGCCAGATGATTCTCATAAATTGCACACAATAAAATAAACGGAAGTACTGTAAAACCCTTTATATTTGCAGCTTCAGTATTTTGAAAATTGGGCAAAGGGGCCCCATAATTTTGGGAATTCTAGTAGCTGGAATATGGACCTATGGACGGGAAACATATTTGCATGCTCTTTGATTTCATAAATTTTTCAACATGTGAAGTTTAGGGGCTTTGCTAACCTTTAAGCATTAGAACTTTCACTAGAAGCGGTGTTGCTTTTAGGGTGACCACCTTCTTGCTAGTGAAATGCGGGACACGCGGGGGAGAGGGGGGGGGGGGGGGGGGGAATTTATTGAGGCGCACACAACAAACCAAGGCTCTATTAACACATTTATTATCCCATACTGTTTATACACCTGCTAATTGTATTGCAGCAATTAAGCTCAAATAATTTTCACTACCAGTGATAAATTATTTTGAATGCCAAAGATGGTATTACATGTGCTGATGTTGAAAACATAAAAATCGACTGTACCAGAACTCAATGCATCAAATAGAAATAAGAAACAGTAAATATTTTTCTGGTTATTGTTTCCTGTCCACGCTTACTTCTATCAACATGGTCCTACACAAATTTTTAACATTATGTTCTTATTTGACCAATGCATGTGTGGGCTGCCTACACTAAAAAGAAAAAAAAAGAAATCCACAGCAAACTTTTTGTATTGGCATGGTGCTACACAAATTTTTAACATTATGTTCTTTTTCGACCGCTGCATGTGTGGCTGCCTTCACTAAAAAAAAAAAAAAAAAAAGAAAAAGGAATCCACAGCAAACCTTTCGCATTGGCATGGTGCTACACAAATTTTTAACGTTATGTTCTTTTTCGAGCACACCTTTTGCATTGGCATAGCAATTTGAAAATAATTACAACATTTTATATTTAAACTTTTGGCGAGAACTTTTTCGTACAATATTTTCCCACCAAAGGGAGAGGCACAACGGCGCATGCGCTTCGGTCCTCTTGCAAGAACGACGGTCGCTTCCCGCAATGCTTGGATAGATCATAAAACATGGCGTACCATTTCGATTCACACAATTACTAGCGACCTCCGCACTTCCCCGTGCCTCATTTTTTGGCAGCACCGTGAGTTGTGGAGTGAATTTTACGACAGTGTGAAATGCGGGACATTTTGTAGATTTGGGACTTTCTCGCGGGACGCGGTACACGAGCCCTCAATGCGGGACAGTCCCGCGAGTCGCGGGACGGGTGGTCACCCTAGTCGCTTTCCTCATCAGTACTTCTGCAAGTGCTGCTATGGTAATTCTTACAAAAATGCCGTACCTAATCGACATCAAATAGGCCAGGTCTCAGGATGGCACCTGATATCCTACTAAGGGCTTTGATGTCCATCATCTTCAAATGCAAGCCTCAGTGTGCAAATCTTCCACACAATCTAACAGAATATTATTTTCAGGAGCACAGCCACCCTAAGAAAAGAGCCCTCAAAGCTTTTTGTACCACCCCCAGGCAGCGAGACCCGAGGAGTGATGACAGAGATCTGTCGTTCTTATTATATTTATTACTAGCGGAAAACAAACAGCGCGAGGACAAGGACAGAGTAGAAGGCGGTAGGCACACACAGCCTTCTACTCTGTCCTTGTCCTTGTGCTGTTTGTTTTCCGCTAATATGAATGACCAACTAGCCCAATCGTCAACACTACTGAATATTTATTACCGTTACTATTATTTGGGTGGGGCTTCGTTGCCTTGCAGGAATGAATGCTCTCTTGCTCCTCCACTTGCAGATGATGAAGCATGCGTGGGACAACTATGAGCGGTATGCCTGGGGCCAGAACGAGCTCCGTCCAGTGTCCAAGGTTGGCCACTCGGCGGGAATCTTTGGCAAGACGGTGATGGGGGCCACCATTGTGGACGGCTTGGACACACTCTACCTCATGGGCCTGGGAGAGGAGTACAAGCGGGCCCGTGACTGGATCGCAGAGAATCTCAGCCTGGATCACATTGTAAGTGCTTTGGACCGGGCTGAGATCATCCGTAGACTACTTTCCAACTTAGTGACTTTTGCTTTGCGGACTTCCACTTTGCAGACTTGCACTTCGCAAATTCCCAATTTGCGAATTCCCACTTCATTGACATTCCTTCCATAGATGTTCACTTTGGGGAGGTCGTTTTGTGGACCTCAGCGTCCATTTTTTAGCCTTTCATCGTGTGCATGATTACTTGCTTGGTGTAAGAGTGTAAGAAGATTGTTAGCAAGTAGATGTATTCATAGCCAATGATAATGTAGTGATTGCACAGGCGAGCTGGTGGATGTTAACGATTTTGTTCTTAGCCCGAGACTGAGGCAGGAAAAGAGGAAAGTTTTAAAGTATAAGAAAAATCAACAGTCGAAATGAACAGCATGGTATTTATAGCATGCATATAAGGGAAGCTGTCTTGCTGTTCCAAACTGCTGAGGTCTGGAGAAATAGAAAGGAATGCAAGGATCTGCGAGCATAGTCGTGTTATTGAGAACGAATGCTCGAGCAGTAACAGACGGGTGGCTGAGGGAAGTATGCATTACAGCAATGACTACGTACTGGAACGCAGGGATAAACCAGTACTGTAGACCTGCATTTATTTGTCTCGAGATTTTCTTCTTTTTTTTTTTTTTGCACATGGTATCCTGTTTTCATTGCATGTCATGTGCGTCGATGTGTGTTTTTCTAAACACGAGGTGCCAACATGTTCTAGAACAAATTGCCTTCCGCAAAACGTTTTTGTCAAAACACTCCCAACAAGGTGAGGCTTTTGACTCTCATGCTCTTTCATGTTTCATTTGCAGAATTCCGACATCTCTGTGTTTGAGACGAACATCCGCTTCGTAGGGGGCTTGCTGTCGTGCTACGCCCTGACGGGAGACGTGGTGAGTATTGGACTCGTGGTCCCAGTGGCGGACAATCTCGTGATTTGGGCCGCGACTTCCGACCCTAGGTGTTCAAGGAGAAAGCAGACCAGATAGCACAGGCCTTGCTGCCCGCCTTCAACACTCCGAAGGGCATTCCACATGCTCTCATCAACGTCAAAACGTGAGTGTGACATGTCTTCTCCGCGCGCACGCAGACGGCCACAGGGCCACATGGCATCCATCTGACGTTGCGTCAGGATGTCGTGGCTGATATCGTGCTGCTGCTTCTTTCTGGCAGGAAAGAGAGCAAAAACTATGCATGGGCCTCCAGTGGCAGCTCCATTCTCGCCGAATTGGGCACAATGCACCTGGAGTTTGTGTACCTGAGCGACGTGACGGGCAACCCTGTGTACCGGGAGAAGGTGGAGCGCATTCGGCAGGTGCTTGTCGACTTGGACAAGCCCAAGGGGCTCTACCCGAACTACCTCAACCCCAAGTCCGGACACTGGGGACAGTGTGAGTGCACCGACGACAGAACAACACCAGTTTCGCAGAGGAGTCTCCAAGACAGGATTGCAGTTCTTTCAACCCATGAGATGTTGCGGTCAAGCGCGAGCACTCGTCGTTTTTTAATTGATAATGATCCTGCTAGGAAAGACAAAATAATCAGTGGCAGAAGCAATGGATACTTGGCACCAATCAGGCCAAGGCAGCAAGTCAGTTATTTGCCACATATGACAGAGCTGTTAGAAATTTAAATAAGATTTCAAATGAGCTCTTTATTTTTTTTTTTAATGTTTGGTAATTATCTTGGGGTTTTGGCCAGGTACTTCCCTCGCTATTTATGGCACTGACTCTTTTGTCGTACAGAATGGTTTGGTTATATCTCTGATGCACATTCACGTGCAGCAACTCTGTTTGATTGTCTTTGTTACTTGTTTGGCTGGCCTTACTCGTTTATTTATCTTTATTCTCTGGGGCATTGCAGAGGGGTAGGTTTCAAGAATGATCAAGTTTTGTGACAAGGATTAGTTGTGGCTCAGGACAGGAGTGATAACCTGATGCTTTTTGAATGAAATATCTAAGAGGGGCGATAGATGAGGGAATGAGATTCCACCTGCAGGAACATTTTGAAATCAGTCGTGGGAAGAGTTTGTATTTAAAATGAAGATCACTATGGGACAGCATCTGTCATGGATAGCAGGCTGTGTTGAGACAAGGAACAGTTTTGAGACACTAGTTTCGTTTCACAGACCACATGTCCATGGGTGCCCTTGGAGACAGTTTTTACGAGTACCTGCTCAAGGCCTGGATCCAGTCGGACGGAGAGGATGTTCAGGCCAAGAGGTTGGTCCAGGATGCTGTGCAGGTGAGACCCACTGGTTCTTCAGCATTATGAGGGCATGCCAGCTAAGCATTGTTTGAGTTTCCAAATCTTGTAAGTGTTCTGCGAAAGAGGAGATTCCTTCCAAATTTATGAAATATAAAAAGGCAGAAAAAAAAATTTGAAGTTTATTTTTTTTTGTGGTTGGTTGAGCATGTTGGTGTCTAAACTATGATTATGTTGATAAGGGTTCTTAATTTTGAGCAAATATCGAGAATTCTCTTATTGTTTTTTGTCTTTTTAAAGGGGTCATGAAACGCTTTTCAACTTTTTCCTGTTTAGCTTTCCTCCTCAACTCATAAATCGCGCATTCCACCAAACAGTTAAAGAAGACGAGAAGGGGGAGTCCCCTCTTGCTCGCACTCTCGTTTGCGTAATCCGGACACATCCATTCTCCCCCTAGAAGATTAGCCCGTCGCTCAAAATTCAGACAAAAGTTGCTTTACCCACCCCGTTCATTCCGAAGCTGACAGTGCTGTTGAAGCTACGTGCTCGTTGGGCCAGCCACACTTGCCACGAGAGCATGGAAAATGTGGCTGCAGAGAATGAAGTCAGGTGATGAAAGGGAGGTGGCTGATTGGTCCGGCAAGCGCGTAGCTTCCACCACAATGTCAGCTTAGGGGTGAAGGGAATAAGCGAGGTCCGGTTGCGTCTGACGTCAGTTTGGACCCGATGACGCGCTTTTGGGACCGCGGATGTATCACAGTGAAAAGGCAGAAAGGTTGCGAAGGGGAGGAGGTACGAAATAGTCCGCTCTGTTTTCAAATTTTCGCACTGAAAGTCAGACTTTTGACTTTCTACCTTTTTTCTTTTGGTCCACTGAGCGATGTGCTATTAGTAAAATCCCAATCTAAAATGATTTATCCCAACCCAAAAATTGTTTCATGGGCCCTTTAAGCATTCTAATGTATGGGCACGGTGGGTAGAACCCACTTTAAATTGACTGCCAAGGTAATTTCTCCAAAGTATGATGCTGTAATCTTTCACGAAGATGTTGCTGCATGAAACCTTTGGTTTGCATAAATGTCAAAAATTGAACATATTTTAATCAAAATCTACAAATAAAAGGTCCTCTCAAGTGGTGAATGTATGATAAGTTAACTAGAAATCGCACCATGGACCATTGGGACGTTTGAGTTGACACAAATTGGGAAGAGAGGAAAAGGCAATCAGTGGGCACTCTTTGATTCGCTGCTTACGGGAACAGCATCAGGTGATTATAGCGGGGTGCTTGGTTTCAGGTTAATTTAGCGGAGCGATGGGTCAGGCTGGCTCGTAGGCTTTTCATCCTGGTCCATGGATGTTCTTGCCAATAATATCTGTCTCCTGTCATTCTAACAGGCCATCGACTTGAGGATGTTGCAGCGTTCCAAGAGCGGACTTCTCTACCTGGCTGACATCAAATATGATCGGCTTGAGACAAAGATGGACCACTTGGCATGCTTTGCCGGTAAGGACGCTGAGAAGCCAGCAAGTCCAGGCTCCTCTGAGAACCTGATTTTTCACGCTGTTTGTTTAATTCATTCTGTCTTGGTTATCAGTGGTGATTGGAAGGAATGTTACTAGATGATGCGGGCAGCAGCTGGCAGCTCATTTTGAGGTTATCATTGAGGGCCTGTAAGAGTTTAGAATGCAGCATCCACATTTGAAGCTGTTCTCAAGTGCAGTTGTCTCTAACCATGTGTTAGAAATTAACCACAGTTTCTAGTGGTAGCTAGGAGTATGCCCAACAAATGCTAATGGAAGAACTGGGTGTACAGTAGCTCTATGCTTTATGGCTGGACAGCAGCTTCCTCCCCTTGGTGGTCTTAGGAACATTTACTGGTATTGAAGTATACAAGCCCCCATTTTCGACTTTATAAGTAGTTTTACTGCTTTTTAAAAGGGGTAAATACTTATGGAGACAATGTTACTGTGCATTTTAATACTAAAGATTTTAACGAACTTTCTAAAAGATTTTGTTGTGTCAAAAATGGTGCTGTTTCTTTATGAGAAATGGCATCACTGCTCTGTGTCGTTTTGTTGTCATTTAAAGCATTTTTAGACAAGCTCTTTCTCTCTGATCAGCTGAATTCAACTGCTTGTTCTCAACTGATCTAGCTGGCAACTGAATAATGGCCAAATTTGTATGGGCTTTCAGCATAAGGTCAAATGTATCGAGATGCCAAGACTGGCAAGGCTGCGATGCATGCAGACTTCAAGCGTCGTGATGCGACTAAAGTTTCTGTTCTGTGACTGCTTCAATCACAGGGCTGAATTTAATGAGGATGAGTTGCAGTGTTTCCAGTTTAGCTAACTTGCAGCACATTGTATTTTTTATTGGCACGGATCATTCAATACGTCTCCCTTCTTACACTCACGGCCACCAAACTAGACGCATAGGCCGTCGCACAATTGCTAACCTAAACAATAATTCTGGTGTTGAGGCGCCAACTTGATCATAGTTCCTTCAAGTGGTTATTTCCTTTCATATGAAGAAAACATGACTTGACCTCGTAACTTAGATATGTGCATTGAAGCATTGGGGCCAGCCAGCTGTGGCCATTTCTAGTAGGTACTCCTGACCCCAAATCACCATTATCACTGAAGAAAACGGTTTTGGTGTGCAACGATGCTCTGTCATGTCAACCGCCAAATTGAATTTCAGGGGGCTTCTTCGGCCTTATGGCACGAACCTTTGCGACAGAGCCCGGCTTCAACTCGGACCGCTACATGGAAATAGCGAAGAACATCACTCACACGTGCCATGAATCTTACGACCGTACACGTAAGTAGATTGCAATATGCTGGTTGCTTGTCTGCATGCTCGGCATTGAAGTATAGACATATGGGCCTCTTGCATAAGCATCATGTCTGTTTAGTAGGCTTAAGTGGATATTTATTGGACTTTGCAGACACCGGGAAGTGGCAAGTTAGGGGCAAAAAAAAAAAAAAAAGACTGCGGTCCCTTTAAAAATGTGCTCCCGTGTCTATGGGTTATTAGCTTCTAATCCTCTCTGATGCTTCCTACTATCTTTTGTTTATGTCGTGTAGTTGTGCCGGTGCATACCTATGCAGAACGTGTGATGCCAGTCATGATGTTTACGGTGAACATTTTAGTAGAACAACCCTAGTAAGGTGGAGGATTAGAGCTTCATACCAAGTTTTGCGGGGGAAGGGGGGTGGGGTTATAGGCTTTGTCTTTTTGGGTCCTATTAAAATGTGTCGATTGTCAGGTATGAAAAGTGGTAGCCTTTGTTAAGAGTCTGAAAAGTTAATTTTTACGATAAATGTGAGAATAAGAATAGCATAATAAACAGTGCATAAAACACGAAAAAAGACATGAGGGCAAACAGACAGCAGCGCTGTGGTTTGTTTCTTCCGCTTTCTCCGCGTTTTCTGAGCTGTTTCATTTACCACTGTGGTCTGCCTACTATCCCAATTGTCGATTCTAGTTTAGAATGAGAAACATACTTTTTCTGTCTGCTTAGCCACCTTAGCTTTGGCTTTGACTTCTTTCTAGTATATCTCCTCTCCTTCCTTGTGTTCTTCCTTGCCAATAGCAACTCTTCTTGGCACCAAGTTTAGAAACACAATTTCCTAATCTAGACAACACAGTACTATGCAATGAATCCAGAGGCTTGAATTTCGAGGTTTAATGGATCGACTTCCAACCTTTTCTAAAGTAAAATAAGGTGTTAACCAATGAAGTCTGACCCTATGTATAGACCATGCCAATAATCACTTTCTGCATGCTGCTGTCTTGGTCAACCGGGCTATGGAATGCGTTCTAAGCATGGAATATCAGATGCATCACTTTCCTGCACTGCCCAGTGACTTGGTATTTTTTGCCTGGGTGATAGGTACTGGAAAGGTGCATACCCTCTTGTATCTAGTAGTGACCTTTCTGCATCGGTGCTTTTCTTTCTGATTGATTGCAGCGACGAAACTGGGACCAGAGTCATTCCGCTTCACAGAGCAGCTGGAGGCTCGAGCGATGAAGCAGAATGAGAAGTACTACATTCTTAGGCCAGAGGTGATTGAGTCCTACTTCTACCTATGGAGGCTCACCAAGGACCAGAAGTACCGGGAGTGGGGCTGGGAGGCCGTCCAGGTGAGTGAGCGCTCGTGGGAGTGTATACATCGCCAAATACCGTAAACAGGGAACTCTAAGAACGTGTTTTGTAACCACGGGACACAAAAATGGTATTGTTCTTCGATGTAGGGCAGTGCGCATAATGCTTGCAGATGGCCCACACACCCCCCAGCTTTGGTCGCTGCATCACTGCATGCACTAAAAGGTTGAATTATGTACTATCCCTGTTAAGATTTTTCTTTAATGAAAGATCTTAACCCCTGCGATTGTCTCGTAATTGCCTCTGCATCTCTTGCATCTATCTACAAAACAGGTTACAACTGTTGCTCATATACTCTAGTTACAAGAGTACTCTCAACTGTCATTAAATCAGCAATCGTTGGCATCTCCCAACTGTCATTGAGCTCAACTAAGTTGTTCAGTGTTACAAGGTTCATAGGCTTAGCTACCCCAGTTGAGACGCGCGGCAACTGAGAACTTCCAATTGACTTCAGCTTCCCTTTTACGCTCAGGGGACGATGGGTGCAACCAAGCGCTAGCATGCTTCGAGCAGCACTTTATTTGCACGAGCGGTCGTGCTTTGAGAGTGCTCTGTTGTCTTCTGCGTACGAAACAAAGTATGGTATAGAGGCAACATCTTCAGGGACAGACTGGGTAAACACACACAGCTTTGTCTCATTATTATGGACAACTTGCATTATGAACGCTTTTACAGAGAATTGAGGTGTTCATATCAACAAGACGTCACTGTGTAGGGGCCTTTAACGGGTAGTGTAGCTCGTGCAGACGTCGGAGCAGGCACCGAGCCTCAGCGGTCGTCCTTTGGTCTCTTCCAGGCCTTGGAGAAGCACTGCCGCGTCGAGGGCGGCTACTCGGGCCTCAAGAACGTGTACCAGGTGGACGGTCCCAAGGACGACGTGCAGCAGAGCTTTTTTCTGGCGGAGACCCTCAAGTACCTGTACCTGCTCTTCTCAGACGACTCGCTACTGCCCCTGGACAAGTGGGTGCTCAATACGGAGGCCCACCCGCTGCCCATCAAGAACCGCAATCCGGCCTACCTGCCCAGCAGCAGGTGATGGACACCTCGGCGTCGCTACGGGACCCCCGCCGCCCCCCGCGTCGGCACCGCAGAGACACCGGGCACCTACCGACGCCCGAGTGGTGGCCGGGGGCGTGCGGAAGGAACGACAGAGGGGGCTCGAGGCCGTGACTGAACCGTGCATCCGACTTGCATGATCTAGACCGGCGTTCGCCACTTTCTCCTCCTGACTTCGGGGGTACTCGGAGCCGAACGAAGATTTAGACGGAGTGCCCGACCAAGATGCGTGCCGTAATGCGGCACCGGTGCTGCGATTTGAGGCCCTCGATTGGCCCGTGGGGAGGCTGCAATGGACACTTGTGCGGCAGGATCTCTGTAAAGGTGTGCCCGAAGCCTTTGTGCGTCGCGCATGCTCAAGACTGCTCTCTTTTAGGTGGTGTATAAAGGAACGATTGACTACCGGACCCTACAGTGCGAGGGGCCTCAACGCAAGCTGGGTTCGTTCTGAGAGCCAGCGAGCGTAAGAACCAAAATGAAGGGGGGTTTGGGGGTGCTACTGCAATAGGGGGCATGCAGCACCCAAAGGGGGTGCGCTGATCTAATTGGTCGCATGATCGCAATAACCCACGCCGTTCTCACTGACAAAGTAAGAACGGTGTGGCTAATTGTGATGCGCTGCCCGATTCCTTCTTTGGCATTCATAACGAGCAACGCCACAGTCTGAATGGCTGCGAAGTGATAATGGGAAGCGTGCGACACGACAGTGGTGCCGCGGTGCGGTTTCCAACATTTGGCGGGCACGCCAGTTGGATCGGCGCGCCCCCTTTAGGTGTCGCAAGGTCCCTCCAGACCCTTTACGAAATTTCAGAGTGATGCATAGATTATGTGCGACTGCCACTGTGAGCACGCATCGAACTCGAGCACTTCATCAGCATTCGGTGTGCGCTCGGATTAAAATGCATTCCTCACGAGTGCTGCGTCAGTGCTCTGCGCAGACTCAGAAGCAATCACGGGCCTCACGCTGGAAGCAGTGAGGCCGACTAATGGCGGGTGCGCATAATCTATGCATCAGTTCACAGTTTCGGAAAGGGTCTATTGGGGATGGGTGAGGTCGGATAAGTAAGAGTGTACAGGCCCGACTAAATTCTCGGTCGGTTGGCGACTCTTTAAAAGTAATAAATAAACCCTTGGCTCATTGCTCGGAGCATTCTCCGGTGTTTGTTGTGGAAGGCTGTTCATTTCGTGGGGTACGTGGCCTTGTAATGCGACGAAATGCTAATGGAACCCTGCTGCATGTTTACGACTGTCGTATAAATATGGGGGAGTTTCGGAGTGACTAAACTTGTGTATAGGTCTGTCTTAGTGTTTATGAAAGTTATGAGCAAAACTAATTTCATGAGCAACGTATTTTTACTCTGTTGGTGACGTGATGCGAATCAACCGATAGAAAGCCATGACATGCCGCTGGGGTAACCACGAGCAGCACTCGTAATTATGGAAGCTAAGAGTTGTCACTCAGTTTTTAGTTTGTCGTCGATCCACGGGTGATGGAGTGGATGGATAAAGATGGTCGAGCCCTCTAAGTCGGGCGGAGGCTTGTGCCACCTAGCCAGCACCTTTTATTTTAACTCTTAATATACATTTAAAGCAAAATTAATTCACCAATATTAGCAGCATTTTTTTCCTTTTTTTTTTTTTTTCAATTTGTGTGGTTGCCTTTTTGCAGCTGCCCTACGGATAGCCATGAAGGAAATTAAAATAACTATTCCTCCTTTCTGAGATGTATGGCACCACTTAGCTAACTTCTGCTTAATAATCCCGACCTTTTGTATGTTTTTTTTTTTTTTTTTTAACACAAATAGTTTAGGCTGTGTTTAAACTTTTAGCAGGCCTCGTTTCGTGACGCCGGTACTGCTCATAGGCCACGGGTGGCATACGGGCGGTGTAATTTTGTGAAAGGAAAATCGTTATTCATTCAATTAAGATGCCATTATCACACCTACTATAATTTGGATGCTAAGTACAAACAGTTTATTTTTTATTTATAGTAATCACGCAAATTACTTTTTAGGACTCCAAAAATACCCTTAACATTTTTTTTTTGGAGGGGGGGGGGGGGGGGGGGGATAACGGGATTGATGCAAACGGGGAAGGGGATTCAATAAATGTGCACTCATTCTGAGTGTAATAACTGAAAAAAAATATTTAGGTTGGAACTTAGGTTGAAAACATTATTTGAATATTTCTTTACAAAGGAAACCTTAAACTGCTGTGAAGGCTCCCTCCTTTCTTGACCTCGGAGACAGGCCACGCTGTTGAGTCGTTTCCCGCGCGCCTTGATGAAGTAACGAAGAGGAACTGCTGGCCGCGGCTGCTTTGCAGAGAGAAGGGAAAAACGACGGTGCAAGAAGACTTTGAAAAAGGGTGGTCGTCTGACCTTGTCCTTCGTGTTTATATGTTTTTCAAACTAAAGCTTCCATCACAACGCGGTCGCATCGATTCGTCATCGAGGCGCTGAGTTTGCAGGTCTAAGCGGCACAACTTACTTTCATCGGCTTATAAATCGCAGGATTCTGCGACGGAGCGATCGCAGGAATCCCGGAGAAAAACTCGGCCACCTGTTTGCGCATCCGGAGAAAAGCTCGTCAGTCTTTTGACCTTTTCACAGACTCGGAGAAAAACTCCTCTTTTAGAAGGAAAGTTTTTCGCATGATTGTCGCAAATTATGCTGAATCTGAAATAAGGGGAAAATACAAACTTTTTTTTTATCTTTTTATTTGCCAATCGGAAGGCTTTAGCTATTTTCTTAAACAGGGAAACATGGAGATCTTGGAACCGCTTACGCAGTGCCGGTTCACTAGATAATAAACTCGAGCTGCATTCACCGGCTATATTTTCCCTCGGCTATCCTTTCAATTACGTTCTATTAAAAAAAAATCCTAATGTGCAATTTTTTTTTTTTTGTGAGGTGCAGATTAATTAGACACGAGTAAACACCATTTACTTTAGTGAGGTATGTCTAAATGTCACGAGTACATGCGGTTATTGTGCACTTTATTTGCAGAGAAAGGTTTTCTTTTTTAAGCGTGCCTCATACACGTCAAAAACCCCTCGACGAAGCTAATATAAAGCAATAAAACGATAATTCAAAGGACAGCCGAACGAAACGTAACCGGTGTTAGTAGGATGCTCGACCCTTAGTTCACGGACTATTGGTTGAAGTTCTCTCCGCATTTGACGCTTTTGTTGTGAGCTTGTTTCCGGTTAGCTTTTCTAGGTCCCCCGCTCTAAGGAAATGCGTTATCAATCGGGTCTTTAAAGTGGTCGGAAATCCAACACCTGCTATAAAAGATGTTCGACATGGCGACAAGTTGACCGCGCATCAAAAGCGACGACGACAGCCTGATATCTTGAGACGCGCACAAAGCCCCCGTGTTTTTTTTTGTTTTTTTTTTTTGGATTTAACTTATTTTTCGTATCTTTCAGAGAATCACCAGCGCGGTTACTTTTTATCTCTATATCAGCCGAAATATATCGTCCTTGCAGCTGCGTAACAAACAGGGGTTTCCCCAGGAATTGAAATTAAGGGGGGGGGGGGGGGGGGGGGGGTATTGAAAATAGAGGAGTCGTTGTAAGGTGCCTTCAGAAAAAAAAAAAAAGAAAAAAAAAGGGGGGGGGGTGTACACCCCCCTGAGGAGTGTGTAGGGAAGTCACTGGTTAAAAATATAACAGTTCCCAGCAGGAACTGCCAATTGTGTTCTTCACCGGTATGTATACAGCTGCAAAATTCAGCGCTTCTGCTCTACTCATCGGTCTTTACTCTCCAAGGAACGATCCAACACGTTTAAGACGTATAGTTATTGACTGCTCCTATTCTACAATTTCAGTCGTCGATTTCAATGACCAGCAGTCAAAATTTACATAATTTAGGAGAAATACAAAATAGCGCAATTATTATTCTTCCTCTGTCCGTCTGTTGTTGGTGTGAATTCCCCGAACCGGAAGAAATATTCCGCAGAGCCATTTCGCCTCTTACCGCTATATATACTTACGTGGCCGACGCTACGAGCTGGTGAGACCAATCGGGCAGCGTCAAAAGCGCACCATCATGGCGTTCGCCATGGTTTTGTTGTACGTGTTTTATCGTCGCTGAACCAATCCTAAACGGATTAATACCTAGTGACCCGCGCTTTTTGATGCCGCTTGATTGGCTCCATAAGGTCGTGTACCGCCGACTGTGGTCGGTCTTAGTGAAAGGGAGTATACGTTGTGCAGAGAGCAAGTCGTCCGCTTCTTGCGTTGGAGTTGCGGTGATGTCAGAACGACGCCATATTGGCTGATTGAAAAAATAATAAAGTGGGTAGACCTCAAAGCATTTAGCATTGAGATCTACTTACTATTCTCTTTCGATCAGCCCATATGAGCTCGGCGGAGTTCTGACGTCATCGCAGCTTGTGCCCAAGAAGCAGATGACTTGCTCTCCGCATAGCGGAGCAACGCCAAGGACAAGCAGAGTCCGGATGAAAGCATCATCATCATCACAATATCTTTAATATGCAAACACTCTGAATGTACACTTGCAGAGGGGAAAAAATAACGGCACGAGCGGGTCAAGAAAAGTGAGCGAGACAGCACCCTCCCCCCCTCCCTACCCCCTTTGGGCGCCACGAGTGGTGCGCGATGGCGCGGCGGCGACGATGGCGCCCCACGCGGGTGCGGCGGAGGGTGTCGTTGTGTGAAGCCGATGCAAAGCACTGGTTGGTGGAGCTAGACGACCTCGACCTTGAACGGGCTGCCCGGGATGTGGTCGTCTCCCCACTTGACGATGACCACGTGGTCTCCGCGGTCCTTGACCACGTAGTTGACCTGGTACAGGTTGCGGCCCAGGTGTTTGACGAACACCTCGTCGCAGGGTCCCTTAGGTCCGTACACGCTGGCGTAGATCAGGTTGTTGCCTGCCGAGAGACGGACCAACGAAAACGCGTTCGCTTATCAAAGGGTTCGGCAAGGAACCTTACGCATGCCCAAGAAGAGGAAAATAAAGAGGAAAGACGAAGTAATTTATCCGCAAGGCTCACACTTTGCAGCGCTGAATTTCATGTACAGTGAACGATAGTTTTAGCACGAGCAAGATGTGGCTGGCCTAATTTTTGTTTGAGTATATTACTGAGGTCAAAACCACTACAGCAGTGTGGGGGGACACCTCAGATTGGGTATTAACTTAGGCGGTGAAGTGTGATATTTGACACTAAGATGGGTGAGCAAAACGCGGAAAAGAGCCTATCAATAGTGTGTTTACAACTGTGTCGCATGGTGAATGCGTAAGGCGTTAGGCTTCCTATAAATGTTATGAGCACCATTGGAGTATCTTTAGTTTTCTCGCTGTAATTAAACGCCCTGTCCTGCTACGCTATTTCCCTCACAAAGGGGCGCTCGTAAATAAGTAAATAAATAAAGGAATGGATAAGTAAATACAAATAACCATGACGACGACAATGATGATATCGACTCCGTTTAAGTTTTGGAAGGAGACTCTTATACTGGTTTTCTTTCTTTCTTTCTTTCTTTTCTGTGAAAAAATGTTGAAGACATAGAAACAGTCTTTGGATGGCGATCTGTAGACCAACGTAGATTATGGAGCCGGCGGCTGCAGGGCAACGTCAGCTTCTTCCGTTTCTCTTCAAAAACGTTTCACAAGCAAACCAACTCATGTTCTCAACTCCTTAAGGGTATTTCTTCTTCTTTAGTTTCTTTAATCCGCATTTTATTGAATATTGTCTCCAAATGTGTTTGATTGGCTCATTTTTTCTTCTTTTGATGGCTGCTTACGATTTTGACGTTAAAAAACACGTTTCTCTTCGCCTGCCAAAAGTGGTGTGTCAGCGGGGTTCCCAGTCTGCTTTGCCTATAGTTTCCGCCTAGGCGCTCGTTAATGCAGGATTAGAGTTTTAGAACAGGAGACCTCAAGGCTTTGTGTACTCCGAGCAGCTTGGGGAGCCACACTAATGTCATCTCATACCGTACTAATGGCATTTCATTTCTAGCTTCTGCAGTGTTAGAATCTCATATTCTGTGGTGTCGCTTTTTCCGCCATTGTGCAGTGCTTCAGACTTCTTAACAATGGACGCGTAAATTTCGATAGGGGTCTATAAATGATGAAAAATCTTTGTAATATACACAAAATGTATATACATGCTCTAGGTACTTATTAACACAAATATCGTGCAGAATAAGGCAGTTATTATGCCGTGGCACAGGCCTTTAAATTCCCTCCCCGAAGAGGGATGCCGCCGGTGTTCTCTGTCATTCCATCATGCGTAAACGAGACAGACACCCGCCACGGATCTGTGGGAAGGACGGACATACTTGCTTGGTGATGGGGGCTGGGAAAGAACGCCTGTGGCGACCGACAGCCTTGTTAAACTCGTAATGGAATGACGAAGACCCAGACGGCAACCTTTTCTTAGGGGAAAGCATTCAAATGATTGTGCCACGTTTTAATAACGGTCTAAATATGTGCGGTGATTTTACGGAGAAGTAGCTGGAGTATGTATCTACATCCCCTTCAAAGATTTTTCATCATTCTTTTTTTTTTTTGTTTAGTTTATTGTAACTTGGGGGGGGGGGGGGGGGGGGGGGGAACAGCCTTCGTATTACGAACTGGTCGGCTGCGAGTCGGCACCCCTGTCTCTGCGCCACGTCCCAGCGCCACGTGTATTCTGCGCAACCTGCTGGGAGGCGCTCACTAAAGATAGGAGCTCGGCAGCATACGTGGCACGCGAGCTTCGATCCTGCCAAGCGCGCACGCTGCCACACTGTCCTCAACAAAATTTATGAGAACCCAACTACGTAGTGACGACACATGTAAGGGAAGCATGTTCATAAAAAAAGAAACATCAATACGACACAAAAATGAAAGCGAGGCAGCAGAGACGGCGCGGGGAGGCCACGGGTCGAATCTCTTCGCACGTTGTCGTTTTACTCTTTCGTACTTTGGAGAGCAATTATACTTGCGCAGCTGCAGCAGCTTGTCGGTGATATAAAATTTGAAAGGAAATGGCATACGTATAAACGGGGAGTGCACGAAACAAGAAAAAGCTTGCGTTGCGTTTTTCTTCTTGTAGTTGGAATCGAAGGTAGGGGCGCTGTTTCGACATTTCAGTACTCGGTTTAGAACCCGACCTTACTTATAACAATACGCTCCCTGCCCAGAAACTCTTCACGGAGTTGCCTGCGGCGTGACATCTGTTGCAACATGGCGAAGCTAAATGCCGAAGCTAAATCCATGCCGAAGCAAGCATTGTGAAAAAAGGTAATACAAACAAAGAAAGGGAACTACGCTAATACTCGTCAACCGGCAAGGGGGATAAAGAATTTGAGCGCTTAAATATACTATAATTAAAAAAAAAAAACTCAATTTGATAAGCTTAGTCCGAAATGTTACCGGAATAACAGAAAATTAAATTAAACGAACAAAGGATCCCTCAGCAATATGCAACCGGCTGGCTAGAGTATTTCGCTATACATCGCAGTTCCGCGAGCAGTTAGCTCTAAAATAATTTAAGGATCATAATAACCACTCGGTCACGTCAGTCACGGAAACGTCTTGATAGAATGCAAGCGCTCACGCAGAACCTAATTTTTCAGGGCAGCGCTCGGTAGCGTTTCGTGCCAAGCAGATATCGCGTTTTGAACATTTCCGTTTCAGTTCGCAACAATCGACTTTTCAAAGAGTATTTTTTCGCGTGCGCGGGTCCCTCTACGCAGCGGCGTAAACTCAAACTACGGTCGGCGTTTGGAAGGGGAGTTGTACCACCTTTCCTGCCTCCTCTGCGATTCGGACGACTCAGTTGGGTTGCGGGGGAGGCAGGAGAGGTAGCGTAGGTCTCCTGCCGAATGCCAATCGCACTTTGAATTTTCACCGCTTGGTGTCGTCTGGAAGTTAAAAAGATCCATTGTTCGACTCGGTAACCGCGGCCTAGCACACACAAGCACAAAAAGGGAAGGCGAGGCCAACAACGAAGGGCACGCTCGACTTGCACAGCAGTGGCACAAAGGACAAAGGAAAAAAGAGAAGTGCTTGAAAAGCTTGAGGGGAAGGGGGGGGGGGGGGGGTTGCGGTTTCCCGCAGTAGTTTCTTGCGAAATGTACTCTGTTTTCCAAAGAATGCCGAAGGACACGTCAAAAGGGGGTTTCCATAAAAATTATACAAAAACCAAACAAACAGTGCAGTGGGTTTTAGGAGGAACTGGGGAGTGCTTCATATTGACGTGGTTCCGTCGCAACAACTAAAGTTTAATAATAATGTTTAACGTGAAAAAGAATTGAAGACAAATTGCGTTTTTTGCGTCGTAAAATGAACAGCGTATCGCCGAATACACAGACTCTGTCTAAAGATAGCGCTAGAGGTTGAGATAAGATGTTGAAGTTTTGAAACTTGACGGTAACTTATTCGAACGTTAGAAGGACTTTTCTGAAATATACAGTTAAAACAAAATGATGGCCCATGGAACCCGCAAATAGACATGGAGACGAATAGCGTCAGCTGCCGTAAACGGACGCTTATTTCTACATTAAAATGTAAAATTATCGCTTTTAGCTTTCGAACCATGTAACTTAAAGTTCTGAATCTTCGCCACCTTGTCCCACTGGCTACCACTGCATTTGGGTCGAGTCAAAGTTGTCGGCAATCTGACAATCCTTTTTTTTTTTCCTGTGCAAAGAACATTGTTTTTTTGTTTGTTTTTCTTTCTTTTTTTTAGTCGCAACCCAGTGGTTGTTATGCAGCGTCGCATGCATGTAATGCAGTAACACACACACACACACAAAATATAATAAAGAGAAAAAATAAACACTGCGATGTGGTTTTGTACAATCGTCAGTTTGACAAATTCTGTCGCACGCTCCACGAGAGACAAAGGACAAAAGAAAAATAATAAAAAAGTGAGTATAGAAAGCGTTACAAATTTACGCAGTTCCGAGACATATCGGCAGGCGGACTTCCCCGCGAACGCTTCTACGTAGTGGGGAAGTACGCTTCGGCGAACACGCCTTGATCACTATTGTCTCCAACTCTTGTTGACCATCCAACTCCTGTTGACGGACAACCTGTTTCTTGGTGTTCGCCGTCTTATCCAGTTTACACGATGAAAAACTTAATATTAGTACAAAACACATATAAACGAGAAAGCTGTTTTTGAAAATAAAACTGGTGACAAAAAAAAAAAAAAAAATCACTAAGACTAGAGGTAGAAGCCGGCAGCTGAAGAAAGAAGATTGAGCGAAAGTGTCGCAATGAACTGTTTCTAATATAACAAATGTACTATATGAAATTTGTTTCGTATGACCTTTGATATTGAAGTGAAGTATCCCTCAAAATTTCAGTTTATTTTTTCTTGACATTTAAAGTTCAATTCAGATTTCGAGGAGCCCCCGATCTAGACAATACATAACCGACTTTTCACGCTGGTCGTGAAGACTTTATTAACAGTTACCATAAAAAGCTTTAAAAATCTTGCAAGGAAAAACAAAACAAACTTGATAGCGGTTTGGGTAAAAAAAAAATCTACAAATGACTGACTTTTTTTGTTTTTTTGTTTTGCGCGCGGGTTTGATCTTTAGAGGTCACAAGTTCGGATGCACAGGTGTCAAAGTTGTCAGTTTCAATTCTGAACTAGCCGGCATGGGGAAGATACAAAATGACTGAATGGACAATTGAATGGCGCTGGAATCGCGACATTCTATACTAGGCCGTTCAGAACGCAACAATTGCAAACTTTGGCAAAAAAAAAAAAAATATATATATATATATATATAAGAAGAAACCTTTGCATCCATGTCGCAGACGCCTGCATGCGTGGGCCTCCAGTTTGGATGCCATACGTTTCTTCGTAATAGACCCTTTTTCGAAGTCAGTATATCCTGCCTGTCCAGAGTCAAACACTGAAGCCGCTGTCCCGCTGCCCATCCATTATGCAGAAAAGACACGGTGTTCGTGGCGGACAGGATGACATGATCATCTGTTTGCAGGCCTCAAGAAGGTTCGAGGTATGGCTGCGTCATACATGTCTGCCAACATGTCTTCTGCAGACATTGTATTTTGTATGACCAACGCGACAGAAACAAAATACTGTACTTTGGAAGATGTTTTAGCAATGTTACTTCGGCTTGCAGACACAGCTTCTCCGCACCAGAACAAGAGAGAACGTCTTCGAGAGCATGGGTGTAGGAAGCGGAGAATGTATTATGGCCATGTGTTTCTTGCACGTCGCCCGCAGCGTACGTCGCTTGTACGTACAAAGTTAAAATTAACATAAACATTTTTTTTTTGCCTCGCGGACGACACAATATTAATGACCTCCTCCATGTCTGTGCTCTTCTTTTCTTTTTTTCAGTCACATTCCGGGATGTATGTGGCAAGCAAAAATTTAAAACTTTCGAACCTCCCACGGTTACTTTATTGGAGCATAATAACGTATAGTACCAGTCGTTGCCGTCAGTCTTACGGCTACCAAGAAGTAGCAAGTTTCGTTGTTTCAGAAGGGTCAGTTACGAATGACCGTCATCGAGCAAACGTTATTTCTTAAGATAATCTCTTACTGTGTGATCCTTGGATAGCGGGGCAACCGAGACGCGTAAACAAGAAGGCGCGACAATTTTTTTTGTAGTGTCAATTTTTTTTAATAAATAAAAACGCATCATGTACAACAACCTCGCACTTGTTTTGAAGTCATATTCAGCAGCCGAACCCCTCCCCCCCCCCCCCCCCCCTCCCCCCCAACCATCTGGCGTAGACAAGCGCACAGGCGTGTGGCGCGACCGTGTTCTCTCTAAATTTTGCGAGAAGCGCGGTTTAAAAATACAGCGAGCCACACAGATGCGCCTCCGGGAACAGTGTCGACGCGCTGCGGGGACGTCGATCGCCCGACGCAAAAATAACTCGCAGATGGTCCCCGAACGCGAGGAGCACACGTCGTCTCGACTCGGATCGTCGCGTGGCTTCTAGAGACTAATTTGACCAGCTTGGTGGCGGAGTCGAAGTCGACTCGACGCGGGAGCGACCCCCGCAAACACTATATATATTGGTTTGGTTTCGGTTGTCGACAGTAACTTAGCGATTTTGGGGGCGCGCCAAGCGTCTGGCAACCGTTGAGCGACAAACGAGGCGAGCCGTCGAACTGACGGCTGTAACAATGCCAGCGGCCAGACGAAGAGGATTTCACAGAGCTGCCAACTGGGCGAACTACAAAGATTTCTCTCCGCATGGTTACCGGCGTGCGCGGCCAAAAACTTCGCGACTTCGCCTTGATCTGCTTTTCCCGATTGGAAGTTTGACAAGTGGCGCCATCTTATGGGGAATTTTTGCAACTCTGAGACGGCCCGCGGCCGCGATCGTTGGACCCGACCTCGAGCTCGAATCTCCGAGTGCCGTTCCGAACTGCGACGCAGCGCTCGTGTAGAATCGCTCGGTGACATGGCCTTCCTAAATTTGCCCTTTTTGGCCACCAGCCGTTCTGACTAGCAGCCGACCGAGGCTTCACGGGATTCATTTTGCTTTCATAGGCGGAAATAATAGCAATGCCAGAATGTCAAGTTCGAGGGTGTTAGCTTAAGAATGAGGAAACTCCAAGCTTCCATCGTGCGTTTCAGGGTGGAAGCTTGTAGTCACTGCGTCCTTAAACCGACATCGTCAGAGTTGACGGTCTGACGTTCTTCGTATTTTAATTAATGAAAGTAGAATTAATTCTACTCGAGACGTCATAGTTAGCTTTTGGCCGATCGTGGATGGCCGACCACGGCAACGCTTTTGGTCGCGCACGTCGCCGATACCTCTTAGAACTAGGAAGGGCGCGAACTTTGATCGAACCTGAGACTCGACTGGTTCGCCGACTCTTCAAACTTTTCGGCAAAATTCGACCTAATTCGACTTTCGAAAAGTGTTGCAGAACTTCGACGCAGAGATTCAAATTTCGGGAAAACTGATCTATATAGAAGCTTAGTTTAAATTTTGGAGAAGGATTATCAATATTTACTCAATATAAAAGCGAACGTGTGTTCTTTTAATTATATAGTTAGTTGGTTACCCTCCCTCGCCCGGTGGCGTCAGCTCATTCCCCCTTTTCGCATATGTTGATAATTGTCAAATTTCAGTCTCAAGCTTTCGTCAAACTTATAATAATATTAAAAAAAAAAAATTTGCTTGGGGGGGGGGGAAGGGGAGGGAGGGTTTTTTTTTTCGAATAAAGACACTAAGTAAGCCATGCTCCAGAGTAACAACATTCCAGCCATCTTGGTGTTTAATATCATTATTGCCAATTGCTTCAAGCTTTGTTTGAAATAGCAGGAAACGCTTTTCCGTCCTCCAAAAACGTTAAAACAGTCCTCGTCAGAGCAATACGATATGACCCGAGCTTCCTGACAGCGCCTTTTCGAACCGTAACGGTCGAAAATCGCTCCCACTCTGCACTAAACACACACACACACACAAAAGCGCCCATTAAAAGAAAAAAAATAAATAAAGATCGGGGAATGGAGTGCCGATATTCTGAGGGTAGCTTAGTTTGGTGGCTCTAGGTGAGAATACAACTTAAATGTATGGTGCCCGGAATGCGACTCCGACTGGTATATTTACTGCGTCCAAAAAAGTGGTCCCTCCATTTCCGCTTGTTGACGTCATAAAAGTGCCATGCTGTCGCCGGCTGCGACCCTGGCAGTGCCACAGCAGCGGTGGTGGAAGTAGCAGACGCCAGTTCTGTTGCGGATCGTTCTTCATTTTGACAATCCACAGCTCCAAAGCTTCAACAGCCAGAAGAGAGGACGCCGCGACGGTAGCGACACTTGCGTTTCATATCTTTTTTTCTTGTTTTTTGTTTTGTTCTTTACGTATACGCCCAATCGTTACTATCGCGACATCCGACAACACGACACTCCGGCTGTGGTAACGTCATTGGTTGCCAGTTCGGTACGACCTTCGATGCATGGGTGGAACAGGACGCTAAATACACCGGCCGGAGACGCGTTCCAGGCAGCGCACCCAAAGGTTACGATGCCAATGCTTATATAAGTCTCACCGGCGTCCAGACAGTTGACCGTGAAGGTGTTCTGCTTGTTGAGCACGGCCCGCTTTAGACCCAGGCCCTTGCTGGTAACCTTGCCGGCGTTGGAGCGGAACTTGGGCAGGTGGTCGGCCTTCTGGACGGCCTGCTTGACCACCGTGTCAACCGTCATCGAGGACGTCTCGGGCGCAGTCGGAGGGGCGATGGACAGCCCTGCGGGGCGGTAGACAATGGCAAGAGGACGTGAACCGAAATGTCCGCAACCACGAAGCGACGGATAATTGGGCCAAACGGACCGAGTCCATCGTTCACTCACGTTTTCCACCTTCAGTCCGAGTGACGTTGCCTGTGGGATAAAAAAAAGAATATCAGTACGAGTGGCTACACGCACAACATTTTGGCGAAGTATCTATGCAAGTTGGTAATGATTCGACAATGACGTCTCCAAAGACGATCGGTATGTAGTTAAACACGAGGTCTTTACTATTCGCCATTTTATGGTCTTCATTTCTCGACCCTCTATGGTCTTTACCATTTGCCTTTCTATAAAGTGGACGGCAAATGAGCTGGGAGCCGTAGAAAAACAAAAATGCCTAGAAAGTAATACTGTAGACCAGTTTTCAAAAATCGATTAGTTGAACTGTTATAGGCAACCTATTGTCAAATGGCCAGTCCGGATAGGGATACATGGGTGCGTGCATTCTTAAAAAAAAAAAAAAAAAACAACAACAACAACAACATCCGCTTTCACAGTAAGATGTCAGATCGACCGTAGTCCAATGACCACGCGGCTCTGATTCAGTTTAAAAAATATATTTGGCTGAAAGTAATTCCAAACCAAATAATTCTTTCTTTTAAGCTTCAGGCTTTTATGTTTCACGAGATGTTTAAAAAACACATTAATCTTGAGATGTTTCGGGCTGACTAATAAACTTAGCACTACAGAGCATACGAACACTGCCAGGAGGCAACACAAGCGGCAATTACCAAGTACGAACTTCTTCACCTCTTTATTAAGTCTGAGATTCCTAGAATGCACCTCGTTTGTAAGCCAGTTGGTGATTCTTTCACGCACCTGTACAGTTGACGCGGAATGGACTGCCGGCGATGTGGTAGCCGTTGAACTTGACGGTGACGAAGTACTCCCCGGGTGCCAGGGGCGTGTAGCGCACCTTGTAGCCTTCTTCCACCTCGGTGCAGTCCATGTTCACCTTGGTCGGGCCGTCAATGGTGACGGCCAACGAGCCGGCGCCCGCGTTGCACGTGTCTACGATGAAGTCCGTCTTGGTGCCTGTCGACCCGGAAGCATCGTCAACACAGCGATCCATGTGCCGGTGGTTACTTACTTATAAGTTTTATAATAGAAAAATATCAATGACGTTAGCCTTTTTCTAATCTGAATTACAAAATTTTAGAAGATTTATTTTTGCCTTAGAACTGTACTGGTATCGATAGCTCATACTTCCATTGCTAACTATACTTCGAGGAGCGTGGCCTCGGAGCCACTGGGCTCGCGGAAACGCGAAGATGATCTGCTAAAAGATTTCTACTTCATAAACCTGAAGTAAGAAAATAGCATTGCTCGCCCTCTCTTCAAGGGAACGTTCCTACTAAGTTAAATAGTTTGGCAGACATCGCAAAAAAAAAAAAAATCCTTAGAACAGTAATTGATGTCCTATTGAAATCTGACTTGTACCGTACGCATTACAAGTAATCAAATTACTTGTAATCGATTACTTTTTTGGAGTAATTTTGTAATCAGTTGATTACTTTTATTAGGCAGTAATCACAAGAGTAATCTGATTACTTTCTGAAGTAATAAAAATTACTTCTAACCGTTACTATTTTTCCACGCCCCCCCCCCCCCCCCCCCCTGCACACACCTTTTTTTTTTTCTTGAAATGACAAAAATAAAATTTGCTTCTTTTTTCGAACGAAAAAAAAAAAAAACGAGGTCAACCCCTTTGTATGTAAAATTTCTGTAAAATGTCCGTTTTTTTTTTCGAGCTGGGATTGTGATTGGGAAGCCCCAGTGCGTGTGACAAAGGCCACTCAGGGCGAAGTTTGAGGGAGCAGAATGTAGCTTTGTAAGTCCTTCGTCCAAACTAGCCCTCTCACGCACACACACAGAAATAAAAAAAATAAAAACAATCCTGTTTACGGCACCTACTCGCAGCCCGTAGGAGAACCAGAACCGAAGAATGTCTAAAGCGGATGTAAAATATAACAAAGCAAGTTCAAATATTTCCCTATTTCCCCTACGTGGCCTTTGTGACAAGCAAGGTTTCGAGTTGAGAAGTTGTCGGGGCAATCTCTTCCCCTAATGGATACTACACATGTTCCGTTTCAAATCTTGGAGCTGCTGCTCTTTTGTTTAACATGCGAGTTCATCCACATGTGAATAATAATATGAGCGACGCAAACTTTGAGCGACAGCTCCCCCCCCCCCCTACCCACACACACACACGCACACTGGCGAACGCCCAAATCATTAAACTTCTTCAAGCGAATTCTATGCTTGTGTCCGCATTGTGAAGGTGCAACGACCACGAAGAAGGAACCGTTTTTTCTTCTTCAATA
Source organism: Ixodes scapularis (assembly GCF_016920785.2). Classification (NCBI taxonomy): domain Eukaryota; kingdom Metazoa; phylum Arthropoda; class Arachnida; order Ixodida; family Ixodidae; genus Ixodes; species Ixodes scapularis. Next base: position 38,303,769 of record NW_024609857.1, on the reverse strand, counting down.
CTTGTGAAAATGTGAAATTTAGGTTGGGAGCAGTTCAAGCGCTAAAGATGTAAGTCTTCGTACAATAAAGTAATCGGAAAAGTAACGGTTACTTCTTAAAGTAATGTCCGATTACTTTTGCTGTCGAGTAATAAAGTAATCTAATCGAATACTTTTTAGTCAAGGGTAATAGTAATTGTAATCGATTACTTTTTTTTAGTAACGTGTACAAGACTGAGTTGAAATACAACCTCTGAATTTTAGTTCAATTATACTCCTAGTCGTTGCCGATAGAAGCCACAAGATATCAAGTGAGTGCAAATCATGAAGCGAGCGTGTGGCGTAATCTCATTGGGACCGGTCAATGACCGCAGTACCTAAGCCTACAAAGGCGCTGTTTGCCAATGACATTACTGTTGCTCCTTGACTTAGACATAGTTGCGGCGAACCGCTATAATAAAGACAGTAACGGGATCAGAGACAGTATTCAATTCCATCAAACTTTCGAACTTTGTAATCTACATTTGACGTAAAATAAACGTATCGAGCTTAAGAAGAAAAATAGTTTTCGACAATCATTGTTACTGTTTTGTCCTGACACGATACATCTATAGCTTTGATGAGTGAAATATATGCGAGCACCATGCGTATTTATCCATTCTTACTTTCTAAAATTATCAGAGTCGTTTGAAAAATGTATTCTTTCTATCTTTTTCAACGAATGATATTCCAGTTGTGACGGCGTACCGCTCTTGGCGTCTCTGAGTCCCGGTCCGTAGGCGTGGACTGCGGCGGGGTCGGCGTCGTCCTTGCCGATGCGGACTCTGAAGGGACTCGCCGGGATGTGGACGCCGTTGAAGCGAATGTGGATCTGGTGGATGCCGTTCTCGCGGGGCACGAAGCGCAGTGCCCACTGGTCTGCGAGGGGAGGAACCGAAGTCACGTCATGGACTCACCAAGGTTCTCTTTCAGCCGGTTATGTGCCTTGCAGTGACGAGTAGTGATCGACATGCAGTGCGGAAACTAAATCAGGCTGCAAAACAGGCCTCACTCCCCTGTGACACTTTCCTATGGTAATAGTATAGAATAGTATAATAGTATCGTAGTGAAGTGTAAGTAAAGCCAGAGCCCTTGTAAAGCTCTTTTGTTATCCCTTCCTGGTTATCAAAGTACAAGGTGGGTTCACTCACCCTGTACTTTCGCGAACATGCGCGGACACACGAGCATGTGTAAAAAGATTGGAGTTTAAGAGTCGACAACCGAACGTGCTATTTTTACGTCCAAACTTTTGTTTGATGGGAATGTTAAAAAAATAGCGAAAGTTGATAGCCTCATAAAGATGGTCTCGCCAAATGGGGGTCCTCTTTGCAGCAAGGAACCATCCTAGGTAGGGTTCCTATGGGAATGTGACGGTGCCTCCGGTATGGGCGTAGCCGTAACCTTTTTAATGCCTTCCTTTCATTCCGTTAGCGTCACTTCATCGTTGTGATCGCTGGGCAGGTTACCGACCTTCTAAACACCACACTGTACATGTCCCCAAAGTAGGCTTTGTGTGAATTAGTTGTTGCCCATTTCAGTAACTGGACATCTCGGCGAGGCAAGACGAAGGTGCAGTTATGGCGGCGCCAATCTGGTGCGCGCTAAAAGCGTCTATACGGGTTGTTGGTTACGCGTTGTTTTCAAACGAAAAACTCCTCACTGCCAGCCGTTTTGCGGCAGCCGAGCAAGCGATATTGAAATCTGCCAAGCCTAATAGAAATAACAGAGAAAATGCGGTCGAACTGGTGAACTTTCAACAACTTGAAAACCAAAGACCTAGGAACAAAAAGTGGACAAACACAAACAGGTCTCAACAGTTGTGTGTGTTGTCCACTTCTTTGTTCCTAAGTCTCGGATTTTCAAGATGGCTCCAAGCCTGTTTTCAAACTTGTAGTCGCTTTAGAACGATCATCCGAATTCGGAGGAACGTTCGAGAGCAACGGAGACACTTACCGTCGTCCAGTGGCGCCACGAAGCAGTCGTCCTCGTGACCGCTGGGCGATACCACCTTGCCGTCTAGGTTACCCCTGGCCCCGTTCATGGAGATAGTGAAGGCCACCGGCTTGTTGGTCTGCATGTTCTCCGCCACGCTGCCCAGCTCGATCTTGCTGGCGTCGCCCGCCTGGGGCATCACGTACACCTTGAACGGGCTGTCCGGGATGTGCTGGTCGTTGAACTTGATGCCCACGCGGTACTCGCCTGCCACACGACAAGGAGATATCTTTCGCTCGCGTTCTTTGCAGAAAAGCTCTGAGGACAACGTAAAGCACGCTTTGCAAAAAAAAAAAAAAAAAAAAAAAATTTTGGAGGAGTACTTTGGGGCCGTTTATATTTGACAGATTCAGCTCTTGGGACTTTTGAGATATAATAATTTTCGAAAAGATTGGCTCTCACTTTGGCAGTTTTCAAAGGCGTTTTAAATGCGTAACGTTTATATCCTAAGACCTCTTCGCATTCCTACTTTTCGGGCACAGTAAGGAGGCCACTCAAGGGCACAGTGCGAGGGCTTTGTGAATACATAAAGCCATCGAAGTGTGTCACATAACGCTGACGTCGTGTGACGTCCCAGTGCCAAGTGCCGTCATAGTTTTACGTGGCGTCATGATGTCATGTGACATTATCGAAGCATATGCCAGGGACACAAAATCACTGAGGCTGGCCCTGTAAATGCTATGTATATAAAACAGTCACAATGAAGAACTCTGTCATTCGCTCGCCGCCATCACTCCGTGGAACAATACTAAGAGGCTCGAAATACGGGAAGCAAACGATGAACGGTTCTTAGGGTTTACTCACCGGGATCCTTGACTTTGTAAGTCACGTAGCAGGAGCCGTCTTTGCGGTCCTTGAAGTCGATCTGTGCCTTGGAGGGTCCTTCGACTGACAAGGACAGGCTGCCGGCACCAGCCTCCCGGGTCCAAACGTTGAACTCGCCTGCATATTTTTTTTTTTTTTTTGCATCGTTGATTTAAGCGTTTTTCGCCATCAGGGAAAATAGAAGAGACTAATTTGGCGGTACTGACAATAATGGCCCGGTAATCGACTCGCCACATCAGTGCTGCTGTTATTAATTTAAATTTAATTAATTTTGTATGCGTCAGTTAACGCCTATACCTCGTCTCACCTTATCATGGACTATTGTTAGCCGCAAATGATATTGGCGGCGAGATGTTTTGGTGGCGCCCTCGTATATTTACTCTCGTGACGTCATTACCTTGCGAACAACAAGTTCGATGGCGTTTTTAATGAGTATGGTGGAAGCTTGAAATTATAGCGCTCTGAAACCAACGCTGCCAAAACCGTCAAAATTGAAGTTCTTCCATTACTCTTACTTCCGTCGATGAGAAATCCTTTGCCGAGGTCATAGTCAGCATTCGGCCAACCTTGAAAGGCCGATCACAGCGACGCTTTTGGTCGCTCACGTCGCTAATAAGCGCAAACTACTTGCTTTGGATGAAGCCTCGGCGCTTGCACAGCCTTCGCAGTTAGTCCATTGTACGGTGAGACCACGGCCACTCGATCCCCTTGAGTCCTAATCGAGTGGCCGTGGTGAGACGAAGCATAGTATCTGACAATTGCCCCCCCCCCCCCCCCCCCCCCCGCCCCCTACCAACAATAAAAATTGCCTAAGTTCTCTGAAACAACTGCCCCTTCTTTCGTGCATTTAAAATGCTCCTCTCGATGCGCTGTTTTAAAACTTGCATCTCAGATAGTACTCGCATTTTCTATCAGTAGCTCTTGTATTACTCATTTTTTGTCCGGCATGTTATTTGATTTTTCCTTTCATGGATAAATATTCAGCCTCTCCAGTTAAAATATCCCCTCTCAAATAATGACTCGTTCCTACCCCTGCGAATCAAAAGTGTGGCTCTGCGTGCGTTCTTGCAGATAGCATTACAAACCTCGGTGACAGTCTGCAGAGAGTTATAAAAGCTATGCTATAATAAACTATAACAGAGGTATGTCATAACTAAGGTCTATAACGAAAGTGTGAACTATAACAAAGGTCTCCCATGAATAACGTACACTATAACAAATGTCTGCCGTGACTACGGTATGCTGTAACCAAGATCTATACTGGTTTACCGTAACAAGGGTACACTATAACAAAGCTCTATCATTACTATGTTATGCTGTAACAAAGAAATATATAATACGTATAAGATGTTCACCATAACTGGAGTTTGCTATACGGAAGAAATATTTTATAACAAACGCCTACCATAATTAAGGTATACCACAACAAAGACATATTATAACACTTATCTACCTAATTGAGGTATACCATAACAAAGGCATTTCACAGCTAATGCATACTATAGCAAAGCTACCTCATAGCTAAGCTATCCTATAACAAAGGCACATTATAACAAAAGTCTATCATGACTAATATATGTTATAACAAAGAAATATAATAGGTATCAATTCCTACCATAATTGGGGTTTGCTATAAGAAAGATTCTGCAGCAAAAATCTATCATAACTAAGGTAAACTATAACAAAGGTATACTATAGCACTTATCTATCTCACTGATCTATGGGCGACTCCAGAGAAATCGATGCCGCGTAGCGGCAACGCCGAGAAGCTCAAGAGAGTAGGTAGTTTCGACTCTGTCGTCTGCTATCGTACCTTGGTTCTCGTAGGCAGCATAGAAACAAACATCATTCCCAGTGATTATTTTTATGCTTCCGCCGTGTCATTTTTACGTACTGACTTGAAGAAGGTTTCTACCGTCGAAAAATCGCTTTGCTTTCATATGTAACACCGATTTTACTCTGCAGTGCAAGAAATTTATGGTGGTCCAAGTGCTGAACGACGAAAACAACCTCCTTTCGTCCGCCATTTTGCCTGACTAGCGCGCACCCTATAGTTCCCTGGAGTCGCGAATACCATAACAAAAGTATTTCACAGCTAATCTATACAATGACAAAGCTATTTCGTAAAACGCACCCTATAACAAAGTTTTGGCTATGACGAGGGTCTATCTAACTGAGGTATATTGAGGCATGTCAAAGGTATACTAAGAGAATGGTATGCTAAGGCATAGGGTCCCCTAAAAGAATGTGTACGCACAGGAGTCTCCGGCGATGCCGCGCTCGAGGCCGGGCCCGCCGGCGTGGACGCGGTGCGCGCCGTGGTCTCGGAAGGGCCCCACGGTGAACTGGAACGGCGAACCCGGGATGTGGATGTCCTTGTGGCGAACGCTGACCGTGTGCACGCCGGACTCCTTGGGCACAAAGTGCACGGCGTACTGGCAGTCGTCCAAGTCCGCAATCTCGGCGTCCTCAGAACTGCCCGACGGGGACGTCACGCGCGCCGCCATGTCAAACCCGCTAGTGCCTGGAAAGGTGTACGTGTCAGGTCACGGTGCCTGAGATCCACGCTAAGTGTGAAACAGTTAACCGCGACATAAACCTACCCGAGACACGGGTAGGTTTACCATGTCTCGGGGGGTCTCGGATATTTGAGGGGTGAGGGAAATCAGCGCCGCAGCTGAGTGTGAAGACCTTTCACTTTCCCGTGCCATTTAGTTTCGGCTTCAAAGTTTTCCTAATTCTTTATTACCCTAGTTACACGAGCACCCTTAACCGCATTTAAGTGTGACTGAGGTCAGGCTTAACTGCGGTTAAGGGCGCCCGACGGGTATCCTAAACCACAGTTACGCTAGTCACTGCCAGCAATGGCCTTGGCCTTGGCCGCGGTAATTATGTCTGACTTTAGTCACACTTAGCTGCGGTTAAGGGTGTCCGTGTAACTAGGGTATTAAACCTTAAAGAATAGAGGGGTGGAGGTTTTCTACCATAAAAGGTGCTCCACCTGCATGAGCATGCACGCCGAACCTTCCAATCTCAAGGCTTTCACACTCCGTCCACCGTTTACCGAGCTTAGGTGAAATAGAGCGTAGCTCTCTGGTCTTTATCGCAATTCACGTGAAGATCAGATTTCATGGTCAATAATGAAACTATCACTAACTCTGTCAATGTTCACACAAAAGGAAAAAGTAGGCTTACCGGGCATCTTGAAGGTGAACTGACACTTGGAGCCGACCTCGGCCGTCGGGGCGGCTTCCCGCTGCTTCTTGATATTCTCGCGCTGGATGTTGGAGCCCTTGCCCGTCACTTTGACCGTGAACGGAGAGCCCTTGACGTGGTGGTCGGCGAACTTGAGGTTGACGATGTAGTAGCCGGGCTCCGTGGGCATGTAGCTCACTTTGAGCGTGCCATCCTCGTTGTCCTTGCACTGGATGTCCGCCTTGCTGGGGCCTTCCACTGAAAGGCTCAGGCCTCCGTAGCCTGCACAAGGATATATCGATTTCGCCTTAATGCTGAGGATCGACCGCATTACTGTACTCTAAGAAATCTGGAGCGTCTACTTTCCCACAAAGAAGCCGGGAGAACCAATCACTGCAATCTATGCGAAATAGTTCGACGAATGGCGGCGCTGATAATGTCTTTAGACTCCGAAAATAGTCAGACTTGTGACACTGAGCAGGGTGAAACATCATGCTCAGTGTCACAGTGAAAACTGATTTCTTTTTTTTTTGTCGAACTCCCTCGTAGATTGCAGCGATTGGCTCTCTGAAGTGTTTTGCGGGAAAGTAGACGCTACAAATTTCTTAAGTCGTAGAATTCTACACTAAATACTTTGCTCTTGAATTCATCTTAATCCGCCGAAATCCAATGGCCTTGGAGCCGACAGCTTTTGCGTAGTTAGAACGGCTGGACGCGTGCAGCCTTGGGGTTTTCCCTTTTGAAATGAGAGGGGTGGCCGCCACCATCTATCGCCGGGAAAACCCGTCGAGATAGTGGAGACAGCCGTCCCTCCTGTCTTGGCGAGTCCGGTATCTCGGTGCGTCGGCAGCAGCCCTTTCCTTCAACGCAGAGCGAAGGCGAGACAGCGTGGACAGCGTGTCGCAAATGCGTTCTCTCGGACTGCGGGATTTCAAACCCCTTGGGGTGGACTTTACACTGAAGGCGCACTGTCTAATGCAAATGTGCGAAGTCGAACATATACTTATATAGTCACTAAAAGAATGAGAACGGTAGGGCGTGCCTTTCCAAAGCCCAACCTCTTACACGCGCTCCATGCCTTCCGCCGTGCTTTGGCGGAGCGCCCAGGAGCACAAGACGCCTAAACGTTGCCGAAGGTAGAAAGCACGCGCTGGTGGCGGAATAACCTAAGCTCCTCCCTGCTGCTCTCACCTTGTCAGTATCAATAGTAAAGTATTTGATTATACCGACGCGAAATGACGTAGATTCAGAGAAAGAAGATGCCTCTTACCGGCCTCGCGGGTGTCGATGGAGAATTCGTTGCGCACTTGGGTGGCGCCTTCGGATAGGGCCTTGCCGGTCACCTTGACCTTAGACGCGTCGCCGATCTCCTGCGGCAGCACGTTGATCTTGAAGGGGCTGCCCGTGATGTGGGTGCCAACGCGCTTCACGTTGATCAGGTGCTCGCCGGTCTCACGGGGCGTGAACGAGATACCCAAGTGACCGTTGGGTAGCTTCTTGAGGAAGCAAGGTTCCTCCAGGCCGGAGGGCGCCACGATGCTGGCGTTGAGGTTCTTCACGTCCTTCTCCTGGACCTTGAGAGACACCTCGCTTGAGTGGCCCACAGAGATCTGGTTGCGCTTGCGGCCTTCGCCTGATTGGGAAGGAACGCGGAATAAAGACCCGTCATGGACCTCAGTTATTGCGACACAATAGCAAAAACAAAAGGAAGAATTGTTGGTTGGTCCAACAGCTTTTTAATATTTTATTACACAACAAAACGCCGAAGAATGCAATGCACACACATGAATATCACTGAAATCTTGATGGTTACGTTACGGATCAGGTATTCACAAAGTGTGGTAAAGAAAAGTCAATTGTTTAAATTTGCTTCAGTTTGATTTTTTTGTTTGCTCGTATGAGTTTCAGATTTTTGTTTAAAATTGTTTGAGTATCTTCGTTTACGATGATGCGTTCCAGCCAAAGTGTGCAAGGGAGTCAGAACCTTGTCACGCTGCAACAGCAGCTTTTAACACAGAATGTGTTATAAGGATGGCACCTCCTGGTTTTCCCCTTTTTGCACCAAATAAAAATAAAAATAGAAGCCTCTTAATATTTCCTCCGAGGACAAACATTTGATTGTAGAAGTGGGTTGAAGACACGTACTGCTTAATTGTTAATGCCGTTATTATTATTTAAGCAATAACACCAATAAATTGTGATGTCCTAGGATTTTCTGACAGTTTAGTTTATACCTTTATAGCAGCCAAACTGCGTATTATTTTGTAAAGACAGCGGTGGTTGTTTGGTGTTCACCTGTGTCTGAACGTAGGATGCGTTCTTTGAGAGTACGTGAAAATGCAAGACGCAAAAGGACACACAAGGTGGTTACGAACGAGAAAATAATATACAGACAATATAGACATACATATGCAATACGTATTGCCGTTGGACGTCATGTATGATTGTCGGTAAGTATACATTAACAATTGAATCGATATTTAACAACCCCAAAATGTATGCCAATTTATAGATATGACGGTTTTGTCAGGTATAATCTAATTACTGCCTGAAATTGTTTTTTTTTTTGTATGAACCACGAAAATAAGAAATAATATTTTTTAACGTCTTAGCTTGCTGCCGATTTCAAAATAATGGAACGATCCACTACGAAAAAGCTCGCACTATAGCTAAAATTTGCATCATATTCATAAAAAAAAAAATATTTCCAGAAAATACTTTTTTGGAATGTGCATCTTGATGATCATGCAAAAAGGCTTTCTTTCTCGCCCTCCTGTGGGCGTGGGCACAGGTTTCTCACCGGTGATCTTGGCCGTGAAGGGGCTTCCCTTGATGGGCTTGTCGGCGAACTTCACCGAGATTTTGTACTCTCCGGGCGCCGCCGGAAGGTAGGAAACGGCCACCGTGCCGTCCTTGTTGTCGTGCACGCTGATCTCGGCTTTGGACGGGCCCTCGACGGCCACGTTGAGACCGCCTGCGCCCACCAGAGACAAACCGACCGCCCCTCAGCGCAACGAATACGCAGACTACGCTTGGAAACTGTACAGGTGACAATTGCTCGAAAAAGATTGTGTCGCCCCATGAACGCATATATGCACTGCAACTGCAAGGTTGGCTTACTGGATGGCGCTGTCGGATAATAACCTGTAAAGTAACTGCCCATGCCCTAATAACGTGAACCTCACGCAGCAATCTCTAACATCCTTCTAAATACCAAGCTTAAACTCAAGTGCACGAGACCAAGATATTTCATTGCTCAAGCAAAGACAGTGATCGATAATGAATTTGGATTGCTTAATGAAGAAAACGATAATTGGTCCAAAATATTGACTGATAAAACTTGTAAACGAGTGGATTTTTTTTTCTTCAAATACTTGCCGTATCTATGAACGAATGTGTTTAATTATATTTATAAAGATATATGCAGTGTATTTATACTGCCAATCCTCAATCTTGGATATACAAAAAAAAATTAACCGCATTTTGAAAAATTGCCACACACACACACGTACACACAAGGGATAAAGTGAGTAATGAACAATAAGTGCTAACGATTACGAACATTTATCAAATTATCACCCTAGAGTGAACGCTCGAACATTTACTTACTTTGTCGATAGCCATACCAAGCGGTGGTGAGCGTCTTCCATGGGGCATTTGTCTATGGTGATGGTTGAAACTCTGGCGTTTAGGTGCGGAGAGAATACTTCACACTTGTGCGTTTAAAATACACAAAACAATGGAGGTTTTTGGCAAACCATTACAGTGTTCCGCGTACCGCATTGCCACAGCCTTTGAAGCATGCTTTTAATAGACAGTGACTTTTAGCAAACCGTTACCGTGTTCCGTGTACCGCACTACTGCAGTCTTGGAAGCATGCTTTTAAGCGCGCGCCCCGGGGTCAAGGCATCACTCCGGGCCAGTGTTGGAAAAAATACTTGATAAAAGTATTTAAGTTAAGTTACTAAATACCTGCTTTACAAAGTATTTAAAATACTACTGAAGTAACTTTCACTGTAAAATATCCTAAGTAGGGTAAAATACTTAGAAATGTAATTCAAATACTTTTGAACATACTTCCGCATTGCGTAACTTTTATCAATGTGAGTGACACACTCAATTATACAGTCGCGCAAATCTGGTTTACTAGAATGGTTTATTAACCCTCAACAGCACAAAATTGAAAAAAAAAGATGCAAGATTATTTTATGCAGTCCAACTATAAGGAGCAGGATATCACTGATACATGTTAGAAAACATTTTTGGGACAAAAAAATGAATTTCAGTTATAACGGCATCGTTGAAATATCACGTCCTGCGGCGCACCTTAGACGAATCGTTTAACTACAATTCATATTCCCTTCACGAGAAACGAACTTGGGATAGGGAAATGAGTAAATGGATAACAGAGAGCTCACATACTAGCAGAGCTGGCCAAATTACTCATATTGTGTAATTAAATTACATTACTAATTACTTTGCTGAAAATTTCTGAAATGTAATTAAATTACATTACAAATTACCACAACCAGAAAGTAATTAATTACCATTACAAATTACTTTTAAAAGTAATGACATTACTTTCGCATTACTTTTGTATACTTTTACAGGCTGCGCCTACACAGGCACAGCCTGTGTAGGCGCAGTTTCAAACACTGCTGGCGGCTAAATTCTCGTGTTTTCCCACTGCATTTTGTGTTTCATCGTGCATGTATTTTTCCGAAGACATTGGGAAGCATTCTACTACATTTGAAAAAAAAACTAAACAGTAAACTATTTTTGTTGGGTACGCGCGTGACAGAACGAATGCGACTGGAATGTTAGTTGTTGTTTTTTTTGTTTTCTACGGTAAGCTTTTTCGGCGCCGTTCGATTAGCCGCGTGTCAAACGACAAAGCGTTTAGCTGTCGAAATTAATTAACAACAGAAGATAGCCGAAAGGCATGCATTTTTCACGCTCACAAATAACATGCTTACCGAGAGACAGAGGAACGCACGCGACTGATCCGTTTCTCACCCCAACCCGGACAACTATTTTTGGAGATGACTGAGGACCTTACGCGGATTATCTCTGGGAGGGGGGAGAACTATTGTCATTGTTCGCAAAATCGCGTCGAGGACCGTTCCACCAGGGGCCTTAGTTCGGCCTACTTCCCCTTCTTCGTTTCCCGAGAATGTCGAGCAGAAAAGCTCGAATGGCAGAAACTTACCAGCCCTATTTCTCACAGTGGAAGATAACACAGAGAGGGTACGCAGCATGCATCAGGAAAAGTAAGCGGACACTTTTAAGAGGGGCCAGAAAACGTCGAATGTAAAACCGCAAAACATAGGTAGAGAATCGTGCTGAGCGGGTTTTTACAGTTCAGGAGAGTGGCAGAAAATGTCTAGCTGATAGCGGGCGCGAGAGTCGCACCAGCCGCATTAGCATCAGCAACATAGCGGCGGCCTAAGAGCGTTTTTTGGAAAGGTGTAGAGGAAAAAGAAACAGTAAAATAAAAAGAAAGGCGCTCTTGTGTATTGTGGACACAAAAAATATGCCCGGTGCGAAAAAGTAATTAGGTAATTTAATTACAATTACCGTCGCTGGAGTAATTCATTACATTACTAAATTACCTGCTACAAAAAGTAATGAATTACATTACTAATTACTGGAACAAGTAATTAAATTACTGTAATTTCATTACAGTAATTACATTACTGCCAGCTCTGCATACTAGCCACAGCACCGGTCGCACCTTCAAGTAGGTTGCGTTCAGAGAGGCACTCAACGTTGGGGGACGCTTTGTTGGAATTTTGATAGGTCTTCCTGCTTGTAGTTTGTTTCCTGTACTGTTCTCTGCTTATCAATGTTTGCTTACAGACAGTGTTCGCAAGAGCAATAAGTGCCGGACTAACGACAAAACGAAAAAAAAAAACACCTCGACGTTTTGCCGTAGCGGATCAAATATACAACAAGCAAAAAAAGTCTTATTTTTGTGTCCACTTTTTATTTTCTTTCTATTTGTTGTTTTCTTGGCACTGAAGTCTGCATTGCTGTCGTGGGTTGTTTCCAGTTTTGCGTTGCGGCTCAGTGTGGCAATTTTTACTTCTGTAAAGCCACCCCTTTTGTTTGAGAATTTTTTTGGAAGAAACACCGGGAAACAAAAGGCGTCTTTGGAAAGGCGAGGGGAAAACCTTCATTGTACGAACTTTGAGCTGAAATATGAGACAAAATCTGCACAAGAGCGACCTTTTCACGAGCTCAGTCTAGGTCACCTTAGCTTATCGTAGCTACCAACAGGATTTGGTTACTCGAAACAGTGCTCACGTTTGCTCGTGCCACGCCCACGCCACTTCATACCGAAAAATTCGGAAAAGGGCGGAATGTAAAAAATATATTTGAGATAATGAGTACAAGATACTCAGAAATGTAAATAAAATACAGTATCAAATACTCTTTATCGAAAGTATTTGCAAGATACCAAGATACTTCAAAAAGTATTTGAAATACAGTTTCTTGACTAGAGTCTTTGAGATAGGCACAAGTCTGCTCCGGGCACCCTCTTAAAAGCAAGCTTTAAAGGGATACTTCAACGAAATTTGCAATATTCCCGTCGTGTTCAAAAATAGGTTGAATATGATCCACAATATCCGTAAAAGACAATCGCACGTTTGTATTTTGAGCCTGGTGGCTGTATTTTTCGTTATAAATGGCCCACTCGGGCAAGCGATCGGAGAAGGCCCAGCGGAGACCACGTGACATCCAGCGCAATCGTGACGTAGGTCGTCTCGGGACGAGCAAAGCTATGGCGAGGCTGACATCGAGAGGATGGCCTAGTCGTTCCAGCCACCGAAGCGGCTGCTTTTGTACGAATTTTGAGTGACGGGTTAATCTTTTATAATCTTGTAGGGGGACAATAGCGTCTTCTACGACACACAAAAGGCATTCTCGGGAAGAGGGATGTTCCTCCTTCCCCTCTTCTTTCCTCGTGGCCGGAGGCGAGACAACCTCCTTCACTAGCTGTCAAAGTTCCTAGACGAGCATTACAAACGAGGCGTTAGCGACATCCACCAGGTGCTCTTTGCTAATCGTTTAATTCGTTTTAAAATTCCTTTTCGAGACTTTTTTTAACAAGATATTGGTATGTTCGATGTGATACTGCTCCTTTGAACACATAAAGACCAAAAAATGAGCGCCGAAATTTTGTTGTAGTATCCCTTTAAAGGCACCAGTAGTGCGGCACGTGGAACACGGTAAGGGTTTGATAAAAAGTTCCTGACATCGAGCAACTCAAGCTTCATCTTGAGATTCAGATAGACATCATATTGGCCTTGTATTTGTACAGTGGATAGGGGGGTGCGTGCGTAGAGAGGACGATGGAAAGTTTGGGCAAGTGCCGGGAACAGGTGGAAAGTAACTACTTGGCAAGGGTCTTGGCACGCGACGGTGCCAAGGCCAACGACGCCGAGGATTAGGACCGCTCCTTCTTCCGGCCTTCAAGACTTCAACCAAGTATTTTTGTGTCTCTCATCAGTCTTGTTGAACACAAATCTTGCACACGGCACAGAAAGCTTATTTTGAGGGAACGTCCAAGGTCTCGTGTTTTGTATACCTACACTGAACTTTAATGCCTCCTGAACTATAACAATAGCGACTTGACGAGATATAAATTGCACGTTATGATCAACTAAGGTATATCTGAACGGTAAGCTTGGTTGTCAAAAGCTACCTTAAAGTTTCAACATTTACTGGTACACTCTTAAAAGACTCCCCTGCAGAGCAATCGGAGAGCCAATCCCTGCAACTTACAAAGACAGAAAGTCAGTGAAAAGTCGAAAATATGCTTAGAAATAAAAACAAAGTCTGCTATGTGACACTAAGCATGGCGTCTTAAAATTGCACGTCAATCTCAGTGTCACGTTATGAACTTCATTTTTCTATCAAAGCACATTTTCACCCTCGTCATTTGCTGATTCCTTACATATATAATTGTGATTGGTTCTCCGAGTACCCTGCGGGAAAGTAAGTGCGTCGGTCTTTTGTACATTGTTAAACAAGAAAAGAATATTTCTATGCAAGCTTGCAGATTTCATCAACTCAATTGCAAAAGCCATATGTTTCCTGCATTCAATTTCAGAGAGCGAAGAACATAGTTATGGTCCTCCAGTTCTGGTACCGTACGAGACTATAACCGGCGCAGTCCAAAAGCTTGCAGTTGTTAGGAACACGCAGCAAAGTGAAAAAAGGGAATGAAAAACATGTCACCCCATGATTTGCCTTTAGGAAAAGCGTCGATGAAGTCGGAGCTTACCGGCTCCAGCATCCTTGGTGCTAATAGAGAAGTTGCTGGGCTCTCCAGCAACGCCATGCGTGAGTCCCGGTCCGTACGCGGTCACGTAGCCACTCTGGATGGTGTCCACGTGGAACCTGAAGGGGCTCCCTGCGAATGCACCACACACGATCATCCGTCACGTACGCGTCCAAATCCTGCGTCCACCAGGGCCCATGAACCACGAACCCTGGATGTGCTCCTGGTTAAACTTGATGTGCAGTTCATGCTGCCCTTCCTCCCGCGGCTCGTACTGAATGCTGACGGTGCCGTTCTGGTTGTCGATGATGACCGGCTTGTCCACTCGTCCCGACGGCATCTTCACCTCCGCTGCGCGGGCACAAAAACGGCGTCAGCAAAACATCTTGAGACTGCCATAACATCGTAGATATATATCCACGTCGTGCCCGATGTAACGTGCGAATGGTGCACATCCATATGTCATCCAGGAGGAAGGATGCCATAGCAGTGGTAGCCATCACGGACTGTCCTTCCTCCTGTTGGACTCCGGAATAGGACACGTCCGAACTAGGCCGCATTCCCGGAGGCCGGATGACTGCGGGGAGTAAGGCACGCACACGCGACATCGGGCACAGTGGACGTGGGACCCACCGGAGAGCTGTCCTCCGGCGGCCTGCTGCAGGGGGATGTCAAAGAGTTGGACCGGCCGGAACTTTCCCTGGGGAGGCGGTGCGCTACGGAAGCGGCGCTCGACCACTGTCTTCTGTCGGATCTGCTCGGTGACGGCCTGCGGAAGGAAAGAGGGTGTCCGCGCTCAGAGCTCCGCCCTTGGCGCGCCCTTGCGGCGGCCGACACCGGAGCCGGGCCGGGGGGACAGCCCCGCTATTTCGGGACGCCCCCGCCGCTTTTGGCCGGAGGTGCCGCGCCCAGCCAGGTTCCCCCCGGCGAACGCAAAACGCGCACGATCTCTGTGGGAATCTGGATTCGGGCCAGCGAAGGACGTCGCCGCCGCGCCGGCCGTGCGGAACTCCGGACACGGCTTTGCGCACGCCAGAAGACAACGCGGTCCCCGAGGCGAACGCACGCGTGCTCCTAATGCCTCCAGAAGACCACGTTGTCTTGTCGACAGAGCATGAAAGTCCGTATAACCATACAAGCACCCGCGGCATGGACTGACGTTTGTGGAATGGGGCTTTGACGAGTGTCCGCGGAAGGATGACCGTCTGGACACGGACACTGCTGGTGGGCCTGGCTGGTGGTGTGGCGCACCCTTGTATGGTTCCCCGGAACGCAAGCGAATAGGCCCGCCTCCTTCCTGCTTTTGGGGTCCTTAGCACGAAAATAAACTTTCTGGGAGGAGGCTCCCCCACCGCTGCTCGAGGTCTTCGCTGACGCACGTCGCGTTCCACCGCGCCCGCGCCGGCGCCTCCGAGCTCAGCGGGTGACTTGAGAGACCACGGAAGAACTGATGGCCCTGACAGCCACACCAGGGTACTTACTTCGCTGGTTTCTCGCTCATCTGACAGACACGCAGTGCACCCTCGTTTGGACGTATACGTTCTCAAAGACGGCCGTCCCGTAGGCCATTTTGATTCCAACTGAAGAACTGCGGCTCTAGGCTACTCTGTCCGATTTCAATTTGCGAAAGTTTCTCGAGCACTGTTTGTAGATTGCAAACGCTATCGGAAATGAAACCCGATGACGCAAAAAAACTTACACCAAGATATTCTACTCTGCTTGGAGGAGAGCGGGCTTTATACCCGGTTTGCGCGCCTGCGGTTTGACGGAGGGTTATTGCAGAGAAGACAGAGAAACTGAGATTTGAGTCACAGTCAGACTGTTAGTGCTGATACATCATACAAGAGACCAAGACACTGTCGTCTGAGACGTGCTCATTCCGTGTATATGACGGTCCCCACACATTCCTCACACAAACACTGTCTGCGGACATGTTTAAAGCATGCGTAAGTATGAAACAAACGTGTTGCCGAGATGAGTGAGGCGTTTCCGCAGTCAATTCTGTCATGTTTGAAGCGAACACCGTCAAGTTTGTGAACGACGTGACTGTGGCTTTAGCCTTTAGGTCCCACGTCAGAAGATTCCCAGGCGGTCGAAATCAGTCTTCAGTCTTCCATCTGAGCGAACCAAACTGGCCAGGCGCTCCTTGTTGGTTTGGCATGTAAAATCCCGTTTATATCAGGAGAATGATATACTGCATATGTTTATTCAATGAAACCCCAGAGGGACAAGTTTAAAATTTTTGTTGAAAAGAAACCGAATGTGCTAACGCCGAGGATTCGGTGTGCACTTTATGCTGGATAATTGACGATGAGAATACGTTAAATAAGCGGAAAAAGTGTCAGTCCCTTTACGTTCTCGCACGCCCTTACGTGTACCTCATTCGAATAGCGACGTCTCGGTGCGTGCGAATATAACGTATTTGAAGTGCTTGCCCAGTTCAGTGCTCTAAGAGAATAACTTCACATTCTCACGAACTTGAGGAGTGATGATGATGACTCACTGTTTTTGCGCTCAGAGCTTGACTCCAAGGCTAAATAAATCAACTTTGGCACGCCAAAAAAGAAAAAAAAAAAACAAAACAAAAAAAAAAAACATTATGCACTTTTTCGCACAAGAGACGTATCTTTTTAACAGCTTCTTTTTCAAAGGTCGGTGCGCGGTATTTTTGTCCGCCTTTCTCCCCCGCGGCGTCTGAAAGGACTGTTACGTGCGCTTTTGTTTCCTCGTTGATCCTCCGTCACGTCGGATTCGCTACGGCCCGTTCACGCTGTCAAACCAAGACGAAGAGAGAGCGGTAAAACAAAGCACAAACTAAACATGACAAAAGCCAGGCAGCTTCATTGTCGTCATCCTTCAACAGCAGCTGGAAGAGCTTCGAGCTCGTATAAGAAAACACCGTCGCCATCAGGTAAAAAGTAACGAAAGGCACGGGTGCACATACATGTTTCGTTTACATTATTACATCCTACTTTTAGCTTATATTTTTTTTACGCTTGTCTGGTCAGTGTAAACAGGCCAAACACATTTGTACCCGGCCCAGCGTACGCTAAGCATCGAAGTGTGAACGACCTTTAATGGCAACCCACAAAGTGTACGCGCGTTGTTACAGCAACAGTAATTAGAATCCAGTCATCATTTCAGGCCCCAACTTGCGCGCGTGACGATAGACAAATCACATATTTTCAACATTAAATAAAAAAATAAAAATTCGCAGCTTGTCACAGGTTAGAAGAAGAACAATAACATAACAAGCTCCTCACAGAAAGGCCTTCACTTTTTGCACCTTAGCAGAGCAAACGCGGGAGAGAAGGTGAGCGGAGAGGAGGAAACCTCCAATTATGGCGAGTAGAGATCCTTGTGGGAGGGGCCTTTCCTGCTATTCTTAACCAGCATCAGACTATACAATGTTTAAGAAAAGCAAGATAATTCCAGGAACAAATCTGACACTATATACTGACTGCGTGATTGTAAGCGAAATTATTCGTGATTATTATTCGCAACCATCCGGTAGCCTGTCTTACGATGTTAATGTATAGACAAAAAAAAAATTCAGTTTATGCAATTGTGATGTTTTTATTACTACCCGGCGAACCTTAGTATGTATCACTTCTGGTTGTACCCCAACATTGCAGTGTTTTAACACCTTTCAGGGTGCGATATTTGATATCGAAAAACCTGTTCTGGATAAGGTTTTTCGATAAGGAAACGTCAGTCTGTTACAAAAGAATATAAGGCCATTCACTGGGTAGCATATTTGAGGGCGCTGCTTCGAGCGCATGCTCGGAACAAGCTCACATTAATAGGCTGCTAAGACCGGCAATCCAGATGGTGTGGAATGCACGTTGCAAAAGAACTGTGGAAACTTGCTATCAGCACGCACTCAGAATTCGCGCACACAGCTATGCCTGTCAGTGAATTTTAACTCTACTGTGCCAGTGCCTTGAAACACTCACACAAAGACGCGCGTTTAGCACAGAGTAGGGTGCCTTCATGTGCGCTTTGCTTAGGGTGGAGACATCTGGCCATTTTGTCTCACACTTTTATTTTTACTTTTTGTTCAGAAGCGCGTGAAAGAACGTGTCCCTGCACGCGCTCGTGGCGCTGACTGTGCTCCGGCGACATTTTGTTTTTGTCGATTTCTTTGTATTTTACCCGTGAGCGCGTGCTGTCGGCATCGGGTACTACAAAGGGTGGCATCACCCGAGCACAGAGACGCGCGTTTAGGAATATTAACCCCTCGCGCAGGTAGTCGCGAATCTGACTTAGCTTCGCCTGAGATTCTGCGTGCACGCGGCCATTGCCTATTCCGCTGAGAGAGGGTACTTTCAGAAGTACAGACTCTAACACGAGATTAGTACCGCGCGCAAGCATGTAATAACAAAGAACACGCAAATCAAAAATGACAAAAGGCAGAAGAAAAAAAACACAGAAGTGATGGTAAACGACTAGTGATTTGGAACGCGCTTTCAGGTGGTCAACTCAAGAAAGTGAATATTCTCTTGCCCATAGCTGCCTTGAGCGAGGTGACGTGCTTCCACTGCAGTGGCGGGAGGTTAGTCAGCTCCAATGCATGCATGTCTAATGTCTGAGCTGTGAATGAGAAGTTTAATGCAGTACCACTGCCAGCAGGAGGTTTTGAACATGCATCATGCCGTAGTGATACACGAACGCACGATGGTACGATGCTCATCCAGATCGAAACGGGCAGGGATAGGGATTGTACCCAGTACACCTGCCCGTTCTCTCAAATTTAAGAATTAAAAAAAAAAAAAATCGAAAAGCGATTACGATTTTTTTTTAATCACTCTCTTTATAAACCTCTACCGATCTGAAAATGGCAGACTCAGGACGCAGGACCGCGAGCGTTCGGAGAACGCGTATGTTCCAAAGCCCGCAGCGTTCCTGAGGGCCAGTGCAAACAAGTAAGAGACTTGGCAGCGCGGCAAGCAACACCGACAAAAACAAAACACGCCCGCAACAACAACAAAACAATGGAAAGATGCGGCTGTGCGGGAACAGGGACATGCTGGCACGAGCGTCCCCCGGCTCCCGTCTTTCACACCGCGGGGACGGGCTTGGAGCTCAACGGCTGCCGACTCTGTCCTCGCCGGCGAAACTACACTACCGTCGGTGAGAGAAGTCCTTCTGGCTCGGCTTTTTCGGGACGACACGCTGTCATTCGGCCGCTTGTATCTTCCTGGGAGGAACCGACCGAACTGAGACGACGACGACGCCGCCGGGAGACGCGCATCACTGTTTAGAAAATAGACCGGAATTCCGTCTGGCTGGCATTCCGCGCGACTTACCTAACCTTGGAGGAATTAGGGGGAGGGGGGGGGGGGTGCTAGGCGGCCAAGGACTTGTTCACGAAACTGCTAAACAAGCTATCATGACTATTCAGAGTAGACAGGAGGAATTCCGGCGCTATTGGAGACAGAGAGGTGAGTAAACCAGAGGAAGAGGAGAGACGAAGAGACCCAAGGGAAACTCTAAAGGCATTCGGACCGATAACCCTAGTTCATAGATAGTTCCATGAAAGCGTCTCAGGGCGCGTAAGTTGTTTTGTTCCTGCGTTTTACAGGAGCCTTTTCTGGCTGAAGGCAGTTGTGAGCACGCTTTGGCTTGACAGTGATCGCGTGTGGACTGTGGATTAGGCAAGCAGTGGAATCGTATAACGGCGAGAAAATGAAGAAGAGGAGGAGATGAAAGCGTGCGGTGATGCTGCAGAGCACCGAACTCAGTTTGGAAGGATAGTGGGTAGACTCAAAGGCTAGCTGCTTTTGTCTGTATACCCACTGTTTTGTTCCCATCAGACCGAACAAGAGCGCAAGGTTTGGCGTTCGAACGCCAGACCCTGTGCGAGGAGTAGACGACGCCCTTGCTCGCTATGGTATAGGCGGACATAAGACGTGTGCTCGTTACTTGAAAAAATTAATGGATTGTAATTACAAATTACCGAGCCTCATATGGAATGGATTGCCGTCACAAATTCCTTTCGCTGAAAAGTAACGGACTACTTTACTTGTTACGTTACAAATTACTCTCACGTTACTTTTTCCGTACACGTATCCTGAAAACAATAGAAACAATTTTGCTATCTTCAGAAATGTTCTGCAACACTACTTTTCATTTTTCATAGGCCCGTATTATGGATATCCTCGTAAAAACAAAATATTGTGTTTAAGAGAAAGAGTGTGGGTGCACTCCGTTCACCTGTAAGCTGACAAGGGACCGAAAGCTGCAACCCCACCCACTATTCCGCTAGCTTACGACCCCCGTAAATGATCCCTGGAATTGTGCAGACAAAGCTAGCGGTGCACATGCTCAGTAGCAGCTTCTACCACCACTACGAGTTTCGGAGCAAACGAAGCGTTCTACGAAAGCTCCCATTTGACTCGAGTGTTTCGCCTGTTATACCCAAGAAAAGAAAAACTTGGTTCTAACGCAGAATGTGGGTGTCCCAGCTTACCTTGATGTGTTTCCGCAGATTACAGTTTGTTGTTCTTGCTGAGGACAATGTGTTTTTTTTTTTTTTTTTGGCAAGCAAAGTATGCACTGGAACTCTAGGTTTCCCTTCTCCTTAATGCCCTGAATTTTGAACATCTCATTAAGAGATGGCCATGGAGACGACGGACACTTCATGACCGAAAACTGGACCAGTCATAGAAAAAGTGGCGGTTACGGGTTATCGATCGTTCATCGGTTCTCATTGTCATACCAATATTCGTGGAGGTCAGGGGAGCGGAGGGCATGGGAGCGAGAGAAGCGGTGGCCATCAGTCTCACAAAACAATAGAGAATCTTTTACTTTTAGTTTTACGCTCTCTCCCTCTCTCTCTCTCTGTCAGCACTACCTAGATGGCCTAAACCCCCCCCCCCCCTTTTATGTTGACAGTTGACTGTAAAGTGAAGAGTGGACTCGACCACCACGCCCAGACAAGTAAACCAAAAGAAGTATCGTCGGTACCCCGGAAGGCCATGCTCTTAGCCTCGCGCCGAACGCTTTTCAGCCGTGCCTCAAGAGCGTGCTAGAATAAAGTAGCGCACATCAAAGACAAAGAGAATTCGACCCCCTCGCGGGATATGTTACGCGAGTTGTGAACCCGCGAATCGAGAACGTACGGACCTGCGTTTGATGTCTGTGCAGGTGGCGGGAGACGTCGAAGAAGTTGGAAAGGATGAAACGGTGTAAAAGACAAAAACGAATATACATGAAGAGCTTTCTCCTGCCCGGGAGGGGAAGAAAAACAGGATGGAAGACGACGGAGAGCCTACTCGGCGTTGTCTTAGTTGATCTCTGTCTTTCGTATAGACGCTTTCAGCACGCGCCAGATTGAGCCGCCATAACCGACCTTCTCTTGTCTTACCGAGATGCCTAGCTACTGAAGCGGGCGTTGACGAGCCTCCACAAGGGCGTATGCTGGAGAGAAGGACACAGTAACACTTAAAGTGGAAATAACCTGTCCTGCTGTGGTAATGATGAAGTGAAGCGAACGGAATAAGAGGGAACAAAGACTGAAGGTCGGTTATGACGGCGCCCATGCAGAGCTGCCTGAAAGCGTCTATATGTACATGCCTTGCCCGTTTTTATAGTGGTTCTAGTGACCGGTCATACAAAAATCATGTTTCCTTTTCGGCTATTTTCCCCTTTCTGATGTTTTCTGTTTTGTTGAACTTGCTCTCTTTATGCTGCTGAATGTTCTGTTCGTATTGCTGCAGTTACTGTATTATGCTGACGTTTTTAAAAAGTAATAAGTAATTAAAGTAATTTGTTACCAACATTTTGTAATGAAATTACATCACAAATTACTCTAGAAAAAAAGTAACGTGGCAATTACAAAATTACTTGAAAAAGTAACGAATTTCAAGTAATCTGTCACTGGTAACGGTTTACTTCCCAAGTCTGGCGGACATCATATATGCCGTTTGGGATAACCTATATTAACTGGCGTCCCATTTTTGATAATCCATAATAATAATCTTCTCTACCACATGGAATCATCTGTCCCAAGTACCCCCCCCCCCCCCCTTTTTTTTTCTCTCACAAACCAAAAAAAAATATATATATATAAGGAGAAAAAAAAAGGAACTACAGCTTAGATTTATTTTTGGTCATCAGCTGCCAGCGATGGATAGAAGTTTCTGCAGAAAACTGTTGTCCCATCATCGTTCACATTATACGGCCTAAAAGTGACCTCCATAGGCCGTCATGAGTCGAGCAGTAAAAGCTAACGCAGTTGGCTAAGACATCTCGAGTCTAACAGTCACACCATTCCTTGGCGATAGGGGTATGCATCATAGAGGCACGAAGTTCGAGCCATTCTTGCTACCTTATGCAGTCGACGGGACGTCAAACTACCTCGGCGTACTGCAGTCATCAAATGTCTCGAATACAGCTAGAAAATACGACGTCACTTCATTGCAAACGATTTCGGCTCCATAAGCAAGCATGCCGATTCGATTCCTCGTTTCTGAAATCGAACCTGAGAATGAAAAAAGAGAAAGTTTATTTTTATATCTTTCGTGAAGACAGTAGTCGGCGCCAGTCACTAAGGATAACTGCAGTACGAGCCAGATCTCTCGTGTCTTTTCTATGACAGCCCTTTGAATCGCTTGCCAAAGAGTTCAATGGGCCTCCTATATTCAGCTTCGCCGCCCGGAGAACTTGACACGCCGCCGTTACGCATACTGTATCGGAGGCTTTCCGAAACCGAACCGAAGACAGGCGGAAGAACGAAAGAGTTTGAGTTTCGAAATGAGACGTGCCTATAATTATAATTCCTGGCCGACAGCCCGGCTAAACGCCAAAAATAAATCGGAACACAGAAGAGAAAAAATAAAAAATAAAAGCGCAGTTTCTTTTTAAAAATTGAGTACTTCGCTTGCTTTTTTTTTTTTCTCTCTACGAGCTTCGTGCATATAAACACACGAGGTTAGCGACTAACAAACATAAGCGTTTTGCACATGTCACAAGTACAACGAACCGCCCAAAGTGCGCATCCATCAGCCCACAAGCTCGCAAGCCTCAAAGGAAGGCCGAACGGGGAGCACCAGGCTTATGGACTCGCAAAAAAAGAACATAGCCGGCGAAAAGCGTAAAAATAGCCTCTCGGCGCTTTGCTAAAAGACTACCACTCCTCCAGGACTGCACAAACTATATGGTCGCGGACGCCTCGAGAAAGGGTACGGCATTTTATGTTCACGCTTTTCGCGTCGTGATTGGTTCCCCGGCGTTCTTATAACATAATGCCGCAATCTGATTGGCTGGGGAGCGAGCGACTATGCGGAGCGCAAGTTCGTCTGCTTCTTTTGCAGGTGACGTCAGAACGCCGAGCTCTGATTGGTTCCGAACGAAGGATAGTGGGTAGACCTCGAGGCAGCCTGCCTTTAGGTCTACCCACTATCCTTCAATCAGAGCCATTCAGAGAGAGGTGTCTTTTTGACGTCACCGCTACTCCGGCGCTAGAAGCAGACGACTTGCTCTCAGCCTAGTGACCATACTCGCACACAGTCCATTGACCGCGCGCTCGTTTGTTCCCTGCGAAGTGTGGTTTCTTCGCAAAATGCTGATCGCCGCTCTGGTTTAATCGTACAGCTGCTCGATATTTATGCCTTTTTTTTTTCTATGAACTTGACGAAGGAACGTTGCTGTACTCGTTGGTGTGAACTCACCAAACTTTCGCAGCGTTTAAAAAAAAAGGAAAAAAAAAAAAGGAACGCGGTCTTTATTTTTGGTTTCCCATAAATATACTGAGAAAAAGTAACGAAATTTACTGGTTGTACCCGATGAGCGGACTGAGTGGACAACGTTCACGTACGACAACGGTGACGAGTTTGGAAGATCTACGACGGATCACGGTAATCCTGTAAGAAATTTGGCCACGGTAAAATGAAAGCTACGCCGCGTTTCGTGTAAAGAAAGTAAATGATTTCACACACACACACACACACACACACACACACACACACACACACACACACACAAACACACACACACACACACACACACACGCACGCACACACACACACACACACACACACACACACACACACAAACGATTGCGCCACATGTCAGTCTGTTAGTTTCGAAGTTGCTGAGCCCAAGTTATCGAACGTATATAAGCCTATTGTTGAATTTCGCCAAGCAAATAATTATTTCGCGGAACCGCTCCTTCTTATAACCATGTTGCTTCGTAATTTGAAAATATCGTTCAGCTGTAAAATTAAATAAAAATTGAGATGGTAACGAAGTGTGTGTTCGACACGTTTGCGGTCAGTGTTTGGTGTTTATCACCCCCGAGTTTTCTTGATTTTTCACGATCTCATTGGCTGTGGAGCATATAACAAGATGCACAAAACTTGCACTCCTGCGCTTTTTTTTTTCTTCTCCGCCTTTTGGTGACTATAAAACTGTTCAAATAAAGCCACTGAAGAGCGACAACGTTCCAAAAATAAAATCTATGTATACCGCGGTCACTGGAGCAATCGCTTTCGGGTGCAAACGGGTAACAGTAATTCGAAACCCGTCTAGACCCATAAATTTGTTTGTGCTCTGTTGTCGAGTGGCCTTTTTTTTTTTTTTTTCTTGCCTGTGCTTCACTTTTTTTTTTTTTTTTTTGCCTTCTTGGAATTGTTTGGCCACGCTCGATTGACAAAAATAAGAATTGCCCCCGCGAGCAACTTGGCCCAAATTAGCTCCAGGAATCGGGCGTCCGGATGCTGCAGTTTCGGGCTCCGGGTGCCGACAGGCACCGGATGTCCGCCATTTTGGTTACCAATAATAACACCGCGATGCCGATGAACCGAGTAATAAGTTAGGGAATCACCCTTTCGCCGCTTGCTAAAAGTATCGGAGAGTACTCAAAGACGTTCATTTCTGGCCGGTTCAAACATATACAGCCCAGCGCTAAATCAACAGTGCGGAGAACAGCTTTGACGCAGCGCTCACTTGGATGCAATGGATCGCCAATGCACCGCTGTATCAGCGCTGTATTACTATAACAAAGCACAGATTTCTTGAGTCCAGCGCTACCTCAGTGCTATTAGTCAGCGCTCGAATTGGCGCTGACCTTGCTGACTTTGTACTGTGTTAAGAATACGGCGCTGATACATGTCTATATCACTTTAAGAAATTCGGTGCGTCTACTTTCCCGCAAAACACCCGAAAAATGCAATAGCGGCAATCTCAAGAGGGAGCTCGGTAAATCAAGAGGCTGAAGATATGTTTAGGCCTAAAAAACGAAACAAAACAGGGTGTGCTAAACCAAATACCACGATAAATAGCTATTTTTTGAAGATTTCGGAATGTTGTATTGTTAGCGAACTGGAAGATAAGATGGTATAATGAAGAAAGAAAAAAAAACACATAATACATTATATTGGGCTAAACCGTGGCAAAACCTATATACCAGGTCAATTTAAAAAAAAAACAAAAAAACATATGCATTAAAAAGAAAAGAAAAGAAGAAAAAGTCATTATAAAGCAATTAAATGCAAAGGTGCGAGCGAGCTGGACAAAATGACGAAAATGATCCCTGGAGAAGGGAAACAAGAGGGACAAAGGACAAGCACAAAAAAAAGTCTTTGAGCTTCCTTTTTTGCAGGACAGACATATCCAATCTACTCGAAGAATAGATCCCAGCCAATGTCGAAGATCAGAATAGGATTAGAGATGAACGGTTAATGTGGACGGGGAAAATGACGAGCATATGTTATTTCACTTGGGCATTGTCCTCGTGCAAAACGCATTTTTCAGACATATTCGTATTCCGAGCTTTTGTCATTAGCTAACACCCTTCTATAGTTTTCTCAAATTAGCTGTCTCCGTGTACTAAAAAAAACAAAAATAAACTCAGACCTTTTTTTTTTTTTTAGATTGGGTGTTGTTTGCGGTTTCTGAGTTTCTTTTTAAAGCTCCCTGAGGAATTCTCAGAAGAACAAAACATGGGGCTGCAGTAATTACAAGGTGCTTAAGGGATAACTATAAAAAACAAAACAAGATAGTATAAATAAACAGACCTGGTCGACTGCATGTTGTCTCCGCTCTTAAAAATAGTTTCTGGCACGGAAATTTCCTTCGGCTTTTGAACTCAAGTGCGGGGAGCGGAGCAGGGTGCTTACTAGCCATCTAACGCACTGATACGCTCTTCTAATTAACGTGATTGGCGGTAAACCATTTTTCTCTTACTCTGCATTTGAAACAAGCGCACATATTTCATATTTAATGACGAGTCCCGCGTTTTATTACCTGACAAAGGGCTCGGAAGCTCGGACAAAAAATACAATAAAAACACCTAGAAAGAAGCATTATTTTCACCAATACACAACGTGTCCCCCCCCCCCCCCCCCCAAAAAAAAAAAGAAATTTACAGGGTTTTTATTTCACCGGAAAAATCAAGAACAAAAATACTAGGTGTCACCGAGCGCTCATTCTCCTCCCAAATGTAACCCTAGCGGTCCGGACCATGATGCCGAAGTTTCAGAACTAACCGTTATCTCATTCAAAAGTTATACGCGATTTTCTGAAAATTTCCATGATCGGTTTCCGGTTATTGACGCCATGCAGCTCTCTGTATTCGAGAACTCCCTCGGCTGTCATTTCCACATGGAGAACTTCAGAAAATCTCTTATAACCTTTGAATAAGATAACAGTTACTTCTGAATATTTGGCATCTGGTTCGTACTGCAAATAATTACATTTGGGCGGAGAATGAGCGTTCGGCAAATGTTGTTTATTTTTGTCGTTAAAAAAAAAAAAAACACAATAAAACGTATTAATTATTTTCGTGTGTGTGTTTGGGGGGGGGGGGAGAGGGGGCCTTGTGTAGATAAATTATACAGACAATGTGGTTAAAGCTGTATATATATATATATATATATATATATATATATATATATAATTTCAATAAAGTATATAGTAAATTGCTAGGCAATTGTGCTGCATACGTGAAAGGTTCTAAAATCACAAACGTTTAGCGATACTTTGAGTTTCCAGGCACCAGACGCTTTATATTCCTAACGAGCGTGTTGGTAAGATGTACTAGATAACAGAAAGTATAAACATATATAAACATATATAAAACATAAAACATATATACATATATAAACATATAAAACGCATAAAACTCGTCTGTGTTCCGTCCTCTCTCTGTTTTATACTTTCTGTTATCCAGACGCTTACGTTCACGGTTCCTTTCATCAGACAGCTTAACGCGTACCATCTGTGGGCACTTGAGAGTTGTTCCTAGAATGAAACGATACTACCGCCAATCGGGCTGATAAGCTTGGCGATCTTCCAGAGCTTTCCACACTCGCGAGCTCCATTCTCTCTCAGTGCGCGTAGCTGCAGGTCGAGCTCCTCTTCGCACCTCTGGTCACATGACCTTTCCATTAACCAATCAGCGTCGAGCACCTCGCTTCTCCTTTCCCACCCGTCAACCAATAAGTGTCGAGCCTCGCGGTCAGGTTTTCATCCGGGCTTCAATAAATGCCGAACACCTAGCCGAAGAACGTTTCGCGTTGATAGCCCTCCGCACGCCGTCATCTTTGCCTACTAGATCCCTGTGAAGCGCTTTTTCAGCATGCACAATAGATTGTGTAGGGAGTTTTAGAATAGCGCACGCTAAAGCTTTGCGTACGCAAAGAATAGCGTCGTCCTCACTGCGCATGCGCCGAACGCTAACCACGTTTAGCGCTTTGCGCGCGCTATTTTAGCGTATGCTATTTTTCGTAAATTGCGTGCGTACGCAAAGAGTCTTTGCGCTGCTCCAAGGAGGATTCGTGAAAAGAAATTGGCTAAAGCCAAGACGAGCACAGTTATAAAAATGGCGGCCCCCAGGTCCATGGCTGCGGGCGACGTCGGCGGCATCCTCGCGACTGCGATTTTCAATACGGTACGACAATGCACTCGGTTTGGAAAACTCAGTAAGGTGGGCCACGATCACTGGCAACTTGATGCTCGTGACGCGCGAACATTTCTCGGCGAAGGTACGGGTGCGAAGGTCAGTACATGAGACACCTCTTGACGTAGCGACGCAAGCGGGGGTCCACGACCAAACGACCGCTCGCGTCGCATTTCCATGTTTAAACAATTCTAAAATGTTACTCTGGACTAAAAAACTTGTTTGTTTTTTTCTCAAGTTACAGCATTTCGTGTGTGAAATAAAAATTGGGACTGTATCTTGGAGGCGTTTCAAACGCGAGATGCTTTGGCTTCTGCATCGTGACGGAGAAACTAAAACTCTCTTGCGTAGCGTGGGCTAACGCAAGCGCTAAATTTAGCGTTAGCGTGCGCCAAAATCGCGTACGCTGTTCTAAAACTTGCTAGTAAGAACTTTTAGCAAACTGTTACGGTACTACCGTTACCGTACTACCCTTGCCGTGGGCCCGACTGCGGATGTGCAACCGCGTGCCTTTAAAACCCTGAAAAATTTGATTTTAGCATACTGGGGACTCGTGCCGTGATACCGGAGCTCGACTGGAGCATACCCTGGTGACAGTAGTTGACGACAATAAATAAGTTTTAAAAAAATGGTGAAGCGATCAAGTGTAATAATATTAATAAAACTAAGGATCGGCGTAAACCGGTTCCCGATACTCAGGGATAGCGTTTCTTGGCAATGCACACTGCACCCCAACACCCCAAACTTAACGCCGCCACTGAGTTACAAAATATTGAGCCCGTGTCGGCTACTTACTCTTAAATTTGCCAGCAAAACGTTCGGGATTCCTTCTCAGTGTGGGATAGAAATCAGAAACCCAAACATTCTTCAGATAGTTCAATCAGCCGCCGCAGGCACAGTCAGAAACGGCAAATGCCGTGGCGGCGTTAAGTTTGAGGCGCACTGTGCACTCCAAGTAATGCCTGCGCGTCTACCTTACCCGCACAACACTTAAGGAGCCAATCTCTACGATCTACGAAATCAGCTCAGCGAATGATGGGGCGGAACACCTTTTTAGCCCTCAAGATTAGGCCCGAGCTGTGGCATTACGCAATGCAAGCAAGACGCTTTGCATTGCGTAATGCCACAGCGTATAGTCTTCATTTTTAGGTCTAAACGAACGCATCATTCGCTGAGCTGATTTCGTAGATCGTAGAGATTGGCTCTTTAAGTGTTTTGTGGGTTAGTAGACGCGCACGCGCACCAAGATATGGGCGTACCTGAGCTCGCGCACCAGCTGCAGGCACCGATGGCAGCGATCAAATATAGGCTCGTCCCCTCTTTAGTTATTCTGATATGGCATTAAAAACTTCCCCCGTGTGGAAAGCACCGGTATCGTGCTCGCCACTGAAATTAAGCAAAACATGATATCAGCTTGGATTTCTGCACAAGTATCATGACCTATACACGGGCAGCCTTAACCTCAGTTAAGCTCCCCGTAGTTTGCGGCCACTAAACCCGGTTAGACCCAGCACTACCAAACACGAGTATATTGATACCTTTTGTCAGAATAAAGGGAAGTGTTGTGTTAGGTAATCACTGTAAGTTTTGAAGCATATAAATATAAAGGAATTTTGTATTGTTTGTGGGCGTTTACTAACTGTTCTGATAACGCACCTTGCTGTCTTTATGGCAAGCTCCGCCTCCAGCGCGTGCTTTCTCGTCTTGAAAGCGGAACCGTGCTCACGCAGCTACACGCAGCCAAAGCGCAGCGAAAGAAAACGAGCGCGCGACGAAGGCACTAACTGATTGTAAAATGCTTTAAACATGATCGATTGACAGAACACAGCCACCGAGAGAGCTGCAACGCCATGGGAAACATTTTTGTGTCTTGTTATCATCATCATTTATTATTCCTTGAAGGCCCAGGGGGCATTATACAAGGGAGTGAACACTTAAAAAAAAAAAAAAAAAACAAGTAACAAAACTATTTATCTACAAAAACACATTGTAATCTAGTTATGGGTTAGAAAAAATAAGCTAATGACTGCAGAAAATTTCTTAGTATCAGATAAGGAAACAATTACGTCAGGCAGTGAGTTCCAGTCGTCAATGGCCGATGGTAAAGTAGACATTTGGTGAGTGACGGTTGACGATGAAATCGGACGGAGTTTACAAGAATGGTCGAGACGAGGGAAAATGCAGTAAGGAGGTGATAACAAACTTTGTCGGAGATGACTGTTGTAATAAAAGATCCGATGAAGAAGAGAAAGACGAGACACTCTGCGGCGGTGAGAAAGAGTGTCAAGGTTAGCTGATTGGCGAAGTCCTGATATGCTTGCGTAAGGGGAATAGTCGCAATCAATAAAACGGAGGGCCCTGCTTTGAACGGATTCCAAGTTGTTAGTTAGGTATGCCTGCTACGGTGACCATATGGAAGAAGCGAATTCTAGTTTAGTTCTGACCAAGGTAGTATAAGCTAGTTGTTTTACGGGGGATGTAGCTTGTCTGAGGTTACGGCGAAGAAATCCGAGTGTGCGGTTAGCATCGGCGATGACAGTTGTTATATGAGTGGTCCATGACAGGTCAGATGTCAGATGAATTCCTAGATATTTATACGATGAACAAACAGTTACTGGGATGCCAGAAAGGTGGTAAGCGGAGGATAGAACATCTGAACTGCGGGATAAAGATAGCGATTTACATTTATTATAGTTTAAAGCCATTTGCCATTTATGACACCACTGAATTATAAATTGGAGATCGTTTTGCGAGGTTAGGTGATCGTGGCGTGAATGAATGGGTCTATATATGACACATTCATCGGCGAACAAACGTACTTCAGAAGTGATGCCATGGTGGAGATCATTAATGTAAATTAAAAAAAAAGAAGGGGGCCAAGAACGCTTCCCTGAGGGACGCCAGACGTTACTGTGCTTGTGGTAGATTTTATATTGTTAATTGAAGTGTACTGTGTGCGATTGGTAAGGAATTCAGAAATCCAATTGACTACAGAGGGGTGAAGATTAATATTTCTTAGTTTCATTAAAAGACGTTGATGAGGGACCCTGTCAAATGCTTTAAAGAAGTCAATGAAGGTGGCGTCAGTTTGAACATTGGAATCGAAATTTGAGTAAACGTCAGTTAGAAACGTCAGTTATATCGTGGAAAGAAAAACAAAAAAACGGTTCTTTGACGTGCTGGGATCGTTATGAAAGCAGCTCTCACCACTAAATACGGCTGCTCCAGCATTATTTGCCACTACCAGTGTTTCCAGATGGCGCCTCCGGCATTTTGGAACAGTAAGTGTGTCGTCGACGCATGCAGTGGCGGAGCGTCGACGCCGCCATGTTGAACACAGGGCCGCGGTTTCGGTAAGCGAGCACGGAAACACGTTTCAGGCACGCGACGCCGGTATGAGTCGCGCATGCGCAGTTTGGGCCAACGGTAACGGTAGTTCGGTAACGGTTCGCTAAAAGTCCCTAATGGCTTCTTTTTGGCGGAAAATAAGACGTTGCGCATACGTCCACAACCCAATGATTCGGCAAATTTCGACTGGATGATACGCGTTGGAACGATGCATTAAAAGCTGATACAAATATGAAAAGCGTATACGCTTAACGCTGGGAGTCGAGATACTGACTTTAACAGGAGACGGGCAAAGGAATCTAAACGTTATTGAAGCGTTTTCGTAAATTCTACACCTTCCTTTTTTTTTGTGTGTGTGCAATTTTAACCTATTTCTTTTCTCGTTTTCTTTCTTCTTTTTACTAAGAAAGAGTGGGTGATCGATACCCAAAATAGTTCCTCCATGCAACTCTCATTCCTTAAAACTGTTTTCTAAACGTTAAAAAAAAAAAAAGAGAGGTATTTTTGCATATTACGAACGCATTCACCAGGCATTCCGCATCTAAATCTTTCTTTCTTTTTCCTCATTTGTATGATCTTTTTGGGTTTAAATCGAACGGTGCGGAGCGCTCCGCAAAACTTTAATAAACGGGTTGAATGATGATTCGTGTCGTCCAAGCGGAGTCGTAAGGAAAGGAAGAAAGACAAAATGAAGGCGGGAGAAAATAAATGGAGAACCCCTAGGTCAGCGACTCCTGGCGCCCGCCCACCGAGGGCGACGAAGGAAATAAATGACGTCCTGTAAATGCTGGGATTATTTTCGGCACCGGCATCTTCATAACTAGGAACACGCGAGAAAAAAATACAGGGAAAGTTAAACAGGAGTGCAAAGAAATAGAGGAGTGGGAAAGACGAGGCAGTTAGCCTTGTGATGCATCTCCGTTTCAACGAAAAAAAAAGCGTTTCAAGAGTGTGAGAGAGAGTCTACTTTTAGGAGAGACCTCAGACCTTTAGATACACGGGCCACAGCGTGAAACGTCGTCGAAAGTACAACCTGAGCCAAAGTTACAGGCAACCTAACAAAACACGGGGCGTGACCAAGCATCTCATTATCGCTCTTTAGCCAATGAGGTTGCAGAAGTAGGCCACGACGAAAACAGGGAGGAAGGAATCATGAAGGAAGAATCACGAAGATAATAGGGACTTTTAGCAAACCGTTACCGTGCTCCGCGTGCCGCACTACCGGAGCCTTTGAAGCACGCTTTTGAGCGCGCGCCCCGCGGTCACGGTAACCGCGAGGCACTCGCTATAAGGCATGCTTAAAAGGCTCCGGTTGTGCGGTATGCGGAACACGGTAACGGTTTGCTAAAAGTTCCTACTGAGCCAAGCCTCGGGCTTGCTTTGCTTTAAAACAAGATATCGGTCACTATAACTGCTGGAGACGCGGTGCCCTTCGCCCAGTCGCGACACTGTAGGAAAGGACTTTTGTACTCAACGCCCGGTGGATATAAAACTAGCATTTGTCTTTTTTTTTTATTATTTAGCGGACGTATTTAGAAACGGCTCGTAAAACATGTTCAAAGTTATGAAGATACGAACGTAACACGCCACGTGCGCGCTACCAGCTCAGCAAATAGTAAGCCGGGGCAGGGATCACGACTCTTCAGTTTATACGTGAATTCAATTATTCGAACAGTGCATCGCTTTAAAAAGTAGTTTATCTCCGTGTTTATTTCTTTTAAACGTAAATAAAAACTAAAAAAAAAAAGTTCTGCATTATTGAATAATTTCTTTTTAGCGATTACTTGACGCTTCCTCATCTAAATAATATATTTTTTTTTGTAAGAAAGCAGGCGGCTTTCTTTTTATGTTAAAGAACATTCGACTTGTCTTTCTGGTAAAAGAAAATCCACAGTAGTCAGAGTGCGTGTTTGGGAAGTAGAGGAGTGAATATTTTTCATAATGTGTGCTATGAGCTGGTATACCGCTTACGCGAAAGTATATTGTAAGAAGAAACTTGACCATTTCGCATCTGCAATGAAAACCCTTCCACTGTGCATAGAAAGCGATCCCTCAATTACAACTTCGACAGTTCCGTATCAATATGTATACGCCTGTTTATGAACGGAGGCTGTCGCAGCGATTGTTGTTGCGTGCACTGAGTGTCCGTACAAGCTCGATCGAAAGCAAAACACCACCACTGTGCATGTGCACGGCCAACATCAAACTTGTCCATAACACCCCCCCCCCCCCCCCCCCCCCCGCCCTTGCTTTATCACTCCACACTCAACTATTGGTCAAACCGGGCGTTGTGTAAATGTAAGGGCAAGGGAACATTCCCTTTCTTTGCGTTCCTCGCCCTCAGGAAACCTAGCGGTTCATTGTGACCGGTGTGGCTGCACGCCATCATTTCGTGACATAAAGATTTTGTCTCGTCACAAAAAAAAAAAAACTGCGAGGGAGATAGACGAAGCGTTTTTTATCGCGTCTATCGGAGCTGACACGCGTGTGAGCGCTCCTTCGGTTGCCCTTGCAAATGACGAGGTGGATTTTGTAAAAAAGTGTGGCAGGTTCGTGTGACGGATCGTGGGCGTGGGTGATGCCGCATGTTATTGGTTTGAGTTGTTTGTTCTCTCCCCTTCCTCCTCTCTGTGTTTATTTCTCTTTCTTCAGAGCAATAAACTTTCAGTTGTAAGTCAGCGTCCTGTCTGTGTGTTTCTTCGACCTCGTCCTACGTCCTTTTTGCGCTGTCCCCTCCAAACAGTATGTACCACCAACTAGCCCAACTACATGCCTTGCAACCAGCACTGTACGTAATACTTATACGCGAGGTCTCTTGAATGGGTCATTTTCAAGCATGTGTTCGCCAAAACCGTTTGCATGAAAATTGGGCGTTTTAGTAGATCGCCTTTTCCCTTCTTTACGCTCCCGCATCGAAGCTGCCGGACCGGAACTTCTGGTTGCTGGAACCAGAGTTAGGCGGTGGCCAATCGAACCGTACCGAGGTCTGCGTCATCCCCAGTCGCCGTGTTTCAACTGTTACGGTGGAGCGAAGCAATTGTGGCAGATGAGAACATAGCGGACGGACGTCTGGCTACGGCGGATAAGTCGGTAAGCATTCCTGTGACGTCACTACTTGGGGTGGAGCTAAGCGTTCATCGAGACCCATGAGCTGCACACACTATTTCTTTATTTTTTTAACCCCAGAATCTACTCTTTTAAAAATGTCTGCGTGTCTACTTACCCGCAAAACACAGAAAATCTCTCCGATCTACGAAATCAGCTCAGCGAAGGATGAGGCAGAACATCCGTTTGGACCTAAAAATGAAGTCTGCGCTGTGGCATTAAGCAATGCAAACATGACGCTTTGCATTGCGTAATGCCACAGCGTATAGTCTTCATTTTTAGGTCTAAACGGATGTTCCGCCTCATCCTTCGCTGAGCTGATTTCGTAGATCGGAGAGATTGGCTCTTCGAGTGTCTTGCGGGCAAGTAGACACGCAGGCATTTTTTAAAGTGTAACCAGTCTACAAAAAAAAAAAAAAGTCTGTGAGTTTATTAACACGCAGGTAGCCAATCACGACGAACATAACCAGGAACTCAGCGAATAATGAAGGCGATAATAAAATTAGATTTGAAAAAAAAAAAAAAAGCGATATGCGCAGGAACAAAGTGTAGTGAACCGTCATGCTTTTAACCACATCAATTTTTTTTGTCTAGTCGTATTTTGAGTTTCGTCATTTGCTGAGATCATGGTGTAGTTCTTCGTAAACTACAATCCTATGTTTTGCAAAAAAAAAAAAAAATCTCACAGACCTTAAAGAAAGAATTATGACGCTCCAGCCAATGGCTATCTAGGAACCGTTTCGCTGGGGATTTCTTGCACAATTTGCGCGGTTTTTCGCGGTTACAGACGTCGCCGGCTCCGCTCCATGAAACAATTAATTATTTCGCATTAAAAAAAAAGAAAAGAAAAAAGTTTTTATAATTTTACGTTGAGTGTAGCAAAAGCGGCGTAGAGCAGCGCACACAAATGCTCGTTCATCGCAGATATCGAGTTTTTGCTCGGAGGCCAATGAAATCCGCGTACGTTGCGCGCTACGCTGAGTTTGATGCGCTCAACGTACGAGTAATAATAGCAACAACAGAGGCTTTTAGTATTGCGTATAGGAGCAAACGCAACCCATTTGCGTTAGCGTTGCGTGCTCCACCTTGCGCATGCGCATCATCGTCGTGCGTCAATCCAAGACCTGATGCAGTTTGGGCTCTGCGCACGCGCCGTGTGGAACGCGCAACGCTAACTCAAGCGCACGGTGCTTGCGTTCGCTCGTGTACGCAATACTAAAACTCACTAATATCCTTAATTTTCAAACAAAATCCGCGATGTCACTCTGCTCGTACATTGTAGAAAAGACACGCTCTGCATACATGATGATAACGTTATCCGCGAACACGTCTCAATCACGTTCGGAGCATGTCTGCATCATTGTATGTTTGGAACATGTCTGAGCAGGTCCGCAGACAGTTCTTGTATGACCAACCCGACCGTCACACAAGCAATAAACATGTCTCTTCTAAAAAGTATGTAGACTGTGCTTTCTGCGATGTATACTGGCAGAGGGACCGCGGATGAACGGAGCCTTTGAAAGTGAGTAAGTACCCTATAGTATACAACGCCAGCGTTGCGCGTAGGTATGCGTAAGCTCATCGTGCGGCCCTCGAGGGGACTCACCCTGATCGTGTAGGAGCCTCCGGGCACGGGCTGTCCGCCGAACTTGACGTTGACCTGGTGCTCGCCCTGCTCTTTCATCCTGTAGAAGATGGTGTAGGTGCCGTCGCCGTTGTCCTCCACCTGGACGTCCACGTCGGGCTCCTTGCCCGAGGCGTTGTTCACCGCGCAGGTGACAGCGCCTTTGCCCGCCTGCTTGGCGTCCACCGTCATGCTGTACTCTTCGCCGATGGTCACCTTGTCCAGCTTGGTCTCCTCTGCGAAGCGACAGAAGACCGCACACTTACTTTGGAGCTAGTTCACGTGGGTGCACAGCTCAAAGGTGAAAAATTGGTCGAATGGGTATTTATACGTTGATTAAACTGCGCTGCGAAAAATTACAAATAACGACACCAACACTAGAAAGACCACGCGACATACGCAAATGCTAATCTTACTTATAATTTACACTTGGGGGCATCTGGAATGGTGTCTTACGCTTACGCTGCAGGAGGGCGGTAAGAATAAAATTTTCGTGGTTCTAAAAATGTAGTGCCGTGCGAGCCGCAATAACATATAGATTTATTTAAAAAATATTATTTTTTTATAAAAGTTCATGTCTGTGATTCACTGATACTATATAGTACTCAGTTGCGTTAATAAACAACTTCCACCGTGTCTGGAATGCTGTCCTTGTCGTTTCTAGAATTTTACTCGTCATGTTTGTGTCATGCTAGCATTGCTACATTGCCCTCATTAGACCATTTTTGCTCTACGATGAAACAAAATTGTCGGTGCAATTTTATAGTGGAAAAGCTTACTGTAATCATTTCTAACCATGTTTTTGCAAATATTCCCGTTTCAGTTCCCCTGCTTTAGCAATTCATATATGGAAATACTACGCGTGTCAATATTTTTATATCCCATAAATACCAATTTCAAAATAATGGGATGCTGCAGATTTATAAAAAAAAACAGAAAGTTTTTCTGGACTCTATCCCTATATTTTTTAAAGCATTTGCATCTTTGTTTGTTTGTTTGTTCTTACGGAAAAATAACACCAAAAAAACAGCAAAATGCGAAGACATTTAGTGTTCCAAGGCTAAAATATCTTGGCGGATTTCCTCCTCTAGCCTCCATCCGAGGAGTTCCGCGCAGCACACATGAACGGGTGAAAGCACGTGGCCTTAAAAAGCGTTTTGAGCAGATGCCCTCAAGAACAAGACATCCTACAGACAGGGCTACGCTCGTGCCCTGTGCACTCAATTCGTGGAAGGCCATGGAGAGGAGCCGGACTCACGGGAGATCTTGCACTTGTCCGCGTGTCCGGTGGGCACTGCTTCGACGGTGGCGGGCGAGTTGGGCACCTCCTTGCCGCCATACTTGACGGCCACCTGGTGCTTGCCCACGTCGTTGAAGACGCATTCCGACCGGAAGGTGCCGTCGTCGTTGTCCACGACGCGAGCCTTGCGCGGCACGCCGTCGGGTCCCTGGGTGACACACGCAAGGTTCGAATATCGCCTTCTCAATCAACATCCATACAACGAACTGACTTTCGACGCGAGGATACATGATGGCACTTCGAAAGATATCTACAAAAGTGAAAGGCGTAAGCACCCGTTAGAACTTCCACACGAAACGGACAAATACGGCTTCCTTACCGGTATTTACCTCGACACTTAAGCAAACTGTATCATCTCTAACGGGGAGTGCCCTTGGTGGATTCAGAGCCATCCAAAAGTGCTCCTGCTCGCGCCCTTAGAACAGTAAATGTTAGTGCGCGCTTACACGCACAAGAAGATGCCAAAAAAAAAATGGTGTTCACATATCGCCCCAAATTCACCCAAAGGGATTCCCCATAACTTATCAGCGGACAGCCACGGCCGATCGATTCTGGTTCCTGCTCCGCTGGGAACGGCCTGCTGAGTGACTTTTTCTGCCAGGGGAAACAATTAATGTTCTCAAAGCGACCGCAGTGATTGGTATTGAGCGTGGTGGCCCTGACCGCAGCGGAGCCGGCTGCGTCGAACGGGAGGGAGCAGCAAGAGACCTGTCCGCTGGGTCATGCTACCAGTGACAAACTCAGAAAACTCAGCTGGATCGCAGTTTCTATGCCTTTTCTGGGGAAGCGACAGGCCGTTTAGCCAAGCGGCAATGATCAAGCGTCAGTGATCAAACTCTAATGGCACAGGGTTTGGGCGCGCATTAAAGAATGGTCGACTCGATGGCCAGGAGGACGCCCTCACCTTGACGACAACTTCAGCCTCGCCTACGCCGGCCTCGCGGGCGTCGATGGTAAACTCGTGCGGGAGGCTGGCAGGCACCGGCTTGCCACCCAGGCCGACGAGCTTCACGTTCTGGGGCTCGCAGGTCGGGCGGACCTTCATGCGGAACGGACTGCCGGGGATGTCCTGGTTGGCGTAGGTCACCTTCACGTTACAGTCGCTCTTCTCGGGCGGCGGCATGTAGCTGACGTCGTAGGTGCCGTCCTTGTTGTCCTTCACCGTAGGCTTCTCCGACACCGGGCCTGGAAGACGCCAATGAGGTCACGTCAGGGGGTTAAGGCCTGTCGTCATCGTCCTCACCGCCACTATCGTCCAAAGACCTCTTCTGATCGCGTCACCGTCACGTTCTTGGTGGGCAAGAGTAACGTTCTAGTATGTCTTGATCTCCCATTAGTTTCCATAATCGCGAACATTTTTGTTTTATTCTGTGATGGCGATAAGTAGGAAGCTGTTTTTGTGTACTATATAAAGCACCCAACGATGTGACTTTACTTGTTTATAAACACATTAGGATAAGCAGCGAAATTGAGATGCCGTGAGAGTGCTGGGAAAGGAAGTGTGCCTAGCGCTTATTCTGCATTGTAAAACAAATGTCGTGTTCGTGTCTCCGTTGATTTTAAACTACTGCGCTCAAAATAGAGGATGTCGAAGATGAAGGAAAACAAGTAAACTTAAGCTTGACGTCGTTTTTTTTAAGAGAATAAAGTTTCAATAAAGCTATTTGTTCATTGATTTTAATTTGGTTTAAATTACGGTATTTTGATCCTGCAGAGGGAACCAATTTGAGAACCAATAAACTTTAAAACATTTGACATAAAAAAGCTTGCGCGCACATTTAAAGTTAGTAATACAACAATGTTCAGGACGAGATAGCTTTTTTTTGCGACGTAATTGGGCTCCGGAAAGTAAAGCACTCAATGAACGCACCTTTCTCGGATGACACTTCGACGGCCATTGGAGCCTTGCCGACCTTCCGTGCGTCGACTGTGAACTTCTGCGGTACATTGGCGCGGCATTTGGCAGGCTCCAGGCCAGGACCATATGCCAGGACTTTTGAAGGGTCCACAGGAGCTTCTACGGGGATCTTGAAGGGGCTTCCTGCATAAAAGACGTCCGTGTTTGGTTTGTGGTTGCCGTTTTCTTTTTTTTGATTTACGGTGGACGTTTGTCACCAAGCTTGGCGATATAAATTTATGTATATATATATATATTTTTTTTTTGTGATAGCATGGATATGCATACTTTCAGTTACTTTTACTGACCAAGTGCTCAAAATTTGTGAAAGATGTGAAATATACAAAGGGTCCGTCGTTTTCGGGTTTTATATTTTTCAAATATTGGGGGTAAATTTCGGGCTCTAGTTTTCAGGCCGATAATAGGGGAGAAATCGGGTCTTTCTGAAGCCATTAGGAAATTGGGTTTTCTCGGGTCTTATTTATGAAGGGCCAGCACCTGAAATATGTTATTTACACGAACAAAAGTCAACAAAGTATATGATATAGCAATGGTGCTCCATCTTACAGTATAGTTCCGCCTTCCGACTCATTCTGAAGTGAATATACGCCAAGGTAACGCAAATCGTAGAAGTTTGTTACCATCAAACGAGTGACCGAGCAAGCAGTTCTGAAAATACAGATCTAGAATTGTTATCATTTTTCATAAATTTAGCTGATTTCAAGATGTTCAATGAGAAATCGGGTTCAACTCGATTTTCATAAAAACTGTCCGGGGTGCAAACATCGGGTAATATCGGGTTTTACCCGAAAACGAAGAACCCTAAATATCCATATAAAACGAGCAGTTGACTATTTCTTTGAAAATATAGTGACACTGCATAAGAGATAGTCAGTACACTTTTAACGGGGAACTGACAAAAAAAAAAAATATATATATATATATACGACTTGTGCTGGTTAAGTATTATCTAGAGGAGGAACATAACTTGTACGCGAGAAACAGCAAATAAAGAATAACTTTTTTTTCCTCTACATGACGGAATCAACAGCTCAAAGTGCACTAAAAATAAAAAAAAAAAAAAAACGACGCAATCCCGACAGGACGTTTATTTTTTTAACGCCAAAATGTTTTCGTGGCTAATATTTTGTTTGCTTTAATTTATTTTAAACAAATTCAAAAGCAACATAGATATCTGTTTGGTGCATGCCGGAAACCAGCGGCTTGAGCACAACCCTATTAACTCACCTGGAATGTGTTCCCCGGCAAAGCGAATGCTAATGTCGTAGTCGCCCTGCTCCGTGGGTATGTACTCGATGGAGCAGGTACCGTCTCGGTTGTCCTTGCAAGTCATCTTAGCCTCCGTTGGACCCTCGATGGCCAGCCCCAGACCACCGGGCCCCGCTCCCTTGGTTTCCACGGTGAAGCGGTTGACCTGCGTTTCGCCACGTAAATATATATATATAGATATATATATATAAAATCTTTTTAACAGATTGGTTGCATGGATGCCACGAATGCACTTGAACACACCGAAAGGAAGCGTCTGTGAAGTGCGCAAGCACTGTGTCTTGCAGACTGTTGGCTACAGTGTGACCGTCTGCTAAGTCAAACGCTTGAAACTTGCTCTCACTGACAAGAACGACTGAAACTTCTTTATTCCAAGAGGCTGGGACTTACGTCATCCAGAACGCCCTTCTCCAGGCCCGGGCCGTAGGCCTTGCACTTGGACGGGTTGCAGCCTTTTACGGCATTCGTCTTGAATGGTGATCCCGCCAGCGGTACGCCGTCGTAGGTCACATCGATAGTGTATGGACCTGCGGGCAGGCGTGTGATCGGTCGGGTCTCACATGGCAATGAATTAGTTCGTCTTTGTGGCCTTCAATGAACAGTCAGCTTAAAGATCGTTAGATCACGTGCGTTATCTGCGCTTACTGCGCGCCTTCAATGTCAGCCATCCACAATGCGACGAACAAGTCCGCCCGCTACAAGTAACGAGGCAAACACGGTTGTCTGCCGCATGGCGTGCCGCGACAAATGTCTGCAGTGCAAGCAAGAGCACAAACAAGTAAAATTAACCCACCAAAATAATTTTTTTTTACGAGAAGTTGCGCACATGGCTATTTGCAAAGCTACGCGCCCGTGCCTTTGTCAGCACTGCTAATGTTTGGAAAATGGAGTGGATATTCGCTGACCCTGCAGACACAGTTACCGCAGCTAGATATACACAGCCCTTACATAAGTTAGGCGATTTCATTGATATTTTTACGCGGAAATCGGGTTATACAAAACGAATATTTGGAGGGAGAGAAAAAAAAAAATAAACGGGCCACGTGTAAGACGTAACAAGATAAATTTACAAAAAAGTGAGTAGCTTCAATAAATAAAAAGTAGACTACAGTTTTGCACTTCCAATGCGCATATGTTCTTGAGTGACGGGATCAAACGTATATTCTTATATGTACAAAAAAATGTTTAGGGATAAGCAAATGGAATTGATATAAATTTACATGAGGTTTACACAGGGTTTGTTATACCCGAATGAGTGTATCAGTGCAGGATATACATTTCGTTTACCCCAAAATGTCCCGAGTAAGATGTTCCCACCTTGTTCATGAGGTATGTAGACGGATCGGTAGGTCCCGTCTCCTTTGGGCTGCACGGCTATCGGGAACTTCTTTCCCGAAGGGGTGTTCAGAGTCAGGTTCACTTTGGCCTCGCTGGTCTTGCTCAAGGCGCGCGCGTCAATGGTCACCTCACTGGGTGCCTCCACAAACACGGCTGTGAAAAAAAAGAGAGTTGCAATTTGTACGGGCAGGAGAATTGTAATGTATTCTGTGTCCTAATTACCATGACACACAGTCTTATGTATATGCTATCCAAGGCATATGTAACATGTATTGGTCGAGCTAACGCAAAATAAGTTCATTCTAAAGACCTCTGCGTCATGTAACCATGTACAGAGCTTAGCACGTAGGGCCACACAATAGGGAGTTTTAGTAGACCGTGTTTTCCCCTCCGCTAACCCTCCGCTGCGAAGAAACTGCCACTGCGCCTGCGTGCCGATGGCCTTGGCTTTAGAGTTCCGGGCAGCGGAGGGGCTGAGCGGAGGGGGAAACACGGTCTACTAAAACTCGCTAATGAAACAACACGCATAACGTGGTAGCGTGTAGTCGTAATCATGCCACTGCAAATATAGCCCGAGCTATACGCCGGTCACTTGTATTCTACGTGTATAATTCAGGTAGGCCAAATGAGTTGTGGCGTACACTGCGCGACACTAGGGAGTTTTCGTAGGTCGCTTTCGCCGTCCCGCAACGCTCTCCGCGACCCGCTACGACATCCGGAACTCTACAGCCAAGGCCTTCGGCGCGCAGGCGCAGCAGCGTCTTGTGCGTTGCGGAGGGCTTAGCGGAGGGGGAAACGCGGTCTACGAAAACTCCCTACTGTTAGCACGAATATGACGTCGCGCATTTCGGTGTGCAGGAGTGTGCGACTCACTGGGTTCGATGCCGTTGACCTTGATCTGTCCCACATCCAGATGCGGAGCCACGGGCACCTTGAAGGGGCTGCCCAGCACCTCCTTGGAATTGACGGCCACAGACACCTGCACGTGTCGGGGTTCGTTAGAGCGGTTGAACGGTGACCGTTACTTTGCAGGAAAGCCGAGGGACTGCCGTCGCTCAGTCTCGCGTCTTAAAGAAACGACTGTTTCGGCTCCAGAAATCTAAAAAACACAAGAACTGAAATGGCGGGCATAAAGTCAGCTGTTCCGTCACCAACGAATCTTTTTTTTCCCTATGAGATGGTGTCATCTGCAACCGAGAAGGTCACAGAACCAATAGGGTGAAAAAGACTAATTTT
This sequence comes from Ixodes scapularis, assembly GCF_016920785.2. Classification (NCBI taxonomy): domain Eukaryota; kingdom Metazoa; phylum Arthropoda; class Arachnida; order Ixodida; family Ixodidae; genus Ixodes; species Ixodes scapularis. Next base: position 38,260,411 of record NW_024609857.1, on the reverse strand, counting down.
TACTAGTTGCTCGTTTTATTGGTTAGTATATTGACTGCTTGATTGCTTCAATCGACGTTTTCTATGTTATGTGATTACTGACTTTAAAATGTTTACCAGTATAATGCCGGTCAAGTAAAGGACTATTCAAAAAGAGGGAGAATATTTCAAACTTTTCTTTCAAAGAAACTTTAAAAGATAGAAATTCAATATGCGCGCATCTTGTTTCTTTTCATTCATTGGTTCCCCTTAAGACCCACGAAGGGGGAGAAAGAGGGGTGACATTTGGCGGGACAAAAGAATGCTGGTAATACAAAAGAAGAAACTTATCACAGATGGAGATTAACGGCAACATTATTGGCGAAATTCTGTGGGTCTTTTATTGTGGCAATGGCTTCTAGTAGTTTGTTTCAGTAACTAATAGTAAGCTGAAGAGGCGAGAACTTGTAAAGACTAGTCCTGGGGATGTCAACGTGCAATTTGAGGGAGTGGTCAAGTCGGCGAGAAATAAAAGGGGCAGGTTTACAGAACATCGGCTTACGAGATGGAGAGTGATAGAAAAGTGAGTGAAGCAATTTCAGCCTGCTTATTGTACTACGGTCTGTTAAAAAGGGCAGCTGAAGGACGGATTTTAAAGAGGTTACATTTACTGAGTAGTTGTAGTTTCGCAGAATGAAACGAGCTGCTTTCTTTTTTTTTTAATTGACTCCAATTTTATTTTTAAGAGGGCTTGGTGAGGGTTCCACATGGCTGAAGCATAAATCAAAAGGGGCAGTATTAGTGCGGTATAGGCTGATAGTTTAGGTTTTTTCAGACGCAAGGTAGAGGGGTCGTCGGAGAAAACCGAGTGACTTGTTAGCTTTTGCTATTATGTAATTAACATGATATTCCCAAGAAAGGTTACCGCTTAGGAAAACTCCGTTGTATTTATAGTGCATCACTTGCTCTACGTGGTTGTTGAAAATATTATGATTAAATGCAGTCGGAACACGTTTAGTAGTAAAAACAATGGACTTCATTTTTCAAACGTTAATCTAAATCTGCCATTTTTCGCACCAAGACTCGATACCGATTCACTCTAAAAAAAGCCCGTGCGTCTTCTTTCCTGCACAACTCTCGGAGAGCCAATCACTGCAACTCACGGAGGCAGCTCAGCGAATGACGATGCCGAAGCATATGTTAAGACCAAAAAACGCAGTCTGAGTTGTGACATTCAGCAAGGCAAAACGTCACTCTTGCATTGCTTAATGTAACAACTCAGACTGCATTTTTTCTTCTAAATATATGTTTTGGCATCGTCATTCGCTAAACTGCCTCCGTAAGTTGAGGTGATTGGTTATCCTAGTGTTGTGAGGGAAAGAACGGACTTTTTTTAGAGTTTGGGTCATTTTGCAAAGCGCTACATTATTTTCCAGTTTTAATTATAGAGTACACTGCACAATCATTTGCAAACAATCTGAGAGCCAAGTTACTACAGAGAGACAAATCATTGAAATAAATCAGAAACAATAACGGCCCCACCATGGTTCCCTGCGGTACACCTGATCTTACTTGCATGGTTGAAGAAGAATGGTTGTGGAGAGAAACATACTGAGTTCTAGGTTTTAGTAATGATTCCATACAGTTTATTATGTCTCTGTCAACCTGAAAAGAGTGAAGTTTTTTTAATCAATCGACAATGGAGAACTTTATCAAAGGCTTTAGAAAAATCAATGAAAATGGCATGAATATCTGTCCCGGTATGAAAGCTTTGATGAATGTCAGTAAATTCTAAAAATTGCGATTCACACGAAAGGGACCGTCGAAAACATTGCTGGTTTGGAAACAGTATATTATTAGAAGATAAGTGATTCATTTCTGAATATATAACATGATCCATCAGTTTACTAGGTACACTTGTAAATGAAATATGTCTATAAATTGTTATACACATCTTAGAGACGTTTTTGAAAACTGGAGCTATTTTAGCATGTCTCCAGTCCGCTGGTACGTCACAGGAATCCAAAGGCTGATTGAATAAACTAGACAATAAAACGCATGATACTTCTTTGGTTAGCTTAAGCAGCTTAGGTGAAATACCATCAGGTACAGGCGTGGAATTGAATGGAAGATTATCGATTAGCGTTCGAATGCCGGCTGGTAAAAATTCGGATTTATACATTTCATGGACAACTTCGTGAGGTGAAACGGGCCATGGTAGAGGAAATTCTTCCAATGTGAAAACACTACAGAAAGTAAGGTTCATAATTTCCCATGTTTCTAATTCGGTTAGATCATTCCCGTCGGGATCAATAAACCTGGAAGGTCTTGGGGAGGTCGAATCGCTAACCAGAACTTTTGAGGTTTTGATATCAGTAGGATTTGTAGGTCGCAATCGAATTACCTCTGCAGGATTTTACTTGGTACTTGTGAACCAAGTAAAATTGTGAGGCACATTCGTGATATCTCATCCAAGCAACTGGAGACCCTGTTGAGTTTGCGAGTCTGAAAAGCCGTTTCTTGTTCAAATTTGTATGGTTTTTAAGGTTCTTTGCGCTCAATATGAGCACCATGTGTTCCGTGACAAACATTATAACTGTTGTCCATGTCTTGCCACAGACGAATCAACTGGTCCTTAGGTATTCAATTCTCATGTTCAGCCATTCGATGTTTCATACCTTTAAGAATAGCAGGCATGGGCGGGACAGTCACACTTTCCTTGAATCTTCCCCTATTCAGTGATGTGCGGAATATGTTCCTGTCCCTCAGAGTTGTTCTTAAATAATAATATGAAATCTGTATTTTTATTAATTTCCCTGCACATTACAATACGACGGAACAATAGACGTACGCGTATTGTGTAATAGTTGCTCTAAATGTCAGCATAATATTTGTTTCTAAAGGGGACGTCTTGTGCAAGAGGGACTAAACTGCATTGAATGTAGTAAATGCTACTCTCTACTTGTCTATTGTTGCAAAAACTGGTAGCTATAATAAAAACCCATGTTTGGATATATTAGACCAGTATTCGTAATTCGGCTGGCCGACGTCCTTCAGCAGCCTTATCTTGCCAATATATGAATTGCGGTACTGTTGTACAGTAACTTTGAACACGCTAACAATTCCGCAAATAACTACTTAGCTTTAAGATATCTTGAACTTATGGAAGCAGCTGTTCGTAATATGCTATCGTCGCGAGTCTGATGAATTTCATAAAAAAAAACAGCTGTTGGGAGAATTTGAAAACGCTAACAATTCCGCAAATAACTACTTTGCTTTAAGGTATATTGAACTTATGGAAGCAGCTGTTGGTAATGTGCTATCGACACGAGTCTGACCAATTTCTTAAAGAAAACAGCTTCTGCAAGAATTCGAGGCAAAAAGAAGGGTCCGAGAGACCCACGCCTGGGTAGATTGACGAGAAAAACATTTTTGTTACGCGAGGTTTGAAACAGTACGCCATAATAACAAATCTTTCGGTTGCAAAATAAAGTAAATAAATCAAGTGAAAGTGCACAAAAAAATGGCTGCATGTTTCACCATTCTGACAAACGTTTTTAAATGCGGTAGCTTTATAGGTGTGAGGTGCTCTTAATTTGGCTGGCGCCTAGGGCAGTAGGACCCTTGATTTTTCACTGCATGCGGTGGGTGGTGCTCAGTTCAAATGGTGCCTATGGTAGAGCATTGTATAAAAACAGATTACGTCACATTATTGTCTCTTTGTGACGCTGCGCGCGCTTCCCTTCAGCAGCACCCAGATATAGAGCCTTTGAGCATAATTTTCTGGGTCACCAACAGAGTAGAAGCGCGACTTCCTGCCCTTTCCGCTCCTCGTTCTGTGCGCTCTTTCTACACCACCTGTTTCTGCTCCCCTCTTTCTTGCCCTTTTCTCCCTCCTCCGCTACGCGCGCTTTCTCACCCCACCTGCTTATCCTCCAGCTCCTGCGTACAGGGTCCGTAGCTCAGTCAGCAGCGCACTCGGCTGCCACGCCGTTGAGCGCGGTTCGTTCCCTTGCATTGGTCGCCGCTATTTTTTTTCTCCAAGACTGTTTTGCGGTTACGGGCTGACCAACCTACACATCTTTTGTTTACGCGGCTCCTGAGGTTGGCTGGCCCTATAAAGCAGCCGCTTTAAAAACAATAAAAGACGCGTAGCCGATGGTTACTTAACAATGTTATTCAGTAGTCGCCGGTTTAGATAGAAACCTCTATTGTGAAAGATGTTTACTCCCAATTCAACAAAATCATAATTAAAAGTAGTGATGGGCCAAATGTTTGCCGAATCTTGGGATTCGGCAAAGCCGAATTCTTGCCGAACTTTTCTACAGATTTGGCAGATTCGGCAAAAATACATTGTTGCTAGTTTATTTTTAATACATACTGCCACAGCTATATCCTACAATATAACTGTATCGGTGTAATTTTTGTGTGTTTACTGGGAATTTTAAAGTGACTTCTTGCAGAAGTGGTGTGACAACGGGGTTGGGTAGTAGCGGTAGTAGTCTGCACAGCGACGATACGTGAGTTTCGGTTTTGACTCCTCATCACCGCTAGCCTGACGCCCTAAACTCGTCGAACACAAAGCTGGAGCCAAAGTTCGCTGAGCGCGCCGATTGGACGTCGGCCACAAAAACGCGAAGTCATCGTCGTGATTGTCCAATCGGTTCGCTCCGTCAACTTCGCCCTCAAATTTGTGTTTGTGAGCCGAAATAAATTTGTGAGCCGAAAAAACAAGCAAATTTGTGAGCCGAAAACAGGATTGTTATAATAGCAAGGAGTGCTTTAAAGTACTTGTCAGTCAATGTTGCAACTACCTCTTTGAATCACTGGAAAGATGAAATGAATATCACGTTATCCCGAATGTGCCGCTTTATTTGTCACTTGCGCAGTGGACTGAGTCATTTTTTCCGTCCATTTCAGGTCGATCTTCTCTTCTTGAGGCCGAAAATATTGAAGAGAACCACACTCACTAAAGCTGACAAACACAAAGTAACCATGTCGCCTCCGCATCTCGCGCGAAGTGCGAAAGTGCGGGGGTACGCCTACACTGTACGATGCATGGTAACCGCACGACCGCACGGCGGGCCCCGTCGCGTTCTCGCGCGTGCGCAGACGTTTGCCGAGTTTTTGCCAAATTTGTGCCGAACTTTCCTTCAAAAGTTCGAAGTTTGCTGAACTTTTCCAAATCTGAAGTTCGGCAGATTCGGTTCATCACTAGTTAAAAGGTAAAAAAAGAGACGCGTGGGAAAGAAAATCCATAGAAGTTCTCCACGCTCATTGTGCGCACAACACGCAATGTTTCGAACGGACACCCCTTTCTTTGAGCGGTAATCACGATCAACGTTGTATGGCTAAATGCGTCCACGCCACAATTTCCTAGTTTCGGTTCTTTGTGCGGCATAAACAGTCTGATGTATATTCTATTCTGGCTCTCTTTTTTGGTGTTAGCAGCGCTTTAGTGCAACTTCTCTGCCGTTACGTAGTTTGCCTATAGATTTCAGGGTTTCCATCCGCTCGATTGGGGTCACGTGGTTTGCAGCGGCGTTTTCAATACGAGCTGCGAGGAGGGGACGAAAGCGCTGGTCGTCCGCAAGCGTTCCAAACTTTCCGCCAGCCTTCTTCTCCACTCGACAACGCAGCGCATCCGCCAACGACAAATCTGCCCAGGATGCGCCCGCCATAAAGTTTCAAACGCTAGCTCTCCCATGGCGAGCTGATCCAGCTCTTATATATGAGCTCCCTGCTGTTACCAAACCACGATATGTTTAGACATAAACAGTCTGATCTGTATTCCAGTTTGGCCCTCTTACTTTCTGTGTTGGCTGATCTTCCGTGACGTTTATAGCTACGAAGAGAATAACACGTTGCTTTGTGTCGGGCGGCCTGAGGACATCCGTGGAAATAATGTCGTTGCCCGCGACACAACAACATGGCCGTGTCGAGAGGTGAGACTGGAACCTCCCGATTGCATCAGATTGGCGAACTGGCCGACCCTGAAGCCAGAGATTCTAGCCGAGCACCCGACCGAATCGGGGTCTGTGGAATGAAGCCAGAAACTGCGGTATGCCCACAACACGGGAAGATGTTTGTAAACATCGGCTGGTACGAGATATAAAAACGCGTTCGCTTGCAACACATACCTAGAGTGCGGGCTCAGAAGCTGGCTACATCCGGACGAAGGGATGGGGGCCACATGGCTCCCACACTGGGCCCCGCGCCAGTCCTTGAAGCAAAAAGCGCAGTGCAACCATAACATCCGCTGCACTGCGGTTTCAAGGCGGCCATGTTAGAAGGGCGAGGCCAATTTTATTTAAAGTTTAAAAGCAATAACGTAGGCAGCCTGAAACGGTACACATAGTATAGTCGCATTCACATTTGGGAGCCTGATGAGAAGGAACATCGCTGCGTTCGTTGCAAATCTGTCTTGTGTTTTTCGTTCAATCACCGCTCTACAGGCTTAAAATGTGCGCGCATTGGTCAAATTCAAAATAAAAAAACAAAAACATTATTTTTCAAGTGTAAATTTAGCCACCCCCCCCCCCCCCTCCCTCATATATATATATCACGGGAACTTTTCATCATCGTACGGGGTCTCCAAAGAGGAAATAATCGAAAACATGCAAATGAGGGCACCGTACTAGAACGAATGAAGCGTTTTTACGAGATAGCCGAAAGTAAAAATAATCGGCAGAGCCAGGATTTGAACTCTGGGCCCTCCCGCCCGTCCAATTCGAATCTTCGGGCAGGCCGAGTTTAAAGCTCAACCGCAGACTACGTCGAATCTGTAGCTCGTCGAGCACGGTCGTAACTCAGCACGTCGCCGCTTCTGCTCAGCTATCTCCTTTACAGTTCGCTTCTTCCACTCGCGAGGCATTATGGAGACTGCCGCACATCCAGTGCGCCATTGAGCGCCTCGGCCCGCGCATGTGTGCGATAAGGAGAACTATAGATGTCCCTTTCTATCTCCTGCGGCCAGACATGTACAAGTTACTAAAAAAAAGTAATTAAGTTAAGCTACTGAGTATTGACGTCAAAAGTAATTTGAGTAGAGTAGAAATTACTCAAATAAAAAGTTATTGAGAAAATTACTAATTACCGTAAAAAGTAGTGAATTACTTTCCAAGTTACTTTTGAAGTTACTTTTATATGTTTTTTTATGGTAAAAAGAAAGTGCAGAGGTTTTGGTCTTTTAACAAAATTATGCAAGCGAAATATGAATCGGCTTGTTTTTTTCACAGAAATTCTTTGATAGCTGATTCTCCTTCTGCGCGCCTAATTGTATTGTACTTTCTTGTTTGTTTGGTCAATGATGTACTGCGAATGTGTCCTTTGTACTTTGAGGTTTAGCACTGCCTGAGCTTGATTTTTTAGACAGTGTTTTTACTTGTTTACAGCGTTGCGTAAAATACATATGTAAAGGGTGCTTGAAGTACATGAAAGGTTATTTACTTCAAATAAAGTAGTAAGCACACCGGGTGCAATGTAATTGAAGTAACGTATATAAATACATTTCAAGGTAAAACACAAGCACTTTTAACACAATCTTTCATGATGCCCTTTCATTCCCTATACAGTGTTTTGTTAACTGGTATGCATTGATCCAGGGGTAAACGGAGGTGCATCAATTTTTGACGGAAATTGCAGCAAATATTCTATAAGGTCAAGTCGCCGCAGAATAGTTTTACTCTCGCTGACGAGCTATTTTACACAATCAACTTAAGGGCACTTATTTCCATCAGTCTTACAATCGCCATTAGTTCACTCAGAGAAATGGCCAGATGACGTCTCAAAAGAGCGCGTTTTCACTCGACGATACCGCCATTTTTTGTTTTCGAATTCGGGGAATGTACATTGAAGCCGGGAGTTTTACTTTCCTGGGAAAATACAAGTATATGTTCAGAGAATTTACTTCAAGTATAGTACAATTTTTCTAAACACTAGTACTTTAAGTACCATGTACATAGAGTACTTCCCAACACTGCTTGTTTATTATTTTTTATATAAAAACGCTGGGGGAATTACTACAGGCTTCTCGAACGATCAATGAATCTTTGAAGGTCTCCATATTGTGAGTTTTGGTAGGTAAGGCAACGCAAAAAGGTAATCTTTGTGTTGCCCTTTAGCACGCGATTCTTCGAGTACAGCACAAACTACGGGAACACAAGATGAGTTTCAGAGCAGATGCTGCATTTTGTTGCTTCCTTTGAGTGAGGATACAGTGTGTGCACCTTCTGTAGTGGGCGAGAGTTCCTACGTTGGGGAGAAGCGGGGACCAACTCTTTCTTCAAAAAGGTCAAGTCTTCTTGAGCTTCGGTACACGAAGAAACGCCAGACTTCGGCGCAAATTCCGCAGTTACCCGGCCTCTCTTGCGTCATGTCTGTTCGCTCCCCGCGCCTCGTAGCAGCGTTGTTGCAGTCGGGGGGTTCGGACTCTCCAAACCATTTCCTCCCCCCTCCTTTTCCTACGCCACATGCTTCCCCCTCTTCGCAAATATCAGCTGATCTTCCAACATCTCACCTCCTTTGTGAAGGAATGTTAGTTGATAGGCAAAACAGCCACTAAAATTCGAAAGTAATTTGTAACTTGAGTAGAAGTTACTCAAAAAAGTAATTAAAGTAAACTACTAATTACCAAAATAAAAATGTAACTGAAAGCTACTAAACTACTCAGAAAAGTAGTTAAACTACAGTAATTTGAGTAGAGCAGTTGAACTACGTACAAGTCTGCCTGCGGCCCACGCATGCGCATGGTTAGGAGAGCTGGGAAGCCACATGTACTACCAAACTTACCCGCACACGCACATGCGTATCAACGTGACAATCGTTTTTCTTTTTTTTTCGTAAGGGGCTGAGGGGTGCGGAGGTTGCTTAAAGAAATAAAAAAAGGAGTGCTCCGGCTTGGCGTTAGCACTGCGCGGCTCGTTTGAGGCCCCGCGGGTGCCTTCGGTTATACGGTCACCGGGAAGAGCGGATACGGGTCGGCGCTTTGCCAAATGCTCTCTTTAGCAGCAAGCCCCGCGGCGCTTGCTCTACACCGGCTACAGTCGAGCAAGGCCTAATTCGCCAAATATATCTGCTACCCTCCTGCAATCTGAACGCCAAGTCATTAATCATTGCAGGGGGAGCGGTTCAGTGTTTCCACGGGAACGGAGACGACTGTGACGGTTCCGTTGGAAAGAAAAATTACTTGTCCACTGTCCGAGAAGTTAACAATTCTGCAAATGCTGCGCCTTACACGCAAGATTTCTGCCTGGTAAGGCAACGAGCTCGTTCTATACTTCGTTTCACTTTAAGTCCAGACTATACGAGCTGATGGAACCAATCAGACAGCGTTAAAAGTGCATCATCATGGTGTTCGTCGTGTTTATTTGCGCGTTCCATCGTCATTGAACCAATCATAAACAGGAGAGGTTCAGTGACTTGCGCTTTTGACGCTACCTGATTGGTCCCATCAGCTCGTAACGTCTGCTGCGTCTAGACTTCAGCTGAAACGAAGTGTAGTGAATTGGAACCTGTCAACAGCTATGGCGACTAAAAGTGTCGGGGAGGTGAGGGGGCGGGTCACGTCCTGTACACAGCCGTCATTACGTCCTGTTCTCCCATAATATTAATTGGGGTTGTGCGGATATTTATACAGCGTGTGGTTGGTCAGCCATTTCAAAGTTGCGACGAGTCACTCACTGTAGATGAGCAATTTAGCCAATGCGGTGCAACCGCTAGCCTGGGGTCTTTAACGTGCGTCACGCAGTAGTGATACACGACCGCACGCCGGTGCGGTGCTCATCGAGATCGAAACGGGCAGGGGTGGGGATTAAACCCAGGATCCCTGGGTTCTGCAGCGCGAGCTTTCGCTCCACAGAACCCAGGGATCCTGGGTTCAATCCCCACCCCTGCGCATAAGCATGCAGGACATCGACGGTTATATAAAAACACGAAGTTACAGTTTTTATGGTACGCGAAAAGGAACGTTTTGAGGCAAACATTGCAGGCTACCTTGTGTTGTCGCTTTCGCTGCCCTGTCAACTTAAAGGAATTGTTCGGTCGAAACCGGAAGTACTTAAGCTATTGCGCTCGTTACGTCGAGGTAGCCTTTGTATAGACAAGCGTAATTTTTTTGTTGACATATGATGTCTTAATATTAATTAAACCTTCCATGAGCGTGTGTACTAAACTAACTTCGCCAGTGTCAATGGCTGACATCCGTAGCTGCTGCGTGACGTCATATAACGCAAAGGATTGTCGAATGGTCGGGATAACAAACGTTGGTAGATGGATTTCTTGTATTTCGTTTTGAATTATAAAGTCTCCTAGGCTGTACCCTAATGAAATACATTTCTTGTAATGCAGTTCCCAAGTGCGTGCAAAAAGGTTGTGCCTTTCAGCAGGGTTTTACTCGAAAACAGCCTTGAGCTTCGAGCAAACGTATTCCGTTTCGCTCATACAAAACTGCGACGGCCACGGATCGGACAAGGAGCGCTTGTAAAGAGAAGGACGCAGATTTTGCCTCTGAAGCGGCATCTGGTTCCACGAAGCGGCATCTGTGTCCAGATATCGGCGGATCCATTGGATCGGTGATGCGGCTGAGGGTCGTTTCCTCGGAGGCGATGCCCGAAGGTCGAAGGCAAACGGCGAATCGTTCAAAATGCATGTACCATTTCTAGATCGTCACTTGACTCGGACGAGCTTGGTGAATCGTAGCCACGCTCCATTTACACACTTTAATGAAATGCGTGCTAAATATAACTTTGACATCATTTCAATATGGCTTGGCTGTTGGTTTCGTTTTCGCTGCATTATCAAGCCGATTGATCCGATTTGAGAGAGGTGTGGGTGGACGTAGTGGAATACCGTTGGCACAGCATCACACCTCCCGTACGCTGAGAGCTCAGCTCGTAGCTCTTTCCTGTGAAATGATTGCTGCTTAAGCGTGATCTCGATCTTGACGAGAACCCCCACGCACAAGAATAATAATGAAGCACACTGCGGCATTTGCTCGTCGGCTAACGACGTGACGAAGATGCTCCCTTTATGTTATGTGACGTCAAAGCTTCAATGTTGCCAACGAAAGCACCGTTTACACTGGGTTGCGATTGCAGCAGTTTAAATTGCAATTACTCATGCAGAGGAGAGGAGCATACAAACATTCAGATATTGCACGGACGATACCTTTCGAGGCAATGAAAATTATAATCAATTGTATTCCCGAACAAAACATTTGACGATACTGATTTGGAATATGTTTTTCGCTTTACACAAGCTTACTGGCCTCAGCTATAACCTTAGTGTGACCTAAGTATATTCGGACGCTACACCACTGACAAAGAAGTCGCTTTGTAGCAGTGTAATTTCAAGAATAAAAGCGGATTTTTTTTTTTTTCTTTTAGTCTCTCCTGCGTAAAACTTGATGACGTATCAGAGGGGTCGGAGTGTTGAAGTAGTCATCAGGATTACCTCATGGTAGCGATATCTTAATTTGGGTCGTAGACTGGAAACGAGCGCCGGAGGATCACTCAATTTGGGGTCGTGACAATCAATTTTTCGACAAGAATTCGGCTAGTGGTTCGTGTCCAATCGCTGCATTGATTGAAATAGTAGCTGAACACTGACGATGTCTGGAACTCGGAACATGCCCTGTACTTTGTCAACCCCAGTGCGTGATTCTGATGAGAGAGAGAGAGAGCGAAGGAGAAAGATGGTGTTGGAGAAATTCGTAACGCTGATGAACGTTGGTGGCACCACGTCACGAGGCCGCTTGTTCTGGCTGCAAGTTGAGGGGGTGAACGCTGCTCGTTTTTCCCTGCCGTTTTCTGCGACTGCCATCGCAGGGAGAGAAAACTTACGCGTGTTTTGTAGATTATGAACGTCCAGGATTATACCCGAGTGGTAAATATATATATATATATATATCTTGAAAATACAATAAATGTTGTATCACCTATTGAAAGGTAAACAGAGTATAACACGAAGAAACGTCACCAAGAGCGTGTTAACCCCTCTCAGCTCGGAACACGTGGAGTGAAGGCTATAACAACTGCAGAACTTGGGGGATTTCTTATGAGTTGTGCGGTTCTGCTCTACATCTCGCCCATTGTCTGAATAAAGCCCAACAGCAGACAAATGTAAGTCTCGCCTGTTGTCAAAATAAAGCAATAACCTTTAAATTTCACAGCGCAAAAAAAAAAAAAAAAAAAAATGGGGGCGACTATACACATTAAGGAATGTTGTTGATAATTGTGTTTCTTTTATGTTGGGAAAGCCGGACGTTAGTCAGACTCAATGCGCGTCTGGTGTCTCAGCTGTAGAAGAGAAATGTAGCCAGTAAATTACAACCGCTAGCCTGTTTTTTTTTTGTTTTTTTTAACGTGCACCAAACCGTAGTTATACATGACGGCACACGGGAACATTGCTCATCCAGATCTTAACAGGCAGGGGCAAAGATGGAAACACCTGTGTAACGTCCAGGTACTTATAGGATCGACTAACCGAAAGCTACCCTGTAACATTAACCCTGCAACCTTTTTGATGCGCGATAAAATAGCCTTACCGAACGTTGTCTTTTAACATTAACCCTGCAATCGTTTTGATACGCAATAAAACAACGTTACCGAACGCTCTTCATAAACATTAACCCTGCATTCTTTTTGGTACACAATAAAAGAGCTTTACCGAACGTTGTCCTTTAACAATAACCGTCTATTATTTTTGGTGCGCAATAAAACAACCTTGCTCAACGAAGTTCTTTAACATTAACCCTGTGGGATCCCTCTGCAGCACTTGGTGCGCTGTAGATGCTGTTTTACGCGGAAAGCCTCGAATTTTGGCGTAGACTTCAAGTTAGCGGAGTAACGCTGATGGGCTCTGTGTCATCTTCTTCAAGTCATAATTTTTTTTTAATTATTATTCCGGTTCAAGTTACGCCAATAAATCCGTTAACCTTGAAGGAATCTCTTACGGAAATAAAAGTACGAAAGCACTAATTGTTGAGGTTTACATTAATCAACCACACCAGGGGCCCTAATTCGGATAGTTGGCGAGAAAGTCGGCGAAAAATCCGGCTGCTCTGATTGGCCGGCGCCAAGGTCAAATACGGCATTGGCCAATCACGGCCGCCAAATTTCTCGCGGACTTTCTCGCCAAGTGTCCAGATTAGGGCCCCAGATGAGGTATCCGACTATGGGTGCCTCGAATCACCGAATATTCAAGCTAATATGTAAATGTTATACATTTATTTATTTGAGTTTCCCGATGACTACAACAAAATTTAAGTTCGGTATTTTATTCTGAAACTGCCTTTGCATCGATTTTCCCGGGGATCACTTAGAAAGCCGATCACTTTAAACAAAATTGCAGGCGCTCCTACCTTCACTCAGGGCATGTGGCAAGCCAATCACTCGATTCGAGCGAGCATACTATAGAGAGGATGACGGCGCGCAAAATTCTTAAACGACTGAAACTTGATAATTATTTCTGCGCAGGGGCAATGAGCATGACATTTCACTCGCTCATTGTCTTTTAACGGCAGATCGCCTTTGGCTCTTGGGGGTTAAACCTTCTCTCGAGCTTCGTCATTTTCTAAATACGCCCATTGAATCGCATTGATCAGCGCACAGTTCTGCGGTTCTGCGGGAAAGTGAACGCGCAGACCTTTATTAGAGCTGCAACCTGCGTAGAGGCCTCGACATCTGCGGAAGCAGAAAAGACCTTTCGCCCTCAGATGAAGTGTGCGCAGTGCCTAAACATGTGTTCGAGTGATGACGTCGCTGTTTACATCACCGCGTAAACAACTCTCATTGTTGCATAGGACACCTGGATTTCCGAGGAAGGTTTTCCACCCCGTCTCTCGCACTCTACAAGACATTAAAGGAGCGATGCAACAATTTTTTGTACTTTGCGCAAATACCGCTTAAAACGGATCCCTAACGTTAATGACCTATGAAACACGCGTTCGTTTTTCACTCCACGCAATAGAAGTCCCAGAAAAAAATTTAAGAAAAACGAGCAGCGTTCACCCCCTCAACTCGCAGCCAGAACAAGAGGCCACGTGATCTGGAGCCGATTATATGCCGCCGGTGTTGATCATAGCCACGCGCTGGGGTCGGCAAAGCGCAGGACAAGCGCTGAGTTCCAGACATTGTTATGGCTCGGCTGTTGTCGTCGTTGCAGCGATTGGACACGGGTCACTACCCGAATGCTTCTCGAGCTAGCAATTATCACGAGCCCAAGTCGAGTGCCCACGCAATGCTCGGGTCCAATCTATGAACCGCATTCAAATATCGTCACTTGGGTGTACTGCGATCCCCACGTTACGTCATCAAATTTTACAAAGGAGAGATTAAATGAAAATGATCTCTTTTGTCCTTGAAATTACACCGCAACAAAGGAGTTTCTTGGCCAGTGGCGTTGCGTGTGGGTATCCTTAAGTCCCAGGTGTGCCAGTAATCTCGTGTAGAGTGAAAAACATTCCAATTGAATATCGTTGCCAAGGTCCTTTAAGCGCCAGTGTTCCGAAGTTGAAATGATTCTGAAACCATTCCGAACTCCGCGCTTTTGCGACCCCATGGAATAGAATGGGAATGAAATGGACTCGGTTCTTATGCGAGCTGTGTAGATCTTCAGTTATCGCGTAACAGGCGTCGCAGAAGTCACGCCAATGTCAGCTTGACTTTTGTAACGCCAATATCGGCGAGACAAGTCACGTCGCTAATAGGGGTTAAAAAAAAAAAAAGACAGTTTTGTACGGCAACATAGGAGTCACGGGCCAAAAAGTGTAAAGTGTACGCTCTTGCTTGCACAAAGCTAGCACATGGACACAGTGACCATTGTTTTAATTACACATGCCCGTTTGAAAATGAAAGTGGTGTCTCCAGTGAAGCAACCAAAACTGAAAGGTTGAAGACGAACAGGGTGTTAAGCAAGATGTCATACTTAGCGCCGCGAAACGCAACAGAAGCTGTTGTGACCGCGCGTTATTACAGAACTGGTGATCAGGCTGGACCTTTTACTAAGGCAGGGCGCCAATTAAAATTTAACCCTATAACCGCCATCCTTTAATCGATTAATTAATCGATTGATCGGTCTTTTTTATTCCCATAAATATTGGTTTAAGAAAAAATATTGTTTGTTTGTTTTTGCTGAGCATGGTGATAAACGGCGCAATGAACAATTTCGGATTTTAAATCAAGCTTGAACTGTACGTAGTTGAGAACAGTCAAGCAACACCCACACTCACCAATTATTGTATTACTTCAGCGGCAGAGACAAAAGGGTTTGTCATTATTCTCCGGAAACATAGAACTCTTGATTGTTCACGATAGTATTTGCTGCGCAAAACGGACATTCGCACGGCGTTGAAGTGGCTGCAGGACACGTATAACCCTTTCCACTTGTTTGGAGTTACAGATCTCGCCCCTACAGTGAGTCTGCTCTCATACAAGTGTTCTCATCCACATCTTTGTGGTGAAAAAGTTATATTTCTATTTATTTTTGTTTGTCAAATTTTAACCGATTAACCGGTTAAAAAAATTTATCGTGATTAATACATTAATTGATTAATCGGTAGGTTAATCGATCAAGTGGCCAGCCCTACCTTTTACGCTTGATCGAGTAATCGATGTATGCAGTGCCACCAGGTGCCACCACGCGCTTTCTGTGACCATTTCTTGGCTTATTAGAATCAATGCTTTGGGATAGTTTTGCATGTTTGTTTGTTTTTTCAGTGGTTTTTGTATCTGTAACGCAAGCTTTATGCTTTCCTTGCTAGTACGAAGGGGGACCCAAAAGTAACCGGAATGATTTTTTTGAGTATCAGCTTCCGCCGCTAGCAGCACTTACCGACACCCCTTCCGAGTCAGGTTTTCAACCGGCGTTGTCTGGTAAAGTTCTAGCGGCATGTCGTCAAATTGTTCCGCAAGCTCTTCAAAATCATTCCTCGTTTCTTTTTTTTTTTTCAATTTTGATTTGATGGAAGAGCGTACAGTCGTGATATTCTGTTTTCTTTTAGGCAAAACGGCGGCGAACCTCTTTGTAATGCTTCAGACAGCTTACAAGAAGGTTCTATTAAGAAATCGCACGTCTACGAGTGGTTTTTATCGGTTCAAGGCCGGTGAACTATTTATCGACGACCAACCTCGCCCAGGGTGACCCTCATCCTCGATCCCTAACCGATGAAAAAAATAAAATTCGGGAATTGTTCACTGGTAGTTTGTTCCTCCTGGTGAAACTGTTAATCAGGTGCTTTACCTGGAAGTTTCGCAACGCTTGCGCAGCTCAGTGAGGCAGAAACGCCCCGATTTGAGGGAAAGGGTGGATTCGTGGTTCCTACACGACAATGCCAGTGCAACAGTCTTTTAACAAAAATGGCATGCCATCGCTTCTCCACCGCGGTTTACCGGACCTCACCCCGTGTGACTTCTTTCTATTCACCCCCCTGTTTTCAACAACAGCAACTATTCACCCGCATGAAACAAGTCCTGAAAGAAAAATATTTTTTTTTAAATGTGGAAAACCCCTCAAATTCGACATTTAAAAAAAAATTTATAAATTATTTTGAAGCGATTGAAAAGAAAAAAAAAAAAAAAAGCACAACATGCCGCTATATATCTTCAGCAGACGACGCCGGTCGGCAAACTGACTCGAAAGGGAGTGAAACGGGTGCCGCTATGCGCTGCCAGCGGCGGAAGCTAGAACTACCGAACGCCTCGCCCTCCAGAAATTCATTCCAGTTACTTTTGGGTCCCCCTCGTATTTAAACGTAGCTCTCAAGAGCCATTTTTTATCTTTACGAATTAGCGGAATGAAATGGAACAGTTCAGACATTCCAGGAGTGGGAATGGGCCTAGTGCTCTAATTCCTAAAAGTTGAAATGAATGAAATTATCGGAAACTCTAATTCCCCGGAATGAAGTTTGAATGTAATGCGTGTTCAAACCGAAACACTCGTAAGCGTTTGGGAAATGGTTTTTTTTTTTTTTTTTTTTTTTTTTGTGTTACAATTAAGTATAAGATATGGGACAGCTCCTGACAACACGTATCCATGTGCTAAAAACAACAACAAAAAGTTGAATCGGCGACATTGCTTTTCCAGGTAGCAAGCTGGTAGCCAATGGCCGCGATCTTCGGAGGATACCCCTCGAACGTCGATGATTAAAACACGTGATTATCGGAAGGCTGGTTCACAGATTTGAACCGGTTGCATCCAAATGCAACCGGTTGAAATGACGACCAAAACACTGCAACAACCGTGACTCATGGATTACTTCGCGAAGCTATCCCTTGCATCGCTTGCCATGCTGTATATGGTGAACACTTTTCCCGGTGACTTCGTCGTTACGGTCGTTTGGACTGCATGCAAACGCAACCGACGCTGATGTGTATCCGGCCTTTAGGATTGCGATTTGAGCCGTCGAACTGAAATAATAACTGAACACTGCGCTCAGTGACTCGGATGACGTCATATAAGTATTCGTGTGCTCCATCACTTAATGGGCCATTAGCTTAGGTCACATTTTCGTGTACGTGCGTTCACTGGGAAAGTACTGTAATAATTGATAACGAGCGTGTTGGTGAACAACCAAAACACTGATAGGTGCCTGGGAAATTTTTGTATAGTTCGTTAGTGTTACAATTAAGTATAAAACATGGGAAATCTCCTGACAACATAAATCCATGTGCTTCAAAAAAAAAGAAAAAAGAAGAAGCTTAGTTTACGATTTTGTTTCTCCAGGTAGCAAGATGGTAGCCAATTCGAGGAGGTCGCAGCCAATCAGGGACGCGATACTTTCACTAAAGTTCAAACACGGAGTTACCGGTCATCCCAGGGACGTTAACGAGTTGTGTATTGCTGCGACAGGAGTTCTTGGAATAGATTTGTAATGAAACCAGCTACTCGACTGCTGAAACTCAGAAATGTTTGAGGAGGTCGCAGCCAATCAGGGACGCGTACTTCCCCGTGACTCTTGTGGCGGTGATGTTCACGGGATTCGACATCGTTCTGGTTTGCTACGATTTGTTTCCGCGAGCTATAAAGGCTTCGAGGTTGTGAGTCAGGATTGACAGTGATACTCATCTATAAAAAGTCTAGCCACTGTTTCCCGTACTTTTCTTTCAAAAAACAAAAACAAAAAACGTTAACAGACTTTTTTTTCATAACTCTGCCTTCAGTTGGGAGCTGCGGAATCCCTCCACAATGGCGGACACAAAAGACAATGGCAAAGGTGGAAACCTCCACTTCGCTTCGCTTTAAGACAGAGTACAATCAGAAGCTAGAAGAGAAGCAAACACTAACGCTCAAGCTAAAACCGCAATGTCACGGCGCCCTTTCTGCGTTTGGTTGGACTAGAAGACAACAGCACGAACACGTAGAAAGTGGCGAACGCATGACGTTGCGCTTTCGGGATGTTCGATTGGCTCTTCGGTTCCTAGCAATGGCTAGGCTCTGACGCGTGGAAAAACGAAGCGCAAAAATGCTACTAATTCCACTTAATTACCATCTTATGCAATTAGTAGTACGTTCCGCAGTGTCGGTTCTGCCGCCATTGTGCAGTGGTTCCGGCATTCTAAGGATAGGCAGGTGACTTGCAAAAGCTCTCTTGTGGGGGCGCCGTTACAGCGGTTACTATGTGTCAGTGTGGAGAATAAAAATCAAGATGATTTAAATTGTGAGTTCAATCGTGATTCAAGTTGTGATTCAAATCACACCAGTTTTACTGCCATGATTTAAGTCGAACTTTTTCCGAAGAAATAATCCATCAAATACTTTTTACTTACTGTGTGTCTCTCATTAGATTCTTTTAATGTTTTATGTGGACCTATTTAATATTTAAATAAAATATTTACCGAGCAAAATATTTGTATCAGATGGAACGGAAACAACTCTTATGAGTAAATCAAGGCGTTGAGCTTTTTTCTACGTTGCACTTTGTTTGTCAGCTACGCAATGTTCCACCGCAAGCAAATCAAAACGCGAAAGAAAGAAACCAAAACAATAAAAGCGATGCCCTATCGCAAGGAAACCAGAACGGGAAAGAAAAGGAGAATAAAGCGTATTTAATAACAAAATAAGCTGCTTTTGTTCTAGTATGGCGGGTTTACAGCAAGCAATAAATATATATTGATCAATTTATCAATCAATCTACCATGCTTACGTATCGTGATAAATAATATTTTTTTTACTAGGCTCCGTGATTTAAGTCAAAATAATGACCTAAATAAAATAAATCTCGCTTACTTATTCCGTAAAAAATTATATATGGACTTATATATGTTTTTTTTTTTTTTTTTGTTCTTTTTACAAAATAAGTGAACGAGAGACCGGAGTTGGAGCTTTTGCAAGTTGCAACGTCAGGACGCAAAGAGAAGTCGCTGTGTGCGAAGTCTGCCTCAGGACTGTGGCGCCATCTCTTGACTGGAGTTACTTCCACAACTTGCCCTGTCGACTTGTGTTCTCTTTCCATGTTTTTTTTTTTTTTTTAGGCGCCACGTTTATTTTTGGCTCCGGTCCCGCAGCAGTATTATGAGAGTAGGCCTTTCTTTAGCATAGAATTTAAGCCTAGAAAAACACAAGCTAGTCAAGTGACTCATCCGGCGTAATTCCCAGAGTTTGGGAATATTCGATGTGTCTATTCAGGTTTGAATAGACGTAAAAAAATGCATATTAATACTTTTGACTTTTGAATAGGTATATTATTGTAAGCGAAATAACAGACACTTTTTAGCTAAAACTTTTAAATGTATTTTTTTAATGAATTAATAGATTGCCTTTGCTCTTGCTTCCCATGAACAAGAATGTGGAAAACCATTTGTTGAAGAAAAAGAAATGCCTAGAATATTATTTTTTTTATATATTTCGAGATTCGCCAGCAAACAGAACGTTAATAGCTTCGTACCAACATACTTTGTGTGTGTGTGTGTGTGTGTGTGAGTGTGTGGTGAACACATTAAAAAAAATCGTTAAATAAGTGTTTGCGCGTTCACTTAAAGACAAACGGAGAGCTGACAGATAGACCCTCTTCACACATGTCAGCACTCTCTCCATCGTTCATCTATGAATGTAAATGAATCTTCCTGAGGCTATCTGAGGTTTGCTTAATAGAGGCCTTGTGGCTTCGCGGCTTCAACCGGGTGAGTCAAATAAGTAGAACATACATTAATAGCTCGCAAAAATAATGTTCCCATAGGCTACGACACTGCAAATTAATTATTAAGTGGGTGCAGGGAAGTAATTTTTTTTCGTAAAAATATGAGAGAAAACTTTGTATCACTCAAGATTTATAACTAAAACTATGATTCTATGAATCACGTTTAAATTGTAGGGTTCCATGTTTTCGGAAAAATCCGAAAAACTGCGAAAAACACGCGCCGGTAAAATTTTGATCATTTCGTAATTATCCGATAAACTCCGAATTTTGATCTGCCTACCCCCCCCCCCCTCCCCCCTCCCCCAAATAAGTTAAATAAAGAGGGTATTTCACAAATAAGTTTGATCAGCGCACAGGGTCAATGGTCACGGGAAAATGCCACCATAGTTATCTTTCAAATATCGGATCATTGACAAAAGGGGTCTTGCCGCTTATCTTGTCAAGGTTTGGGACTTTCGGGTCACGACAAAAGCCTCTGTATTGGTTTCCAGTTTGGGCCATACTATTTGTGTTTTAAGAGGAAGGAGAGGTTGTGTTCTTGCAAGAGTTCAAGCTCTGGACCAATGTGGCGATGCAGGCGAGTTGTTTCATGGTTACAACTGGTAGTAGAGCGCAGGGGCAAAGAACAAACAGTTGGTAGAGCGCTCCACTGGAAATGGAGAGGTCCCTGGTTCGATACTCTGACCAGGTGGATTTTTTCGACCGCGCACCAGCCACCTAGCTATGTTTGGAGATTTGCGTTTGTCCTTTGTTCCTTTTGTTCCCCTTCTCGAGGGATTATTTTCGTGATTCTTGTCCAGCTGGCTTGCACCTTTGAATTTAATTGCATTATAATCATAACCTTAGAATGCAAGCCTTTCACTCTTGTTGGTGTTAGACTGATGGCAGCTGATAAAGCCTGTTAGCTCTACTGACGTCTAACCCCTGGTTAGCTCGGTTGGTAGAGCGCTTCATTGGAAATGGAAAGGTTCCGGGTTCGATAGCCGCATCAGGCGGGTTGTTTCGGTCGCGTACCAGTCACCAGCTGTGTTTGGAGATTTGTGTTTGTCCTTTGTCCCTCATGTTCCCCTTCTCCAGGGATTATTTTCGTCAAAGAAGTAGACAGATAAGTCCTAACAAGCAGAGAAGCAACGATTAAGGACCAAAATTTAGGTAACCGAAACTGAGTGGAGCTGATAAGATCAAGCTTGCTTGACTCAAGGTATGCCGAAGCACCCAAGAAACTTCGTAGACCGAAGTTTTTCAGCCCGAAGAGTGACCGAAGAAACGAAGTCACTCTTCGGTGACCTCGCATTTTTACTGCGCTTATGTCACGCTAAACGCGCACATAAAGGTTAGGCACAATGTCTCTTCACTACTAATGCATGGGTTTTCGTGGGGTTCAGGGTAATATTTGAAGTGAATGGCTAAGCAAATTAAATTCTTTCCGTTATTGAGCGTCGTAAATGTATCTGCAATCAAGGATTATCTTAGGGTGATATGAAAGGGAAACTAAAGCAAAACTGTAATATTTAGACCATTGAGTTGCAAATTTTTAAAAATATTTTGAAGGAGCGGGAGTCGGGCCTTTTAGAGAAGTACAAGACAGATGACTAATTTAAGAAGCTGTGAGGGATTTTGGATAGGCTGGCGTTCCTTCCACCCCAGCTTGTGTCCGAAGGGCTAACCTACATCAGGGAAAAGTCTACCGGTGACACCGGCGACCAGCTGTACTACTTTGATGGCACGTATGTCAACGGCCCCTTTCGTTATGCTTCTGCTCCTTCTGCGGCGGCACTTAGAGCGAACTTTTCCCTTTGCCTGACTGTGCGCCGACGACGACCTGTGTTTCCCTTTGAAACGGCGGAATATGTACGACGCCACTCTTCAAGATAAAGACGGGATCAACAACACCTGCGAAGGATGATAATACCGGATATCAGAAGCCTGTCGGCCACGCCTATCCTAGCGTCTGGAGGCTCTGTGAATGCCTACAGCAAAATCAGGCGCTCGTTGCCACGGCATTGTCACGGCATTCACACAAGCCCGGAGAGGTGAACCTTCAGAGAAGCTGGTGCGAAAAACCACTCTGCGCCTGCAGAATTATCTGAAAAATATTTCTGAGGGGCTCCAGGTACACCCAGATCTCCCAAGACTGCTGGAGCTAGTAAGGAACTGCATTCGCTTCCAACCAATTGATAAGTCAACTTGTTTCTACTCTAATCAACAAACCATGCGCCTGTCAGATTTAATTTATCGTTGCATTTTAGTGTCGCACGCAAGCAACTTAGTTGTCCGCACTCCTGATAAGACCAACATGAAATTCACTCTCGGGGCCCTAAACTCGTCAAACGCAAAGTTGGAGTCGAAAGTTCGCGGAGCGCGCCGATTGGACGTCGGCGAAAAAAGCGCGCATCGTTGTGATAGACCAATCGGTGCGCCCCGCCAACTTCGGCCCCAACTTTGTGTTCGACGAGTTTACAGCCCCTGGTGAGCTTTTTTGTCCGGGTCTGAGAAAAAATGGGTGAGCTTTTGTCCGGTGAGCTTTTGTCCGGTGAGCTTCTGTCCGGTAAGCTTTTGTCCGGAATTCACAAATTCGCAGCACGTAAAACTGATTTTTGATTTTTTTTTTTGTTTTAAAGTGGGATCGATTGCTTTGATTTATTCGATATGTTTTTTTAACATCTATTTAAAAGTCATTGTTTATATTGTCTTCGTTTCTTCCTGACGTCTTTCCTTTCAAAGTTGTGCCATACCAGCTTGCAAAATTGGGCTCACTTGATCAAGCTGGTTCATACATTTGCGTTTCGGTGCGCCCGAGTGCGCCGATATCCCTCGCGACTGTTTACGACGGGAGAGCAGAATGGCGTTAACCTGTCAAAAGGCGCCTACACTTTTACGAATCATTCCTTAACCGTAGACTCGAAATGAATCGGACAACGCTACGAGCGACCATTACCCACAAATATCGCATTGATCTGATATCGTACCATACTGCGCAACCTTCAGTCTAATTCAGAAAATTTACGCAGATCGGAAAAAGAGGGGAGGTGGGCGGGCTGAATTACCCGCTAGATGGCGCCATTGTATTAGAGGAAAGGGCGGCAAAATCGAGGGAGGAAAAATAGAGATTAAATCTCATTAGGCCAACTTAAAACATCAGTTGATCCAGAACTAAGGACACTATTTGGCCAGGTGGCGCAAGCCACCGCCCGATCCGCAGCCGCCGTCCCTCTATCCATTCGTTAATCCACTCGTCCCTCGTGAGCTGCGATGTCAACAACACTGTCGACCACACACTCAAGCGTAAATCTGTCAACCAGCCTTCAAGTCGCCGTCACATTGCCAATACATCATAGGAAAGACAGCCTGCAGACAGTGCCTGAAGCGTGTTTCTTCCTTGTATGGCGGCCCTGTTCACATTAGTCATACAAACACTGTCTGCATACAAGTTCGAAGCAGACGTACCATGTATGAAGCAAACGTGATTCGAATATTCTCGATGCGCGTCCGCAGATAAGTTCTGTCATCGTGCCTGCAGACCACACGAGTGCGTCTTGTGTATGACGTATTGGGCAGTGCGACTGCGACCTTATTCGCGCATATGCGATCAAAATTTGGGGGTTTTACGTGCCAAACCTACGACGGGCATCTGGCACGCCCCAGCGGGCGTATACGATGCCGGCTGGACTCACGTAGTGGATCCCAGGGGTCGGGGCGGAGTATTCGCAGGTGTAGGTGTCGTCTTTGTTGTCCAACACCTTGACCGGCACCGGCCTGTTCTGCTCGTCGGTCAGCTTCACTTTGGGCTTGGCTGGAACGTGACAGAGTGGTGTTGCACACTCTTCCGCTCAAACACGCCGATGCTTTCGAACCAAAACCCGGGATTATGCAATCACTAAACCTTAAAAGCTTCTTTTTTTATATATCTTCATTTTATTGTACGTTAAACCAAATTCTCCATACAAACAATTGGGAGGAGATGGGGGGCAGGGGAGGGGCAAAGGGGGATGGGGGCTAAATCGATACTTAAAAAGGCGAGCTAAATATCTCGAAAAAACGCCCCCCCCCCCCCCCCTTCATAACTTACATAATATAACTGATCAAGCTTTATCAAATTCCACTCGGTCTGCTTCCTCGACAAACATTTAAAGTGAAAAAAAAATCATTTACGAAGGAAGTTGGGCAAGCGACAGGACAGAAGAACGAACTTTCGGCCTAGATACGTCCGCACGCGACACTGGAAATGTCAAGAGCATGTGTAACGCTAAGCTGAGGGTTCCCTGCAGTAAAACAGCCCAGCCACGAGAATCTGAATCTCAAAGATACAATTGTAAAAGAAGGGGGGTACAAATACGCGCTAAAACTAATTTACTAAATATGTAAGCATTATTTTCAGGCAATGTCGTTAATTTAGAAACACTAAAATATTCAACTGGGTGGTGCAAAGCCCTATCGCCCTAGAGGTGTAAACGTTCAAACCTGATTTTCGCTCTCTAGAAATTGGAGAAGTGCCAAACTGAGACGGGAAGTATCGTCAAGATATGGACGGATTCGTAAGTATCTTACCTTTGCCGGCAGCTTTGCAGTCCACGTAGAACTTGGTGGGTGTCTTGGACGTGACGCCCTTTTCGACGCCCGGGCCGTACACTCGCACTTTGCCCGGGTCCGTGTTGTCGGCCACGTTGATCTGCGAGCGATGCCGTACCTCAGAACCCACACTCTTCACTCGAAATCTATTCAGTGTATGCTGCCTCGTAGAATTTGAACCCCTATGCAATTTCTAATTTCTCCGTCAGTTCCACGAAATACTAACTATCAAATATTGAAGAGATTGGTGTAGCCAAATATGAGCACATAAAATAACAAGAAAAAAATATACCTCGTGTCACAATTCCGCCAGATGCCAAAGTACACTGCGAGACACTATTAGTTCAAACAGGACGCCGGCGCTTTTTCTTTTCTATTTATCTTTCTCAGACAGTGTAATGATGGTCAGCAAACTTCACCGCTTAGATTATTGCCCTGATCAAGAACTTTCCGGAACACTAGTGAATGTTTTTTATAACAGCGGTTGCTTTATAGGAAAAAAAGTAAAACCTGGCAATGACTCGTTCACGCTAGCAGTGTCGCGCTGTGTACACTCCTAAAGAAAGTCCGTGAGCCCACTTTTCTTCGGAACACGGCAGTGGCGTAGGCAGGAGGGTAATTTGAATGACTACCCAATTTCTCCAGCCAGCCGGGAGTTGAGGACGACCGTGTCCGTACCCGTGAATTGTACAGTATATCGACTACTTCACGCGAAGATGGGAGAACCCCCCCCCCCCCCCCCCCCCCCCCCGATAATAATTTCTGGCTACGCTACTGAAACACGGAGAGAGCCATCGTGGCGATTAGGAAGCGAAGACTATCCCCGGCGATAACTTTTCTTGACAATGCAGTGGAAGTTGAGGAGAGCCCGCGCACAGTCTTATCCAGCGCTCAAAATGGGACAGGGAACGTGTGCCTGTACCCTTCACTGCATTGCAAAGAAAAGTATCGGAGCTCAGAACACGATTAAAGAAGAACGGGTAAAGCGCGATCCAAACCAACGCGTTTTTGTGCGCGCCTAGGCCGTGCGCTTCCCGGAAATTGCGTATTTCGTGACGTCGCGCTGATTCCTTGCGCCTTCCGGGCGCGCATAAGAAAGTTGGATGATTTCAACTTTTTCTGAACACGCACGAAAACGCGCTCTGATGTAGAAGGGCGCTCCTCTCCCATATCCTCTCCCGGCCAATTGGTGGATAGCCTCCTCTATACGGAGAAAGCCTGGCACATCGACGACGGAGCCATAGAGCGCGCGGCCGCAGGAAAAAGGAGAGGAGGAGCGCGCCGAATGGTGACCAATATGGTAGCGCAGAGCAGAAAGGGCAGACCTAGACAGCGAGCGCTTGGGTCATAAGCGGCCGCTCCCCGAACCACGCTTGCTTTTGTGTTTTCGTCACCGTCGTTTTCGTACTCAGGGAGAAACGGGCGCGGCGATTCGAAAGGGCGCAGGGAGAAACGGGAAAGGGTGGATGTTGTTTTTCCCCTCTCCGCGATAGCGACAAGAAAAGAGAGAGAAAAAAAAAAAAGATTGTTTCTGCGTTTGGCCGCTCGCTCTTTTGAGGCGCTAGCAGTCAAGGATCTCTCCGCTCCCGTTTCTCCGCCCCTCCTTTCCCATTTACGGCGGCCGTCTTTTCACGCGACGCGCCAGGCTATGGTGGAGGGCACCAGTCCCGTCTCCGCGTGTCTTCGCCGTCTGGCGCAGATGCTCTCCGCCCGCCCGAAAGCGCACCGTCCTAACCGGCGCGCATGCTTGTAACTCGAAAAGCGCACCGGAAAAAAAAAAAAAAAAAAAAAAAAGTCACGAAGTACGCAATTTCCGAAAAGCGCACGACCTACGCGCGCACAAAAACTCGTTGGTTTGGATCGCGCTTAATGTGCATGGAGACAACGAGCATGACGTTTTACTTGCGCACTATCCTTTACACACTACGAATTTTTCAAATTTACTCGTATTCTGAGCTCCGTCATTGGTTAACCTGTTGAAACCTCTTAAAATTTCTTAAAAGTAGAGAACACACTGGCACGCTGGCGCCATCTATGTGGTGACCCTGGAACTGCATTTCACAAGAGCGAAGGTTTTGCGGGATTTCAACTCGACTTGGTCGTCTGCGTCGCCGCCCGCCGTTGACCAGGGCAAGTTTTTTGGGCCTATTCTTTACGGAAAGGGAGCTACACCTTGTAATTTTACAAAAAAAGCTGACCCATGAAATACACCTTTGACAAAAGGTTTAGATTTCTACGTGCAGGCGTCGATTTTTTCGGTCCCTTTTGGACCGAGCCTGGTGACTTGAGACACCCTATATGTATACAAGAACCAAAAAGAAGGGGGGATGGGGGGCTGCAGAGTGTCTTTTGTGTCATGGTTTAGCAGGGTGACCGTGGCTTTAGCGACACAGAATTTGCACGGATGACTAGCAAGTTTGACTTCCAGTCAGAGGAAAGAGCGAACAGGACTATGAGGCCATGTTGTGCGATGACGTCCTTTTGTCTTCCTCACCCTGAAGGGGCTTCCGGGGACGGCAACACCGGCATAGTTGACCTGGACAGCATGCTTGTCGCAGGCTTCCGTTTTGTAGGAGCAGGCGTACGTGTTGTCGCCGTTGTCCTTCACGTTGACATCCACCGTGTTCCCCATGGCGTCGCACACCACACACTCGAGTGGAGCCTTGCCGCCCGCCTGGGTGGCGTCCACTGTGAAGTTCGTCGGCACGCCCTGGACCACTCCCGTGGGCTGCAGTCCTGGTCCTTGGGCAACGACCTGCGACGGAACGTTATCAGAAACAGAGCTCAGACGAAGACGGTCGGTCAACGAGGCCAGCTCATTTAACAACGTGTTGAAAAGTTACGTCAGTGCGAGTTATCCCATCAGCGACGTTGATCGAAACCAAATGTTTCAAACGCTCTGACGGGTCTGGTGGTGTATTCCGGTGGAGATCGGAGAGTGCGAGGTTGTGTGTAACGAAGCAGCTTCAGCGTGAAGAAAGGTTGTGTCAATCTAGATTGAGCAGCGTCAAATCATGAGCACTTTCATAGGGCTCAGAAGTGAATTTTGTTGAATGGAAATTTCTCTAGTGGTCAGTCTTTGTGCAATTTTGGCTTCTCACCTTTCCGCGATATGCGAGAGACTGTCCGGCGCAGTTAATTGTTCTCGGTTCAAACTAATTTATTAAAATCAAAATTTATAGTGGAATCAAGCAATAAAATGAAGGAAGTAAGTGAGCTTTGAATTAAAGCTCGCTGAGATGATTATCATGGCCATAAGGTGTCATTTACGCTACGGTTATGCCGTAACTACAGGAAAAAGCTCGTCGAAAACTAATCGTGGTATGAGATGGCGGTTAGCTAGAACGTTTTCTTCGCTGTACCTTTCCGACCCGGTATATGGCATAGTGATAGTGGTTCGCTAATGTCCAAATGTTGAGAAGCTGCTTTCGGGTTTGGTCACGTGTCGTTACGTTAGGACACTATTATTGTCTGATACACGTCAGCATAAGCATGTCAAGATCCTCCCACGAAACCTCCATGCTTTCCACTTCAAAATATCGAACGCTGCAGAGGGGGCGAGTGCAGAAGAGAAAACCAGAAATCACGACGAGCAGAGTACTTTGTGAAAGATACTTATTCTGCTTTTCTTAGCCAGCAACCGACATGCTATAGATAACGATTCTCACTTTGTCTGGCGCGCAGTCGCTCTGCGGCATGATGTTGGCGATCCAGGGGGACTTGGGGATGTCCTCGCCGTTGCAGAGCACGTGGACGGCGTAGTCGCCGGGCGCGGTCGGGAAGTACTTGACGCCGGCCGAGCCGTCGCCGTTGTCGTGGCACTCAATCTTGGCCTGGGACGGCCCCTCGATGGCGAATCCCAGCTGGCCGGTCTCGCCGTTGGTGTCCACAGTAAAGGTGGCCGGGTAGCCGACCAGGCCACCGGACAGGCCCGGGCCGTACGCGATAATGCGGGACTCCTTGTAGGGGCCCACGTTCACCTCGTACGGGCTGCGGGGGATCTCCTGGCCTCCGTACGAGATCATGACCACGTAGCGGCCTTCCTTGACGGGCATGTAGTTGCAGTCGAACGTCTTGCCCTTGGCCGTTATGTTCACCTTCTCTTGAACTCCACCTGCAGCGGCAGAGTGTAGCGCGTGTTTTGTAGCTAAAACAGCAATTTCTGGGGAAAAATTAACTTGTGCAACGAGGTACCATCTTCTAAGATGAATGCCTTTTAAGTTACACAGCGAAATAAGTCATGCTATATTCGCTTCCGTGTAGACCACAGTCTTCGCAGCAGTTTTACGTCATCACAACAAAAAATATCTTTTAAAAGGAACATATATTTTGTTTTTATTTGTATGCCAAGTGTCTTGCCAGCATACTCTTAATTTAGAGCATAATTACAATGTTTACAAAGGCGTAGTATATTGTCCCCGGTGGCATGCCAACATACTCTTAATGTAGAGCATAATTACAATGTTTACTTTACAACGGGGTAGTATATTTTATCTCGGGTGGTGCTGTTGTTAGAGAAGCACGACTTCGCTATACAATTTAGAACGAGTGCATCTCCTAAGAAATATTAATACCCTTGAGTACAACAAGCGCGTTATACAAAAAAGACATTAGAAAACAAAATTGCACATTTTACACCAGTTATACGTTTGTTTAAACTCTCCAGCTAGGCATGCTTATTTTAAATAAATAGAACAATACGGTCTCGCGCAGGTCTAGTAGAAATATATATACATATATTGGCCGCGCATTATCAAATGGTCGAAATGTTGAACATCGATATATATATGTATATTGGAGACAGAAAATACCATACAGATACATTATGCTGCGCATTCTCCATGCCCTTTTTTTCCGAAAAAAGTTAGATGCTTTACCATATATTCAAATACCGTGACACCATTTTTCGGTGACAGCCCATGCGGTCAAAATGCAAATGTTAAGGCACGAGAGTTCACGTGAAAACAGTTAACATCGTGATGGTGTGAATAATGTGATTTCATGTGTCATCATAATAAGATTCGGATACCATTTGTGGGTAGTGCGTGTAGATCCAAACCATGATTGCATAGTATTCAACTTGAAATGAGGTACCGTCGACCCGAGTCTATCGTTTCAACGCCTGTATATAGGGCTCTGATCACGAAAATCTTGTCTCACCTGGCCCCAGCACCTTGACCTGTAGCTCGCCATCTCCCGCATTCTCAGCGAAGACTCGGAAGTCAGCAACGTCCCCTACGCGGACGCCGTTCTTCTGCAGGCCTCGTCCTGAGGCCCGCACACGGCGGGGGTTGCAGGCTGTAAAAGAAACAAGACAAACTATGAGAATGCTGGCTAGACAGTGAGCTTTTCGATAAACCTGGTAGTGGAGGTACTGGGACACGGACGAGTAACTCCATAGTTTCATGTCCGTTTAAGCTCCAGATACGTGCACTTGTTTGCAGTAATAATTTAAATGGATATAATATGGATTTGGGAAGAGAACGCCGTAAGCGGGGATGCAGTGTTCCTCTAGCTGCGTCCCACACTCAACGATGAACACTTACGGGGACCCACGTTGACTTTGAAGGGGCTTCCGGGTACCGGTCTGCCGGCGAAGAGCAGGTTCACCTGGTGCGGTCCCTCCAGCGTGGGCATGTACTCGACGTGGTGCTCGTCCTCCTTGGTCTTCTTGACACGGACGGGGACGGCGTTGTGACCACCCTTGGGATCCACGATGTCGACGTCCACCTGGCCCTTGCCGGCGTCTGCAAAGGCGGCGGCACGGGTGCTCATCTCGTGACTGCCAAGACGTGCCCGGCTAACACACCCTTGGAAAACACGTCGAAGTGCGTGGGCACGCCCGCGCTGACGCCCGTCGGCTTGAGGCCAGGACCGGAAGCCTTCACCTTGGACGGGTCGCCCGCGTACCCCTCCACCTTGACCGGGAAGGGACTCTTCGGTACCTGTTTGCCGGCGAACTCCACCTTGACTTTGTGCGGACCCTCCTTCTTCGCCGTGTAAGTGGCCGTGTACGTCTTGGCCTTGTCGTCATTGTAACGGATGTCCACCTGCAGCGAGCGCGAAGAAATCGATGAGCACGCGTGACTGATAGACGTGGTACGCCCGCAGCAAGATTACGACCAACTCACGGGCAGCTGCTGTCCGGCAGGCGCCTCGACGACGGCCGTAACGTCGCCCTGCCCAGCGCTGAAGGTTTCCACGGTAAAGCTAGTGGGCGCACCCACGACGACGCCCGTGGGCTCGATACCCGGTCCGTAGCAACGGACGCGAGCGGGGTTGGTCTGCAGCTTGAGTGGAGCCTTGTCCTTCAGCTTGGCGTTAGGGAACTGGGCCAGGTAGGTCATCATGGACAGTTCATCCACCTTGGGGTTCACCATGTCCTCGGGCGTCACAAGTTGCGGCACACCTAGCCACTCCGAAGCCAAGTCCATGGCCTCCTTGGCGTTCTTCAGCGCGTTCTTGGGGTCCCAAGTGGCCCAGTTCGGGCACAGACCAGGAGCCAGGGCGTCGACTAAGGCACCCACTGCAGTGCCGTCGTTCCAGTCCGATGTAAAGTTGGTGATGGGCTTCTCTGGAAGCTTGCTCTGGATCCAGCGCAGCAGGCGCTGCTTGGGCGTTGGCCCGCTCTTGTCGAAAGCCGAATCGTCGTCTCCCTCCCACATGGGAAGGGAGATAGAGTAGTGCAAGATGAGAGTCCATATCAGACCCAAGATGAGCTTGAGCTTGCAGTCGACGATGTCCGAACTGTCTGCAAATGTCGATCAAGACGATACCCTGTATTGGTACACTAGAACAGACGGACTCAGTACCACGTTTTCAAATATGTAGTAGTTTATCAGTCCAGCTACGCGTTAACAGATAAATATCTGAGCTTGATTAATTGCAGCCTCTACAGTATATATTCCCTCGAGGTAGCTCGTCAATAATATTCTAAATCAAGGACAATCACTGCACAGCCACATGAAACGGCTAAGACAAATACACGAGAGAAAAATACTGGTTTAAAATATTTCTGTTCATAGTCGGCCCGTATGATTTACTTCGCTTTACTATTATAGGCAGGTTGTTGCTGTTTCCATAAGTGTAAAGGTGATCCTACGTCGAAAAGTACATGGCAGCTACCTTAAAAAATAATGGAAAATTTATTTGGCACTTCGAACAGTATGCCACAGAGATATTTAACAAATTTTGATACCTGCTGACTAGTAAAGCTAATTGTGTTATGCTTATATTTAACGAGCGGAAAGTTATAGTCAGTCCCTGTGGGCGTCTAGTGTCTCAGCTGTAGACGAGAAATTAAACCAGTGCAGTACAACTGGTAGCCTGGTATCTTTAAGAAGCACCATGCAATAGTTATACACGACCGCACGCTGGTACGATGCTTATCCAGATCGAAATGGGCAAGGGTGGGGTTCTAGCTCAGGATCCAACCATCCAGCATTCGCTCCCCGTGTCACTCGGTCAACGATGAAATTCAAAGCAACCTGTCTTCGAATCTATTATTAATATTATTACCTGCAGGCGTGGTACTGCTTAGACGCCTCGATGCGACTAAATAGAATGTGCGAAGGTGGGCGAAGGACCCATTACAAGTTCACTTCTTTTTTTCTTTTTCTTCTCTTTACCGCTTCAGCACTTTTAGGAGTTTCTGCGCGCACGCCACACAACAAAACACTCGAAGCACCGATCTCTTCTCTCCCTCTAATCATTCTCCTTCTCAAGCGGGAACGCTATGAAGATGTACTGCGCCATGCAGCCCCCCTCAAGAACCATTTTCTCGCTCTACCGCTCCCATCCAGGCGCCCAGGAAACCCAGCTTCCCTCGAGAGAGAGCGAAAGAGGGACACAACCCACCCGTGTTTCTATATCCGGACCTCCATGACATAACACTACGAGTCTGCCTATTTTCTTTATATATCGTTTAGGCTCTGCGGCAGAGGCATACAGCTCGCTTAAACTGTTTATCCGGAGACAGACTGAGGACGAGAGGAGACCCGGATTGAATGCCAGAGCGTGAAACACTCGCAAGTTATGCGAAGTGGAAGTCCAAGCCGCTTATAGCGTGGTGCGGTCCCTCGGTGCGCCAAGGGAATTAGGAGGCTGCAATGCAGAAGAGTGGCCGACAGCTCAAGAAAGGAGGGGCGTGGCTCAATTTGTTCACGCCTCTTGCTCCGCGATTCGTTCTCTGTCGTTCTTATCAGCTGACACCGCAATCTCGTTGGCGGCGAGGCGATAATGAGGTGCTCGGGACAGGTGACTATGCATAAAATTATATTCTCTGGCGTGAATCTCCCAAATGAATTTTTACGATAGGATATCAGCTGCTGGCTTTCAGTCCATTCTTTGCGAGAAAGGCTGTGCTCACGAAAGTGCCTGACAAATGAATCTTTTCTTTTCTTTAATTTTTTCAGAGTTATGTTATTGGATATAAGAAGATTCCAATTTAGCCTTTTGAGGAAAAAATTTTCTAAATTTTCTGAAGCTTCGTTTGATTCGATAAATACTCTATATGTAGCCCCCCCCCCCCCCCCCTTTCCCTCCAAAACTAAAACTTATTCAAACAACTTTTTTTTATTACTTCTTTAGTGAGGTCGAATAAAATCAACAAGAATCAATCCACAATCATTTAGGATTTTCGATATTCGGATATTTTAATAGAATCGCTTGGATGAAACAGCCTTTTAACGCCGCAATTTCTTTCGGCGCTATTTTTATAGTTGTTGTTATTGTTGTCATCCAATGCTCTTGATCTCTTCCCATTCCACTC
This sequence comes from Ixodes scapularis, assembly GCF_016920785.2. Lineage (NCBI taxonomy): Eukaryota > Metazoa > Arthropoda > Arachnida > Ixodida > Ixodidae > Ixodes > Ixodes scapularis. Next base: position 38,226,980 of record NW_024609857.1, on the reverse strand, counting down.
ATTCCGCCTCAAAATGATAGTCATTGGCAGCATAACATACACTGGGACATTAGCCGATGATTCCGCCTCCTCATCGGCTAATCTCCCAGTGGATGTTCTGCTGCCAGTGACTAGGGTTGCCTTCGTTCTGAGGTGGAATGAGTGGAATGGGAAGAGGTCAAGAGCATTGGATGGCAACAACAACAACAATAACTCAGCCAATCAGACTGGGGCATTAGTCGATGAGAATTCCGAAGAACCAATCACGAAGCATGCTCATAATAGGCCACACCTTCCGTCTCTTAAGCTATCCATGACCGTATCGCGGAATCAGTTTGATACTGCCAACGTCGTTGCATAAAAATGACTGGAAACTAGGGTTGTGCGAATATTGGTTCGAATCAAATAGTGCTGCGTCATTGATAGCCTTGACAGCGTAAGGAAAAGCCAAACCGACCGGTTCTTTCAACAGTGCAGAAGCTAGAGATGACGCTATTCGATTCGAACTACTATTCGCACACCCCTACTGGAAACACGAAGTCCATTCGGTGAAACCGGAAATGCCTCTCTGACGCTGCAGGATTGGAAGGCGAGGGAGTGCGTGGGTCGTTGCCCGATATATCCGTGACACCCCAAGCTAAAGTAATACAGGACTGGAATAACGCGGCGATAGCGATAGCTCTCACGCCACAAAAACTTTTTTGTTTATCCGTATAAAATTACCTTTCCAGCGGTCCTCACGCGGGCGAAAAAATGCCGGATCACTGTGCTGTGACTCGGCATTTTTTTCGCTGTGTTATGACTCGTCATATTATACGTACTATGACTCGTATTGTACCGAGTCACTGTGTTATAAATCGGCATATCATACGAAACGTTGGTATGATATTCCGCAGAAAAAAGCTACAGCGCATGCTCAGAACACGTCTCAGATTTAGGCAGACAAAGATGGCAGCGCGCAAAAGGCGCGCTGCCATCCCGTGCCATTTTGTAAACTTGTATTGAAGTTGTCTATACATGATTACAAGTGAGAGTTTTATTTACTACTTTGATGTCAACTCCTTGGAACAAGTGACATCATACACATATCTTGGTGTTCATTTAACTTAACCTTTCATGGAGACCCCATATCGAGTATATTACTAATCGTGCTACCGGCATGCTGGATTGCCTAAAACGTAATTTTTCCATGGCGCCCGTTTCGCTTACATTGGTGCTCTATAAAAGATTAATAAGACCTAAGCTAGAGTATTCAGCCTCCATCTGGTATCCCGGTAACAATACCGTCGTCACTGGTTTGGAATCCATTCAAAATAGATCATCCCACTTCATTCTATCGAACTATTACCGCACCGCCAGTGTCTCGTCACTGAAAAACAGTTTAACCTTACCATCTCTTTCACTTCGCCGTAATATTTCACACTTATGCCTTTGCCATAAAGTTTTATTTTCATAATCAATACTATTACGCCACCATTTCGTAACTCCCCCCTATTACATATCGTCTCGTGTTGATCACCAGCACAAACTTAGAGTCCCAAACTCATTAACCAGCACATTTCATTCATCTTTTCTACCACGCACAGCTGAAGAATGGAACCAGCTTTCCGGTTTGATCGTTGCCACAACTGACTCCAAACTTTTTCGAAGTGCCACGACTAACCCTTTTTTTGAGCTGACTACTGACCTATTTGTTTCACTTATTATAATCTGTTTACTGTATTGCTGATTTGTTACATTTTCCTTTCCTTTTCATGCGCTCTCCCTCTTTGTAGTGTCTTCGGGCCCTGAGGGTGCAATAAATAAATAAATAAATACGGTCTCAGGGCGCTGTCATTTTGCTGTTCGTGCGCTTATATATCGTCTGACAGTCAAACCTTGACGATGTATGCCCACGGTCGCCAGACTGGTGCCCCAACAGGGCGTTTCCTACTCATGGTGGCCAGGCTATAGCTTTTCAAGTGTGCCTGCTTGCAAAGGTGTAAAGCTTGGGGTATACATACTTATTTGCGTATTCTTATCTGTCTGGTTTTCTCTTTTATGTGACGTTAATTTCGTAAAGGACAATTTATACCTCTTTCTAAATATATTATTGCTTCATTGCCATCTTTCATTAAATTCAGCCTCCCGGCAATAAATTACCAGCGTTGTAAAGGCAGCCAAATATGTTGGCCATGAGTAGTGCACACTGTTACATCGAATCAATACTTCAACAAACATGGTACATGCGTTGTGCTGTAACAAAAAGGAAGCAACAATCTTGAAATTCACCTAGCGGAAAGAACAAAACGGGAAGAGGGCTGTTCAATCTTCTCCCCTCCTTTTTCCCTTCCGATAGAGGAATACTTATAACTAAGGCGCTCGTCACGAATGTAATCTTGAAATGTTTAATAATATGTATAGTTTATAATTTCAATATGTAATGAATTCACGCGCAGCCATAGCTTCTTTCAATCTCTCGGGTAGATGAAGTTAGACGTGTAACAAGTATCGTTTTGAGCAGCGAATCTAGCAAAGAAATAGGTTGAGTACGTAGTTATAGGGCGACAAAGGAATATATGGCAAGACGCGGGTGATGTCTCATGCAGAAACGAGACAACTTCAACACCACCGAGTTTAAATATAAAAAGAAAGCAGTCTCCTCGGTATATGAAAAGAGATCACGTAGCGTTAAACAAAGTACCTAGCGGATGTTTCTTCATTCTTACCAGAAAAACCAGTCCCATGTAAGGGCCGTAGTGGTTTCACGAAACATCCGCAATTCTTCCGCAGACATATGCCATTACTCATGTCCGCAACGCATAAACCGCCTTGCTCATACGCCTATTTAGGTCGTTTAGTCACGCTTTTTTAATGACTAGATGAATCGTGAGCGAAATAAAGCAATTAAGTTTAAGGCAGAGGAACAAAAACTTTACAAAAGTGCATTGTTATAAAAAGAAACCGTTGTTCAGAGCTCAAGTTCTCATCTGAAAAAAAAAAAAAAAAACACACACACAAAAAAAAAAAAACGGAAAGACATAGTTATCACGTCCAAGACCACGTTTGTTCAAAGCTCAAGTCCCTGTCAGGACGCACAGGCACTTAGATTGCGTCTCTTCTCGCCTATCTTTAAAAAGAAAAAAAATATATATATATATATATATAATAAAACTTCGTAGTACCGGTGATAGCATAGGCAAACAAACTTCATTCTTTTCTTACTTTTTTTTTTTCGGCTTGTTTTGTCTGCGGTGGTGTCTAGCAACTCTCGGCATCCTGCCAACTGTCATCCCAAGCGTTTACGTCTCGCCCTCTACTTCGCCATACATCCCGGGGGAAAAAAAAGAAAAGAAAGAAAAATTACAACCTCCAGACGCAGAAAACATTAGAGGAAAAACGCCAGCGACGCAAAAGGCGGTCAAGCCTCATCAATCAACCCTCCGGTCAATCAATAGACTTATACAGTAATGAGAGTGATGTTCGGTTCGAAGCCAGCACCCAGCTACGCCCCGCTCCTGCCCTCGCCCTTGTCACGTGACAGACGTCAGAGGCATCGGGCAAGCTCCCGAATCGCCGAACTGGTTCGAAAAAAGTGGCGCCAAACTTGACCCCTGCAACCTGTTGCCTCGAGCATTTAGTGAAACGGGTCTTCGGCGCGCAAAAACAGAACGTTGCCGCCGCGTCGGCCTCGCAGAACAGGACCGAATTCAGGTCGCCCTGACAGCGACTAAGCCTAGCCGGCACGACCGGCGCGCAGGTAACGGTACCCTCTCGGCTCGCCGGTATTTCGCCGGCGGAATGCGGCGCTCGCCCATGCTGGAAAGCTGAAACCGTACTAGCGCGCCCTGACGCGTGCTTGCATGCGTGCTCTCACTCACCGATGTTCACCAGCTTGATTCCCTCGTCGTTGGTGAGGAACTTGAGCGCCACGCAGACGTTCTCGAGCTTTTGCGAACGGAAGGTGGGCCGCTTGTTGTGTTTGGGCAGCTTCTTGCCCGACAGGACCTCGATGAGCGCGATCAGACGCAGTCCGTCGGCCAGGTCAGTCTCGAGCGACGCTAGCGTCTTGTTCACCGTCTTGAGGTGCTCGTTGGCCCAGCGCGTGAACGTGTTCTGCTGGATCCGCTTCCAGACGGCATCCTCAGCGAGTTCGCGCTCCATCACGTTCTCCTCTTCTTCGCCGGCCACCGCCCTGCTGCCTCGCCGATCCGCCGACGACGCCATCCTGCCTCTCGTCACTTCCGCCGCTGCTCTTGCGATGCTGTCCCTGCCTCTGCTGATAGCGGTCGACCTGTCGAAGCAGACACGCTCGTCAGCGGACCTCCGGCGCTCGAGCCGCGCCGGAGCCGGGACTTGGCACACGCGGGTCGGGAAACCAGCTGCGGGCCCGTACTGCGGCCCCGAGCTCTGGCGCCGCGCAAGTTGTTCGTTAGGCTGATTGTCTCCAGAGTCGTTAACGCGAGCGCTGAACGAAGCGGAGGGAAAACGTACCTGGCCGGTTAGTTCGCTCGTTGGCTTCCTGGCTGCCGCAGCTGTCCTCTCGCAAGGTGGCCGCTGTCAAAGAGTCCCGGCCGCTCGCCTCCTGGAGCCGCCCAGCGGCATTTCAGAGTCGCGCAGGCGGCGCTGCGCCCGCCGCTAAGAATAGCGGACGGGGCCAGAGCCTGCCGGAGTTCCTCCCCCGCCGCCACGGAGAGCCTAATTTGGCCAGACCGAACCTGAGATGCACACGTCGTCAGAAAGTCCAGGAGGGGACAGAGGTTGCGCGACTCTCGGCCGGCCCACTCCGGGGGAGGTTCGAACCCCGCGTTGTGTCCGCGTTCGAACCCCAAGGGTGAGGACCGCTCGACGAAGAGTTTTAGCCCCAGCTGGCGCCCGGCCGCAGTTCGAAGGGTGCGCTCGGGTATAGCCAAGGTATAGCTGGTGCCCCTCCCAGCTGAGCGTCCCCTCTCCCATCATCCGTATCAGAAGACATAGGGTCGACACCCCTCTCTCTGCTGGAGTTGGAACAGCGAGGAGCGGTGTGAACGGCGACAAGAGGGGGAAACCAAACTTCAAGCTTACACTACGGGTCATTGCCCTCGCACGGTACCACGGGTCTCCGATTTGAACCTGCACCCTGATTTGAAGACCCGGGTTACGTGCATTCAGATCACTGTTGAAAGCCCCAATTAAACGGGCTAGTGTATTTCGGTGTGTGTGTGCAGTTTTCCCCGCGACTCTGCAGTGCAATGTTATATATCTTGATTTTATTTGTTTATTTACATCAGGTACTATGTTTGACACTCTTAAGTTCAGCAATACATTTTTATTAGTTTATCGTGTTCTTATTCACATTGTGTTATCCCTACGATAGTTTTTGTTTTGTTTTAGCGCGCATAAACACTCCGAATAAATTTGACCCCTGTTTTTTGTACACGGGCCAAACCCAAGGACGAATAATCACGGAGTCTTTTATCGGGTGCGGTGTAAAAGAGATGAGACTTCGATACGGGAGAAGTTATATCACGTGTTTGATGTCCTTTCGAGCTTTATTGTTCTCAGTCATTGGCCTAATACGCATTTGTCAGTCATCGTCTCACAACACCATCCAGCAGGTTACAATAATCTCTACTATTTTCTTAATTTTTCGGGTTATCTCCGTGTCCGTGGAAATGCGCACTTTCGCGCAATTATCTTTTTTTTGTTTTGTTTTGTTTTTTCATTGGCAATGTTACTTACGTTTTAATGTAACAACCATGCTCTTGAAATTAAGAAACATTCGATTTGGACCATTCACAAAAACAATCGCAACGTCGCAATTTGTGGATTCATTATCCTACTACTGTTGACCGCCACACAAATGAGTGACTTGTTTCCTGTGCGCTTTGAAGCTTGTACCCCTTTCAAGCTTAACCTTCGATGCCATTTTTAAACTTGTTGGCGGGGTGTTTGCTTTGTCGATTTTATTTTTAAACGTCCAGTTCCTCTTTAGAAACACACAAAGCTCGACGCTGGAAAGAAAGAAAAAAGGAAAACAGACATGACAGTTTTAAAAGTTAAATACGCACCTACTTTTTTTTTTTTTTTTTTTTTTTTAATAGTTAAGCGACGACAGGGTAAAACGTGAGGTAGGTCGCTACAAAATGATGTGTAGGGTTTATGACCCCACTAAACCTAGACGAATTTGCCACGTGCGGGCCTTTTGGGAGGTTTTCATCGGAGCACCCTGTTCACATTTAGAGCCCCCCCCCCCCCCCTTTTTTTTTTCTTCTTCTCTCTTTAACATTTATTTTACTTACACAGGGATACGCCAACGTTGTCCTCCGCATCGATCGATTGTGCTAGATTATCAAAATAATAATAATGCGTCTTGATATTTCTGTTTCAACTTTTCTTGGCATTTCTGAGGAGAGGAGGGTACCGCACAGCTTTAATCCGAGTACGTGCTTGTACCTTTAAGTGCATTGCCAAGAAACGTTTTCCCTGAGTATCCTACCCCCCCTCCCCCCCTCCCCCCCCCCCCCCCCAAAAAAAAAAGATAAAAAAATGGTAAAGATCTTTTTTCACACATCAACTGCACCAGGTGGTGGCTGCACGAACTAAAAATCGAAGAAGTGACCTGCCTGCGCTACCGATCGATAATATGGGAGCTACGCTACCAGTTTCTTCGCTCTCTGAGCAGCGGCGCGTGCCCAACGCGACTTTAAAGAGGGGCATCCGTGGCGTCCACCCAAACGTCGGGTTTTCCTTTCCGTCGACGTTCTTTTTTTTGCGTAACACAATTATATATATATATGCTGCAATTTGCGTGTTCTACTCGCTGATCCACAGCCTCCTTCCGAATTTCCTCGATTTTTCGCGCCGATTTCCGCCGCTTGGTATCGGGCGCGTGCGCAGGACGCTTCTCGGAAAAGACCCATTTGAGGTCAAGGTGGTGAGGGTGTATAAAATACGAAGCAAACAAAACGAATACCTTCAACTTCAATTTAGCACGAATTTTTCACGTCTCCCCTAATATCACCACACCGTGGCGGGGACACTTGAGATGACTTTTAGTTTCACAGCGAACAGATGTTAACCAAGCCACCAAAATACACTGCACGCACAAATTTAATATTGACTATGCATAGACGATAAACCGTGACTACTTTAAGAGCCCGTGCGTCTACTTTCCTGCACACCAGTCGGAAAGCCAATCACCGCAACTTACGGAGGCAGCTCAGCGAATGACAATGCCGAAACATATGTTTGACCAAAAAATGCAGTCTGAGTTGTGACATTAAGCGATGCAAAACATCACGCTTGCACTGCTTAATGTCACAACTCTGCAGACTGCGTTTTTTTGGTTTAAACATATGTTTCGGTATTGTCATTCGCTTAGCTGCCTCCGTAAGTTGCGGTGATTGGGTCTCCGAGTGTTGTGCGGAAAAATAGACGCACGGACTTTTTTTTTTTTTTTTTAGCGTGAACATTATGTGGCCAAATAACCCACTTTAGAGTTTTTTTCTTCTTTTTTCCAACCTTTTTCTTTTGTATATATGAATGAAACCATAATTATACAAAGAAAATCGGGAATAGTGGCAATGCATACAGTGTGATAGAAAACATTACCGCAAGCCTTTTGTACTGAGTAATGTTCGTATCCCTAAACGTTTGTTATACGAAGACTTAGCGCTATGTTAAAATAAAGTTGTTGTTTTTTAAATTTTTTTTTATCATGAAATACTTAGAGGTTTGCTAGAAATAAGTAATTACAAAACAAATATGGTGTGAAAACTAATTTATTCCAGTATTTAATAGGTTAAGCCGATATTCTCCGACGGATCATCGTCAAACTGACGTCGTTTATTTAGTAGGCAGACCGCCGGGGTGACGTTTCGTCGGTGCATCCTCCTTAGCGCGGAACCTTTATTAACAATGGCTCGTCCTTGAAACGTCTTGTCTTGACTTCCTTTATTTCTTCCATTTCTTGTATCAGTCTAGGAAAAGGAAGCGAGACAGGAAAAAGAGAAATGAAACGATTAGAGAGCCACGCAGGGAAGTAACGTGGAAGTCGGAAGGATTTCCGTCGTTCCCTTGGCCTCCATTTGGCTCGCACGTTCTTGGGCATGATATACACCTCGCCTGGCACGTCTCGTTTTGTCTTGAAGGCTGTTCGGTCGCTTTGCTTATTCGGCTTCTTACGGAAGGTCATAAGTTACAACGCCATACGGTGCCTTTCTCTACATTTTACTTTTTGTGTCTGTGAACGTGCTCACCCTCGGAGGTAGGACATCCGCAAGCCTGAATTATTAAAGGTGTACATGTAAAGACGCATTAGAAGTAATCAACGCACCTTAGTGAATATATCAATTTTACAGATAATTATGGTTACTTTTAAGTTAACTAAATTATTGGGTAGCGTTTAAACTACCTCGTATGTAACATGCTGCTTTAGCTCACTTTTGTGTGTAGATTATGATTTGATTACTTACCATCCTTAATGATTAATCGCACAATTAAATCGATTTACTTCTAATTTCCCAACGTTATTAAGCGGCATATAAAGCGCTTTGTATTTAGTATATACCGCTGCGGCTTACTTTCATGGGTGGATTCTTAATCGTTTAATCTCCGCTCGTAGATTAACCGTAGGATTCATTTTTATTCAATTTTAAGGTAACTAAATTATAAGGCGGCACTTCGCATTTAATCTACTACGTTTTGTGACAGCTGCTATCTTTTCACGCGCGCGTAAATATGCCGCTATATGAAGTCAAGCTACCACCGCGGAACGCCAAACGGGGCAAAGGAAATTTCCCCTTTTTGATGCGCTTCGAGCGTTGTCGTGATATTGGGGGCCTGCGGCGTCTGGGACCGACAAACAGCTTCTATATAACAATAGACCGTAGTAATGAGCTTCATACGTCACCTCATATAGGCCAGTACGTGGCAAAGAAAGACCCCTGATGTGTTTATGTGAGGGCCTGCCGCGGGAGAACTTAAAGGGATTGTCCGCTCCTCGTTCCGGTCCTCATTCCCTTGCCGTTTCTCCTATTTTCGACGGGCGTACGTTTCTACGTATTATATTACTTTTTTTTTCTTATTCTTTTCACTGAGTTCCCTGTATACAAAATACAATTCCTGCAATTAGCACAAAGAGTAGAAGACCAAAAACGAATGGAATTGTATGGAATTGTATACGCATTGATTAGGCAGCCTTCAAATTAACAGACAACACTCCTCAGATAAAAGTAATTGAAACGGGTTCCACCGGGTAGCCTGCTCATTTGCATAATTTCTGGGTACCTTGAATATTTCACTTTTACAACGTTTCTTCAGCTATAGAGGACATTAGATGCGCCAAGAAAATGTCCACGATCTATAAGCAATTCACGAGCATCGCCTTTCCCTCGGAGCACTCGTGGATGAATTCGATTTATGGAAAGAGTTTTGAAAATAACGAGGCAGTGAATATGTTTATAATGGGCTCTGCTAGTACTATATGTTTAGGAGAAGAGAGAACTATGTTCTTCTCCACCAAAATTAACTATTTCGTGGAGCTTTCCACCAAAGCGAGGCACTATAAATTTTTAATGCCGAAGTTTTAGAATATAACGTGATCTTATTCAAAAGTTATAACCAATTTGCGGAAATTTTAAAATGAAAAAATTTAAACCAGCCTCGGTAGTGGACGCCTTTTTTTTTTTTCGTTGGCCGCCATTTTCTCCCAGAAAGTTACCAACGAGTCAAAATATACAATACTGGACGTCTTGACTCGTAAGACCTCTCGACTGGTTGGACCTCTTGATATATCTTTTGACTCGTCGCTCACGTCCATTGAGCCAGAGGTCCAACATGTCAGAAAATTCAATATGAAGCTGTCAGCTCCTTTCTCTTTAAAGGGACACTGACAGGGCTGACAGGGTAGTTATGCTCGCATAGGTTTTTATTTGTACATGACACATGAGGTCCCAACTATCCGGTACACAATTTGAGGCTTGAAATTCGTTTTCTTTCCGCCCGAAAACCGCCGATCGAGAACTGGCAGGTTGGAGTCGCGCTCACTCTCATCTCCGTGGTCACGAGCCGTTTTCTATAGTTTAGACACAACCACCAAATATAATCAAAGTCGTGGGTCATCGAAGGCACACACTCAATATTAAAAATAGAAAAGAAATATGGTACCCATTATTTTTTTGTGACTTCTACAAGTCTGCAAATACGTTAATTAGAAAAAAAAAAAAAAGAAGTTGCACAGCTACGTGACTTTAGGTATCTTTCTCCTTCTTTATATTTTTTCGTCCTCCCGAGTCCAGTTTCGGTTTCGGTTTGGAGCAGTTGCGTTTTCTAACATTATTTAAAAAAGTTGCCACGATGTAGCAAAATATTGATTGAGTGGTCTTCTATAACCAAAATACATTTTCCGGCAAAAAAACATTTTTTCGGGTGGGTATCAGTGGTTTTTAAATGAAGCAGATTATATTGGCTTCCAGAAATATTCCCGGACTTATCGGCGCTATCCTCGAAACCCAACGAACCTTATGTAACACGCAAAGCCCCGCTGCGTCTCAAAGCTCTCACAACAAATGACCGACAGCGGCGATTCCAAAACAAACAAACAAACAAGCCTCCAAAACAAATTCACGGTTGCCTATGTCATGATGCAAAAACCGCCGTCGAGAACTCGAAACGCCCTGTCATACAGCAAGCGTTTCTTTTCTTCTTTATAATTGCCCGAACAAAGAAAATGAAGAGGAAATTATTATGACTCATTACCTTTATCTTACAGTGATCTTATCACAGGTAAACCAAATCCGCTGTGCAGTTGACCCTTAACCAGCAAGACATCCAATGAATCGTTGGACATCATGACCCAATTGGATCTCTTTTATTTAGTTTCACATACTATTAGTCCTGTGTTTGTTCCCACTCATATAGAGTGGGAACAAAACACTTCAAAGGAAATACACAGGGGTAAAACAACAAAGTCATTTACATTCGTTCATACAGATCTAAACTTCAGGAAGCGCGCTGAATGCAGAAAAACATACCTCTGGTTGGCTGTGCTAAGACACACAACTTTCGGGCAGTGCATTCCACTCGCGTATAGTGCGTGGAAAACCCTCATTTTTAAAACACTCTTTATTGTTTCTGCATTTTTGTAGATGTCGATTGTGCTTATTTCTTGAAATTCTTGACTGGCGAGGTGTAACATATGATGCTGTGCGATATAAAGAAGATCAGTAAGAACCATATAAAGAAGTTTTAGATGCTTAGTTTTTCTCCTGTTAGAAAGCGACGGTAGACGGGCTTGAGAACAGATCTGTGTGGGGGATTGAAGTCGGTGGTATCTAGAAAATATAATGCGCACAGGCAAGGCGTTGAAAACTTTCCGATTCCTATTCAAGACAGATTACGTAAGGGTCCGATATTTCTGAAGCATATTCAAGTAGGGGTCTCACCATCTTTTTATACTTTAAAAGCCTCGCTTCAACGGACGGCTGTCTGATGGATCTGCGGAGAAAACCCAACCTACTATTAGACTTCTTAACTATATCCCGGACGTGCGTAGGTATTTCATCTAAGATCATTTGCTATAGTGGCACTTAGGTATTTATATTCTTCCACCCGAATTAGGAAGGTACCATTAAGATTGTAGGGAAACACCAGTGGTTGATGCTTGTGGGTGATGGTCATGCACACTGTCTTTTTAAGGTTCAAAGAAATCCGCCACGTGGCACATCATTCCCATAGCTTGGCCAACGAACGATTTAGCTTTTTTTTTATGGGAGACCGTCTGGACTTCAGTAAATACTAAACAATAGTGTACAAACAATCTAGCTTGCACATATTAATCACATATTAAGTTGTTTATAGATATTAAAAACAATAAGGTCCCCAACACGGATCCTTTGGGAGCCCCTGATGTCACGTCACACACGTCAAAGTGAGCGTTCAGAATAATAACTAACTATCTAAGTTTATTTAAAAAGGAATCAATCCACCTAAGCAAGAGCTGATTTTTTTAAATCGATCGAAATTTGGTCATTAACTTCTGACGGTTTGCTTTATCAAATGCTTTCTTGAAATTTAGAAAGACGGCATCTACCTGACCTCTGGCGTCTAAAACGCGTGAAAAAATAAACGTATTGGCTATGTCAACTTTTTTTAACTGCAGGCTCACCTTCAGTAACCGATTTAGCGAATGTCATTCCTCCTAGCTGAAAGATACCGCCGAAATTGTTTGGGAGCAGTCAGCAGAAAACTAGACATTGTGATGTTAAAAAATTTCCGTTTAGCGTTTTTTTTTTTTATTATTATTATTTGTTTTTTATGGCAGTCGACAGGTTCGCGCTCAGAGTTCTAATAGTTCCACGCACGCGTTCACTACGCGTTTTGCGAAGGTTTGCTCTGCATCTCGAGTTTTTTCGCTTTTGCTGGACTATATCTTTCGTAATCCACGGGTTGTTGCTATGCCTCTTTTTTGTTTCGGTGGGAATGTACGGGTCAATGCATTCGATTATTATTTCCTTAAATTTCAGCCACATAATGTCAACATCGTTTGCAGAGTCAAGGCTGAATCGGTTAAAACAGTGATAACAAGATTCCAGTTTCTATAAAACGCCAACGTCATCCGCACAATCAAAATCTGTATGTTGTCAAATCGTTACGCGCACTAGGCTGCACACCAAGCGATAAAAACACTAACACCATGAAGTGATCCGAAATGCCTGGTAATACACTGAACTCGTATGAGTACAAAATAACGCTATAACTTAAAAAGAACAGGTCTAGAACAGATTTGCCTTCGCCCTGCCATCGTGTGTACGATATCACAATCTGAGTTAAACTGTGCGAAAAGGTCATATCAATCAAGGTGGAACACTGAGTGACATCTTGGTTTCCTGGCGTCAAAGCATCCCAATCAATTCACAACTTTCAGCGATGGTGGCACCGCGGTGTGAGAATCGCGCTCCCTAGCTCCTGGATGATCGGCTTCACAATAAAGCTGCTTGACTACACCTTCCTGGCGTGAAGAAAATAAAGTAAGGCTCTAATACAGCTCGTATATAGAAAAACTAGAATTACTTACGCGTCGCAGACCCAGCCTTGTACTCCTCTTGTACGACGATCATCCAGATGACACCATTTGATGGGCACCTGTGCGCCCCCTATAGGTCGTGAAAGTTGCGAATGCTTGGAACATTAAAATCTCCGGAGATTATAACATTACGGGTGTTGGCACGCGTTTTAACTAAAAATTCGTTTAACTTTTCTAGAAAGTCAAAACCGGAGTTAGGTGGTCGAAAGACGGTACCTTCTATATTTCAATGTTAGTAAATTTTACTTTGCACCAAACACTTTCTATTTATGATAAGTTTTCGATTTTGGTGCGATCAAGATCATGCCTAGCAATTATGGCAACGCCGCCACCCCTGACACCACGATCCTTCCTAAATATTTTATATCCTGGAGGAACCATTTCGCCATTCATCACCAAATTATGCAACCAAGTCTTCGTAATAACCACGATATCGGGGTCATGCTCAATTAAAATGTGTTCAAGGTCCTCAACTTTGTTAAGGATACCTCTTGCATTTAAAGTGATAATGATAAAATTTCGTAGAACTTTAGTTGCCCTGCAGGCTGCGACATATGGGTCGCAACTGAGTGCGCCGAAATTCTTTCTGACGTAAGTCTAACTTTACTATTTATGCTATTATCCCAGGCGTACGTAGCTCCGTTTATTTTAGGGCGCAGCCCTTAGTCGCCCGTTTCGGGCATGAGCGGCATCACCGTCGGCGTCGGCGCAACCGCGCGGTACATTATGAGAAACGTCCCATAATGCACCGCGCCGAAATGTCACTATGCTGAAACGACACCATGCCGAAACGTCACCGTGACGCTTCGGCACCGCGCCGAAAAATCGCGTGACGACGCGCGTTTCGCGCGTGAAAGGTGGAGGAGTGGAGGAAGAGATGGTACGGATGAGCAGGAGGGACATACCCTCCCCTCAGTACCCTCTCCTCCTCCTCAAGAGCTGCGCTCTAAATCGGCGTTACAAGAAGTTGTAAACGTCCTTCATTTTTGTTTTTATCTTATCGTATGTGAGAAAACAATATCCACCATTCGCTCTGTTTGCACTGCTATTTTCCCGCAGTTTTCGCCTAATATCTCTGTCCTCTCTTGTATAGTCTTTGTTGACAAAAATGTATGTCTTTTAGTTTCTTTTTGCGTTACAAAGGATTGCAGTTTTGTCGTCTGAGCTACCAAGTTGTACAAAAACAGGTCGTATCTGATCGGGTAACTAGCTGCCCAGCCTCTTGATCTGCTGTACACTGCTAATACTGATCCCTTGTTTTCTACTGACTACCTGGTCAATAACCTTTGTAGTTAACAAAGCCTGTGTTTCTCTCAAGCTTTCTTCAATACCCTAGAATATAAGGTTTTTACGCCTTCCTTGGTTATCTAGATACTCTACTTTCATCTGTAATTCATCTGTAAAAAGGCACGTCCAGCTACGAAATTTAATTTCGGGATTCCTGCACTTCACTAGACAGACGCAGTAAATTCGTTACCGAAGACTATGGATCCTAGTCGTTGACCAAAACTGTTTTGGTTTCTCCTGATTTCACCAGCATCCAAAGAACTCTGTTTCTTACCCTCGAGCAGTTGTTGGATAATAGTTTTAGTTTCAGGCGGAGGATTGAGCTCGACATCGCCGCTAAAAAGTAACAATAATGCAATCACTCTCCAGCACTCGGAGATCATGTTACACAAGCTGCGTGGGCTCGGCAGCACTATCAATGTGATGCGATCGTGTTTAAAACACTTCTAGAAGTATTTCATACTAACACGTACGTAGAACAGGAATCGATTAGACATCCCTGCTCCGACCGTGCCTCCGAGCCCACTAAAACCGCAGCGTTTCCAGGGGCAGCTTTTGAGAGCAGCCATGGGCCACGCCTCCGTCGCAGTAGCCGATCCTCGGTGTTCCGGTGGATACCTTCTTGTTCTGTTGTCGATAACGGGAAACCCCCTTTGCACGCGCCAGAATTGTGGTTGATTATCATGGACGTTGTGCAGGTCGACAGGACATGACGCTGCAGCCACTGGTCTTGCGTTCTTGCAGTAGACTTTGCAAGGTGTAGGAAGACTACCACAGCAGGATCTGTACGTAACAAGAAGCGATTAAACTCGTTGGACATCTTGACCGATATTAGATTCCTTGATTCGGCTGTTACGTGGCTGATGGATCTTTTTATTTGTTGGATCTCTTGACTGGATGGATCTCTTCACCCGAAGGGCCTACGATTCATCCTGTTCAAATCTTGCCGAGGTTGCAGCAAGTTGGTAAACGCTCGCCGATGGAAAGAACCAGATACGACTTCTGGTGCGCATTGAAAAATTTACACTCAGGCATCGAATTCTAAAACCAAATCGCGTCGACGAGGCAGTGTTGGTTCTCTGCTCATCCAGCAAAGTCAAGACCTTAGGAAAGAAAAAAAAAAGAAAAACATGTGGATTAACGGAAGAATTTATATATTTCTAGAGGCGCCTCCTCCCGCCATGGTGAAACTCTGACAGACGCGACTTCTCGTGATATATATACATGGCAGAGCCGGACGACCCGCGGCTGCTAACGGCTTGTGAACACTGAGGGCCGAGGAGACGAGCCGAGCACGGCAATTGATATGCTGCCAAAAAATTCATCGACAGCGCGCCTCCAGAGCAGGTCACGACTCGCTCGAGTAAGCGCTTTCCTCGAAGTTTAGCGGCAGTCAGCACGGCTGAGCACGCGGTCTCCGCTGTATTCTACGAGCAGTGCCAGCAGAGGCGACACGGTGTCAACACTGCCAGAGACACGGGAGCGACGGGAACCTTGGTCGAATGACGTCATAGGACTCGAGCCAGTGGCTCGCTTCCCAGTCAGGTAGCGTTCTGACGTCAGGGCTCCAATCCCGCTACCTCAGCTTTGTCGACGCTTGTTTGGAGGCGCAATGACTGAGGTCTCTATAGAGTCAGCGATAGCTTAAGAAATACCGGGCGTTACTTATTATGTTCGCGTTTTTTTTTATTCATTCATCGGCGTCATTATCGGCAAATGCCGTAATTACATTTCATCAATCGTAATTTCCTATGGTGAAAAATGTACACGTTGTGCGGTAGCAGCTTTGTCAATAGAATTTTACTTGGTTCGTATTGTGATGCGTTGGCAAAGCCTGAGCCAGGAACAAATATTATGGCGTCCTGGCGACCTTACTTTCGTTTTTTTTTTTTTTTTTTTTCTTTCGAACCGTTTTGAGATTATAAGGACACTTCTGGTATTCGTATAAGGGACGCTTGTGGGGCGGTACTCAGCACCATATTTTCGGTCGGGAGTAGCTCTCATTATTCGAGCGAGATAACCGCTCATTAATAGAAGTTTCAACAACCCCCTTATTCCTCCCCCCTTCCACACACACGCACGAACACAAATATATAGAACGTAGTTGTGATATTTTTCTTACTGTTATTGTTAGGAATTAATAGTGACAGTACTAATATTAAATCTACACTTGAATGAAAACAGAGTAAACAAAACCGCTCTTTTGTTTCCTTAAAAGTTTAAAATAATTTATTCGTACTACATTAATTATACTACATTAAATATTTATTGCGATTACTTTTACAAAGTAAACAAAACCCACCCAAATAAAATCTTTAGGGCAAGACTTGTTCGCAAGGAGTGTAATTTATTGTGTTTTTGTTGTATTTAATAATGATATGTAAATATACTAATTATAGATAATAAATTATAAGGTACAAAAGAAAATTAAGCATGCCTTCTATCCCCAGAAAAATTGTAAAACAGAGAAGAAAAAAAAAAAAAAAACAGCTGAACCAGAAATTTGGCATAGGTAACAAAAATATGGCAAATTTAATAATTTTTTACTAACATAACCGATCCAGCATACCCACATGGTGAACCTTTTCACCTTTTCGTTTTTACAGGTATAAAAGAAACATAATAACTTGCAATGCATATCCAAACTTAATCAGATTGCGGCATCCGCCTACAAAAATGCCGAAGAGCCAATCACGAAAGAAGGAGCGGGGGCATGTAATTAGCCACGCCATCCGGTGGCCATAGAGCCATTTTCTTCTTAAAGTAAATTATCCCAACAAAATCCGTCCCTCCATGTCATACTTTCAAATACTTCCCAGAGACCTTTTCCGCAAGGGCGCCGCCATCTTGAATATCGTCACCTCCAGTAAGGGCGAAAACATAATTCTGCCGCCGCGACGCCAATAGTATGCATTTAGAATAAGTGTAACCGCCACCCATTCTCATTTTTGCCTCCTCTCTATTTTTTTTTTCTTCTATCTGCAGGATGAAACGATTGACTATTTTTTCGTCGCTCATACCGGATATGCCTATCAGGTGGCTGGGAACGAGAGTAAACGAAAAAAAAAATGTCTGTAGAATGCACGCCATGCACGCATGAGTATACCATTTACTACATTGGATTCGCTTCTCATATCCAATATTTCGAGAATTTTTTAAACCTTCTTTCAGAATTTACAAGACATGAATGCTGTATCAGCACACGTTAGACGTGGGTCCTTTTTCGATCTCGTACGAAATGTAATCTCTAGTCCCTACACTATAGTATACCACTCCTATTAAACAGGTATATCACAAACAACATAGACATACGCACAATAAGTTAAAAAAAAAACGTTTGCATGTTTTACGTAAAATAGCGTTTAGCTTCATGAGCTATTTTTTGTGTATAATTTGTTCTTTGTGCTGTCGTTTTTACGAGACGTGTATATTTTATCATGTATTTTCAACATATTGCCGAGTGCGTGACGAGAGGGAACGCTACTCCATACTTCTGGAAGAATCGCGTTTACTTTTACCCCAAAAGTTCGACGCTCGAACATTCTAGGCATATTCGAGATACCGAGTGTAATAGATGAGGAGCGCAGCGTGGCCTTGCCGACTCCTCTCGCAGTCTCGCTCATGGTCACCTGTCACGCCGATACCTCGACGCTCGATCGCTTTCTCGACACTCGTTCTTTCTTTCGTTTCTGGCACAAGTTCGCCGCTTAAACCTTTATTTTGGTTTTATTTATGTCAGTTTTTTCAATCCGCGACAATATTTTTCTGCCGCCAGTGTAATCGGAAATCCACTGATGTCAAGCTTTTTGTAATAACATTTTGCCTGGATTTCCTTCCAGAAGTTTCTTGAAAATAAAGCTCGATTGATTAAATGATACTGACGAATCGCCCTCTCATTTTTGCTAAAGGTCACCTGCGATATTCGGCTTTTACTGCGGGTAGATGAGCATGACATTTTAGTCCCCGTTTTGTAGACAAATTTCGAAGTAAATGAACGTGAGCGTTTAAGCGTTTTGCAGACAAATTTCGAAGTAAATTAACGTGAGCGTTTAAGCGACGTAAGGTCGGTCTGCTGAACCAACACAGTCACACACTTGTGACATCTTGTGATCTTTTACGACGAGAGAGCACACTGGCGCCATCTGTCGGGAAGTCTTGGAACACTCGGCATTTCCATATATTTCTACTTTTTTTTTTCTCTTTTTTTTAGCGCATCATTCTTACGTTTTTGGTTGAAAAAAAAAACGTTTTAAAACGTTATAAACGACCATTTCTTATAGATAGTACACTCTAAAAAATGTCTGTGCTCTCCGAGTGCTGTCTGTGCACTTTCACACACCAACACTCGGAGAGTCAATCATCGCAACTTACGGAGGCAGCTTAGTGAATGACAATGCCTAAACATATGTTTAGACCAAAAAACGCAGTCTGAGTTGTGACATTAAGCAATGCAAGCGTGACGTTTTGCATTGCTTAATGTCACAACTCAGACTGCATTTTTTGGTCTAAACATATGTTTCCGCACTGTCATTCGCTGAGCTACCTCCGTAAGTTGCGGTGATTGGATCTCCGACTGCTGGGGGGGGGGGGGGGGGGGGGGGGGGGGGGGGGGCGTGAAAGTAGACACAAACTTTTTTTTTTGGAGTGTACAAACATTTGGTCTCGGAAATAATGCCAAACCTTCGCCGTAGTAAAATTTAGTTACAGGGTCACCTCATAGAGGCGTCAGCGTGCCAATGTGTTCTCTCGTCGTGAGAGACCAAAAACACTCGATCGTAAGCAAACGCAAAACTGCGAACGGGCCTTTAGCCTTTCGTGCAATGAATATGACTTGAAACCATTCATGCCCAACTCTCCGATAAAGATAAATTTGTTTCACACGCACAAAAAAAAAAACACAACGAATGACAAAAACAAAAACGCGCGGTTTGAATTTAGAGCTGAACGGAAATCACCGAGGGAGGAAAGCACTGTACACAAATGATAACTTTGAAAAAAGTATTTATTTGTATTCAAGTAAAGGGCGGCAGAATATGGTTTTATATTAACACAGATAGTGTTTTATCAGCCGAATTCTATGCTAACCGTCATGAAGAACCGTCACGAAGAATCATCACAAGGACTGTCACGACACGGTGACATCACAATCCTTCATGATGCCAAGTAATGACATCACAATATTACGTGACGTTACAATATGTTACACCATGACGTCACGTGACGTCACGCACACCCACATAGCATATGCCATGCTCCTTCACGACGTATTCTGAGCTCCCCATGGATTCTGTCAGCATGATGACGCTAGTGTGATTTTCTTTTTTATTCATCGTCTATAAACCGTTTGTTTCAAACTCTGTCACGTGACTATGTGTGTGCGTACATTTTTCTTCGTAAACCTATGTCCCCGACAGTTCAATCTAAATGCGGGTCCGATGTCCCCGAGCCTACCACGGAAGAGTGCGTGCGCCCGATTCTGCTAAAGTGACGTCTGTGCGGGACCCGCATTGGGAACTCGTTCATTCGTCTTGGTAGATGTCTCTTATGAGACTCGCATAAAGAGCGGACGCAATGCTGGTCACTCAGTGAGCCGCCATGAAGCCATCCTGCAGACTACTCAGTGCCCTCGTTGTGATCTTGTCCGTCGTCCTGCCTTCGCTCGTCGGTGAGCAGCCCTCATAGGAAACTTCTTAAATAGGCTAAGATTTCCGGTTCCATTGAAAAGTAATTGTGCTGTGCGTGTCTTAGACAACCGGAAGTTAGTCATTCCAATGGGCATCTGGTGCCTCAGCTGTAGATGAGAAATTTTGTCAGTGCAGTAGAACGACTAGCCTGGGATCTTTACCGTGTGTCACGCAGTACTAACTTCTAAGACACGACCGCACGCCGGTACACTACTCATCCAGATCGAAACGGGCAGAGGTGGGGATTGAGCACATAATCCCCATGAGTTATCCAGCGCGAACTTTCGTACCCGACCATGCTTATCTTCCGGTTTATATTGAGTCGTATAGGTACTCGTTTTCCGTAGCAAACCGTAATATTGAATTAACCTGAGATTTTAAGAAAGCTAAGGGGTGGAGAGGTCGTGGCCGGAAAGAGAAAAGAAGCGTTTGGTAGTGGTCCCCTACCTCCACCGCGTTTCCCATAACCTGAAACAAGTTGGTGGCAGATATGGAATTCCGGTAGTGTTTTCGGCGCCCCCCAAAAAAGGCCAGATATGTTCCAGGATTAGTGCGGGGATAGTTGGTCGTTCCAGCGCAAAGTGCACCAAGGCGCACAGAAAACCTTTTGTCCCTTGTGTTTCGTGTGTGGTATATAAAATATCTTTGTCGTGTAACAGGTGCTACGTGGGGCAAACAGGAAGATGTCTGAATGATAGATTACGTGAGCACTCATATTCGCTCGGAGCTACGGTTGGGGGGCTTTTGCCCGTTCATTGCAGATTGCCAGTGTCGGCCTGACTTTGGCAGAATCACCGTTCTGGGAGCGCACAAGGATAGGGTGACGAGAGAGATCATTGAGGCCTTCCACAT
This sequence comes from Ixodes scapularis, assembly GCF_016920785.2. Lineage (NCBI taxonomy): Eukaryota > Metazoa > Arthropoda > Arachnida > Ixodida > Ixodidae > Ixodes > Ixodes scapularis. The sequence continues at coordinate 38,206,133 of NW_024609857.1, read as the reverse complement.
TCTGTGTCATGGTCATTCGTGTGTAAGTGAACCGTCATTGGCGCTGTAAGCCAAAGAAATTTCCTTCCTGCGGCAAAACATGAGTCACGCAGTGAACGGGTAGTTTATTGACACGCTTCACGGTTGGCGAGAGTGGTCCTTTGTTTTTGTGCAATCTTTTAAGATACTGTGTATGGTTTTTCTGTCTGTTTCCTTTATTAAAATTCTTCAGTTGCGAGTACAGCATTGTCCTGTCGTGTGTGTTCCTCTTCGTAGTCCGTGTTTTCTGAGCTGTTTTCCCCATCATGTATAACCTGAGATTTGGGTAGAAGAGAAATATCAAAAGGTGGAAGGGACTGAAAATAGACAGGACGACGTCTCAAACTCAGATGACTCGTTTATTTAGTCCAACTCTTTCTATAGTCTCAAGCTCAAGGTCATCACCACCAACACAGAAGGACGAAGTTTATAAAGTTCAAGCGGTACAGCCTCTACCACACAACGTAAGAATGGGGACAACCTTACAGGTCGGCAGGCTAGGGCAACGCCCATCCTCCTTCCAACTAAAACAAAAGGATAATTCTCTTCTATTCAAAACACAGTTCCCAGTTCCGATACAAAAGACGCCCTCTGCACCTAATACCTCCCAAAAAAAAAACCGAAACGGCCTTCGAACCAACAAAACGTCAAGGAAAAAAAAAAAAAAAAAAAAAAAAAAAAGCCGGAGTGGACAGGCTGCCGCCATCTATGAGCGACGGCGTCTACCAGATACGAGGATTGCCGCCGTCGCTCATAGGTGGCGGTAGGTGTCCAGAGTTCGGTGTCTTCATTTCTTTGCGGGGGACACGATCTTGGGGAAAATAGTCCTTGACAGCTCCACTGCTAAAGTGCGAAATAGCTTGAAAAAAATAAATAAATAAAGCAGGAGTGCCTTAAGTTACAATGATTCCGGACGATAAGGATATTGGTTCCCTGTTTACACTTCAAAACACACACACACAAAATATGACATTACATTTTTAAAAATAGTTTTTTAATTGCTTCCGGACTGTAGCGAAGTCGTACTTATACAATTGCCTAGAGATTTTATCCGCACAGCCTTCCTTACTACTCTTGTTACATCATTCCTCTCCTTGTTAATGATTTCCGTTTCCGATCAGAGCGCCGTGCAGTTGTTACATTCATAGATATGTTTCATGATTTCCGAGATCTGCGCATCGTTCTCCACGTTTTCTTTTTTTGTTTTTTCCGTTTAATTTGTCATTGATGCAGCGTGACGTCTGACCTACGTACGTAAACCCACCCTGTAATGTTATTTCATACACAACACCATTCACGCAACATATCGATTTTTCCCGACGGGCCCTTTTGCGCTCACTCACACCAGTTCGAAATGGCGTCAATTTACTTAACCCGAAATCTGGACTAAAAACCGTGTCCACTCCTAACTGTCTCGCACATGCCTTCAGGTTGTGAGGAATCTCATGCAAATATGAGATTTCAGGATGGGGTTTTTTAATTATGTTTTTTTTTTCTCCTGCCTTTGATAGACAATTATAATTGCCGTTTGATAAAACTGTCATCATAACTTACACTGATCATCCTTTACCACTGCCTTTCTACCGATTCAATGACATAACGGACGGATGACCTTTCTAACGCGTTTCTGACCAAGGACTTTACAACCCCGGCCTTTACGGTCTTCAAATGAAAACTCATTCTTGGCTTAACCGGTTTAAAATTTTCATTTCCGTATTTCCAACATAAGCTTTGATTCACGTTAATTCGTAAATCTAGGAACTGTAGAACATCTTCGTGTGGTTTTTCCACTGTAAACTTCAATTCAAGAGTCGTTGATCTTATTACACCTTCTATGCTGTCTGATAGACCTTGCGTAAACGCGAATACCAGGATGTCGTCTACATATCCACTAACTATTGCCGTACTTGGGGACAACTACTGTGCACCACAGGATCCAAAGAGTTTAGATACACTTCGGCTTAGATTGGTGCCACTGATTATCTTACACAGACACCTTCTTTTTGATGTACTTCCTTCCTTCGTACTCCACTACCGTTGACTTCAAATAAAAGTTCAAGATTATTAATAAACTTTCTACCGATATACCTGAACCCGATTGGATTTCAAAGAGATTCAGCTCCAATGCCTTTTCTCACTCTCTGCATTAACCGACTTTTTTCTAGAGAATATTACAGGTCTGTAATGTCCATCGATAACACCAAACAATGCCTCCCACTATGAGTTTCTGAAAGGGCAATCAATTAATATGAATTTCTAAGGGATAGTGACTTCTCTAAGCATGACTAACTCAACTATCGTTGAAGAAACTTTGGGATCACTCTCTGCCATGTCCCAGTCCCATCAATGACCGCTCAAAGGCTTATGGTGTTTTAAAAAAAAAATTAAAGCTTAGTGTAGAATTTTTTGCGCTCGCGGTGGAGAGGGCGTGTTTTGTATCAGAAGTGGGAACTGTGTTTAGAATAGAAAGGAAGAATGACCGTTTTGCTCCAGTTGGAAGGAGGATGGGTGTTGCTTTAGCGTGTCGACCTGTAAGGTTGTTACTATCCTTACATTGTGTGATGGAGACTGTGGCACTTGAATTGTATAAACTCGCCATGCTTTGTTGGTGGTGATGACCTTGAGCTTGAGGCTATTAAAGAGGTGGACTAAATAAACGAGTTAGCTGAGTTTGAGACGTCGTCCTGTCTATTTCCTGCCTCTTCTACTTTTTTCATGTTTCTCTTCTACTCCAGTCTCAGGCTAATTCAGCATGGTTAATATTCACCAGCTGGTGTATAATTCACCAGCTGGTGATCAAATACAACTGCATTTTATCTGTATTACATCTTCATTGGTGTGAATGCACGCGTCCTATAAGAACACCATTATCGGTAAAATATTGATATAAGTCGGATCTTAACTTGGAAACCCAGCGGTCGATTTCTTTAGTGGGCTACTCCCAAGGGAAGAATGAACTAACTGAAAAGAAGTCACTTCGAAACATGGATATAAATATTGCCCTGGTCTTTCACTTTTACTATCAGTCGCATATGGGGTCACACCGCTTAAATGCTTCAAACTTTGAGTGATTCTATGCGGCTTCCGATCTCTTCAAGGTTTCCAGTGAAGCCCACAGCAGCAAACAATAGGGACGTGTAGCAAACCGTTACCGTGTTCCGCGGACCGCACTCCCGGGGCCTTTGAGTCATGCTTCCAAGCGCGCGCCCGGGTGATACCATGAACGCGGGGCGAGTGCTGAAAAGCATGATTTAAAGGCTCCGGTAGTGCGGTACGCTGAACACGGTAACGGTTTGCTGGAAGTCCCCATTAATAAGAAGGCCAATGGGCTGTCTTTGAAACTACTTTCTACTCTACCTTCTCTACCCTTTTTTGCAATATCTCTTTTGTTCAATCCACCTCCTTCTCTGCCACAAAACCCATGTCTAAATAATCAAAGGTTTGTTCAGTGAGTGCACTCGAATACTGTGAATTGTTTTAAGTTTAGTTGGCTTCACAAACATCTCCGAAACCTTGTGTATGATGCGCTTGCGTTTCTTTTCAGTCTTCCGGGATCAATGCCTATAAAAAATGAGCAGAATGACGCGACTGGCATTCAGAGGACGCCAAGCACAATGCACGCGCGACTCCTGCTCCTTCTCGGTGATTCTCGGCCACATAAACAAAACAAATAAAATGAAGCGATATCGAAAAAAAATAAATAAGAAAGATGATATTCTGCACGTAATAGTGCCAACCCGATAACTTGACAACAGTGTATCTTGAAGGAAATTAGAAAAACTAAGCGTGAGCTGTGCAGCCACCTCACGTGACTCTTTTCAAAATGAGGTCACTTAGTCTTCTTATTAAATTATTCCAATTGGAACATTTTATACCGGAAGAATTTGGCTAAAGGCATGAAGCTCCTGTTTCTCTATGTGTTGCCGAGTTTATACAACAAACTACGAGTATGGTATACTAATCTTGAGGCTTTCCAGCGTTTTGGAACGCTCTAAATAGCCGATGCCCCTTTGGCTGGTCGAAGTCGGGCGCTTTGACGCTACTTGCAAAACAAACGCAAACACATCGAGGGTCTTTAGACATACAGGCGTACAGAATGGAGGGATGAATGTTATGGGGCTGAACGCTTCGTGTCGGGCGGTAACTTGCGCCATGGCAATGGAGCGGTTGCGGAAGTTGCCTTCCTTATCCGGTTCCGTGTCGGCGTTCTGGTCGCTCGGAAAAGTAGCCGAGCACTCGGCCGGTGCTCCGTTCCCCTAGCTCGGATCTGTAGACGTTCTGGAATCTCGCAGGTGCGATTAAGAGGATTGGAGCGCTGGAACACGACCAGCCGAATATACAAAACCGTTGCGAGCACTGGTTCGTGTTTTCAAATCGAGAGTCGCCAAACGCTTCCCCTGGGGCTGATAGGACGAAATGGCGAGCCAGACGTTTTTCGCCGTCAGGTCGGATCACATATGAATAGTTACCCAACTGTCGGCGTGTCCGAGTCTCTTTATGGCGTACTCTGCCAGCACGAGAGATCAGTTCATCAGGAGACGCTATACTACTCAAAACAAACCTACATGAGAACGGCAAGGAAATCCTTCAGTTGTCCTGCCTCCAACGTGGGCTTTCTGCTTTGGATAACGCTTCAGCGTCTTGCAAGCCTCGTGTGTGCTCCCGCAGCCAAAGCACAAGGGAAGGCAACGATCCCATGCTTGGAGAGCGGGCGTCAGTAAAAGGCGTCCTACCGTTGTTATCCTCTCAGTTGCTATGCTGTAAGATTGCATAAGCCAACCCCCCCCCTCCCCCCCCCCCCCCCCCCTCTGAACCGTAGTTGCATATATAGATTCGCCACACATATGCAGAAATGTTGGCAGAAATTAAAAGCAAGTTGTAAGTTTGCCAACTGAGTTGATCTGATAACGTCAACTTTATATTTCCAAAATGCTTTTTTCCAAAACGCTAGATTTGCAGTTGCCCCCATAGATGTCTCTGTTCGTCCGTGTTTGCAGTTGTGGCCCCGGTTTAGGCATGCACCTGGGCAACATACCAAGTCACTAGTGTTGTGTTCTGCTTTTATGTTGGCAACGCTGTATATCCCATCCTCGTCGCCATTATGTGGTGTCCTGAGGACACGAAGAAAGGGCCGACCAGTCCGTTCGAACGTTGAACGAAAAGTATCTTTTTAATGTGAGTACTTGGTTGCCAGATGACGTTATGGTCTATACAGCGTTGCCAACATAAAAGCAGAACACAACACTAGCGACTTGGTATGTTTCCCAGGTGCATGCCTAAACCGTGGCCACAACTGCAAACACGGACGAACAGAGACCTCTATGGGGGCAACTGCAAATCTAGGTCAGTCGAAAGCACTTCCTGAGCGAGGGTATCTTCTACAACGTTTCGCGAGAAAGCGTCGTGTGCAGCCCTGGCACGCCAACACCACGACGTAGTGAGCGGGCGGTGTAGCATTCGCGAAATCGTGCATCACGCAGTCAGGTAATTGCTGCCGACTAGCTTTCAAGCGTGCCCCCACGCGTATTGATGTGTTCGTGACGTCATGCGACTGCCAACGCCTAACGCACGACTTTATTTTGCGCATTTTTGCAGAGGCCGCAACGAAGGAGGTAAGCCCAATTTTATGCACGCCCCCTAGACACGCGTCATTTAATTGTATGATGAATTAGATCGACGAAGCGTGAAGGTATTTAACTGAAATGTAATTTTTTTTTTTTTTTTTGCGACTGTAGAGCGGTATGCAATGATTTCTTCTTCTTGGTGCTTCAGTTTTTAGTTTCAGTTAGTGTTCCTCAAAAGTACTTAAATTTCGTAAACGGTGAATAAAAAAAAAAAAAGAAGGAAGACGTTTACAAATCCCTGCAATGCCGAATCAGAGCGCAGCACTTGAGGAGGAGGAGGGGAGCGTACGGAGGCGAGGGTATGCCCGTCCTCCCCTCCTCCTCTCTTGCTCCCCTACCATTTAGCGAAAAATTTGTCCTACATTTCCCGCTAAATTCATCGAAAAATTTTCCCCTTTTCCGCTAACGAAAAGTTTCCGCAAAATTCAGCGGGTAATTTTTTCTGCTGAAATTAGGTGGGAATGTTTTCTGCTAAATATAGCAGGAAAATTTTTCTGATAAATCTAGCGGGGAAGTTTCCCCACTAAATTGAGCTAGAATATTTTCCACTAAATCTAGCGGGGAAATTTTTTCGATACATTTAGTGGGGAAATTTTTCCGCTAATTTTGGCGGGGAAGTTTTCTCGCTAAATTTAGCGGGAAAATTTTTCTGTTGAATTTAGCGGAAAGAATTTCCTCCTCAGCCTCCTTCACCTTCTCCCTCGTGACGTCACACGTGAAGTCACGTGTGACGTCCTTATGGGAAATGTCCCATAATGGAACGCGCGGTTACGCTGACGCCGACGCTGCTCAAGCCGGAAAGGGCGCCTAAGAGCTGCGCTTTAAAATAAATAAAATAAATTCCATTGGGGGATTAAAATAGATAAGTAATTCCACTTGCATGGTAATATTTATTTAATACTTTTATAATTTACCTCAATAGGTCCATATGCAAAATTTATCTCAACTATCATCATCATGATATTCGGAGCCACCATAGTGCAAGGTTTATGCTACCTTCCATTTTTGGTCGAGGCGCATTTGCATCAAACTAGGTTTTCATGATATTAGGACGACGCATTTGCACATCAACGGGTTGCTGTTTAGTTTCGGTGGAAAGAAGAAAATCGGCCGCGAGATTAGGAAAACGGAATTGTCAGCAACGCTGTCGCAAACCTCGCCACTAGAGCGGTGACCTGGGCCTTCCAGATATATGAACAGTTTTTATCGATGACACCGTGTGAAGGGTTCGTACTGGACTAGCAGTACGTGATCATATTTTCGATCTCCGGCTCCCACTTTTCCAGGGCCAATATCTGTTGGGCAAAACGATCTGTACGAGAACCCCCAAAATGGCGGAAACTTGATAATTGATCAAAGTATACAAGATGGCACTTCTTTTTGCATATAGTCTATTTTTTGTTGCAAAAAAACATAGTATAATTAGTGTAATTCCTCTAAGTTATCTATTCGTTTGTACTTTTTTCTTCATTTCAATACAAACATTTGTTATCACGGCTTTTCTTTTTCTTTTTTTACAAATAATAATAACAGCACGCCGATATTGATGATAATATGCTGATGCAAATCTTTCGTGAGTACGCAACAAGTCAACAGTGTTGTTAGGATAAATTTAGTGGTGTTTGATGCTAGCACGTAGTCAGGATTTTGTTTCGGGGGGGGCACCCATGACAAATTGCTGTATCAGGGGGAGAGGGGAGAGGAGGCCCCAGCAAAATGGACGATTTCGGGGGGGGGGGGGGGGGGGGCCTGGGCCTCATTGCCCCCCCCCCCCCCCCCCCTGGCTACGTGCCTGGTTTGACGCATTCGGCGCTTTCATGTCGCTGCAGAAACGTATGGGAGTATTCACTGGCGGGAATAGCTGAGTCCGCCGCTACTGAGCGAGTGCTGACGGCGAGCTTCCACCGCCATTTTTCAACGAGCAATCCAGACCATCAAGATGGCCGGCCTTTGCAGCCTATAAATCTGAGCTTGTTCTGAGCATGCGCAGTTAACAGCGCGCTCAAATATGGCGTCCAGTGAATACCCTCTATAAGCTCGAGGTTAAAATGGAAAATGGTTTCTACCAAGCGTGGACTTGTGTTACCTCTGTACTTTTTATTTGCAGAGCAGCTAGCTTTGAGTCTACCCACTAATCATTCCAGCCAGAGCTTGGTGTTCTGACGTTGCCGCGCATCACTTTTCCTCCTCTCCTCCAGTTTCAACCTGTCGAGTAATTCCACTTGGAAGTGGAGCCTGTGCCGTTTTTTTTTTTTTTTTTTTCCCTTTTTCGGCGTCGTATTAGTCTAATTTCTCCAGAAATACTTTTGTTTTTTAACCCCGTATTTTGCACGTTGGTTCTGAACACTGGATCCGCTTATAAGAGTTTTCCGAAATTGACAGCTCAAATTATTATAAATAAGGTGCACACATCATCGCCTCCTTTCAAGTGGCTATACCTGACCTGGAGATCTCTGTGACAGCATACAGTGCACAAGCCACGTCTCCCTACCCCCTAGTGCCGCGTTTCGCACGAACAATTAACGGCCAAAAGTTGGTCACGGCATGAAGCAGAGTGTCCCCCAAAACAAATTACTGTTGTCTTTTTTCTTTTTTTTTACCGCAAAAATAAGCTATTAATCGCCGAACACTCAGTTTCCACCCAAAATGTATAGACTTGCTAGAGTTCCAGAGTCACACTGCCTATACGTCATACAAAAGACAGTCTGCATACAGATTAGAAGGCGCGTCACCGCAAGATCCGTGCTTTGAATGCCGCATGGCAATGAGTTCGAGGAGAAATTTTGGCGCGGCATTCAAACCACGGATATTGATGTGACTCGTGTTTACAGACTGTCTTTTGTATATGATGAGCAGTGTGACCCCGGATTTACAGAAACTCAATTGGCGGCGAGATGTTTCGGTGGCCTTTGGTTCCTTCTCCTGACGTTAATAGCACCGAGATGTTTCGGTGGCACCCTCTTATGGTTTCCCTCCGTGACGTCACGACTGGGACTTGCCTCGCCGTGACGTCACCAGTTGTTATTCTGGCTACTTATCATCGGGTGCGACGACGAGTTCGATGGTGTGTTTAAAAAGCACCGTAGAAGCTATGAACCATCGCAATCTGAAACTAACACCGTCAAAGTTGACAATCTGGCAGTGCTCATATGCCCATGGTTTGGCGAGTCGTGGAAAGCTGACCACAGTGACGCTTTTGGCCGCGCACATCGCTAATTGCCTTGCGAACAACAGGTTCGATGGTGTTTGTAACGAGCATGGTGAAAGCTGGAAATCATTGCGCTCTGAAGCCCAACACTGCCAACACCGTTAAAACTGAAGTTTTTACATTACCCTTATTTCCATCCATAAGAAATCCTTTGACGGCGCCATAGTGAGCACTCGGCTAATCGTTGCAGGTCGACCAAAGCGACGCTAAAACTAGAAGTTCTGCCTACAGCGCAAGCTCGCTGGCTTCCGCGGTGCTTTGGTTGCGCGTGCGTGCGCGTTCACACTTGTGTTAGCAAGGGCGGAAAGCTCGCGCTCAAGGCGGATTCTAGTCACAGCTTAAGGTTGAACGAAGTATTGGCGACATGCGCGATCGAAAGCGTCACTGTGGTCGGCCTTCCAGGATTTTCCGGATGTCGACTATGACGTCAGCAAAGGTTTTCTCATATCCCTCGGCTCCCCTGGAGACCTCCCCTGGGGTGGTCTCCAGGGGAGCCGAGGGATATAAAAGTGATCACTGCGACGGGGCTGTGTGGTTCATGGTTGCCATACAGTGACCGTCGGACCCGCTGTGAGACGCACTCGTGTCTTAGTAGCGGAGGCGGACAGTGAGTCGGGCATCGGTGGTGCTTTTAGTACCGGCTGGCTTTTCCTGGGCCGTTCCACTGGCTGTGCAGATTGGTGGTTTCCTTTATTTTCAATTAATTTCCAATTGGCATTTCCAAGAAATTTCCACTTGTTCCAAGGATCCAGTTCATTTTACTTTAAATTGGTTTTAAGTCTGCGGTGCGAAAGCGGGAAAGGACTAGAGACACAACATTTTCTTATTTCTTTAAGTCTCAACATAACAAATGACAGAAATAGGAGGAATGTAAGAGCTTTAATTGTGACGGGGTTGGCAGTGTTGCTTTGAAGGCGCAATGATTTCCTGCTTTCACCATGCTCATTGAAAACACCATCGAACTTCTGGTCCGCAAGGTAATGACGTCACGAGAGGGAACCCTAGGAGGGCGCCACCAAAACATCTCGCCGCTAATTGGCGACGTGCGCGACCGAAAGCGTCGCTGTGAGACGCACTCGTGTCCTTCCACGATTGGGCCAAAAGCTGACTATGACGTCGGAAAGGGTATACCATCGAAAGAAATAAGAGGAATGAAAGAACTTTAATTTCGACGGTGTTGGCAGTCTTGCGTTGAGAGCGCAATGATTTCAGGCTTCCACCATGCTATTTACAAACGCCATCGAACTTGTTTGCAAGGTAATGACGTCACAAGGGGGAACCATAGGAGGGCGCCACCACAAACATCTCGCCGCTAATAGCGCTAGCGGTTCGAGCCAGATGCCAAACTTTCAGAGTTTGCCGTATCTTCTTCAAAAGTTTTATAGCAGCGGAGCTGTTAAAGGCTAGTTTCCCCGGTTTCGTGTCTGTGGAGTCTGGACCAATAAATCTCGACACAACCCTCTGGACAGCTAGCGCCATCTATAGGCGATGGCGGCAACCGGCTTGCCGGTTGTCTGGTTGCCGCCGTTGCTCATAGATGACGGCAAATAGTACAGCTCCGCTGCTCTCCCTTCTTCACCAGAGTGGAAAGGCTGAAAGTCTTTCCTGAAAGTTTCAATGACAAAATGAGGCCCGTTCTCGCTAGCTGACGCCACTGACATCCGTGCATCTGCGGACTCGTCGGCAGCCATTTTTTTTATTAAAGATTTTCGAAAATCGCCGATGAGCGATTTTATTTTAAGTCGTGCAACAGGAAAAGGTCCTGTATCAAAAGTTTTCGGAAAACAAATATATATGCTTGGCAAATTCTTCACCAAGACAAAACAGATAACTGTTTCTGTGTCATAGTTTTTGTTCTGCTGTTTAGAACTTCAAAAAAATTAACGACGGATTTCTAGATTTGGGCAATCGGGTGCTTCGCTAGGCTCAGATTCCTTTCGCACACCAATCATACTATAGTACAAAAGCCAAATTATCATAGGTTTTTTGTTTCCATTATATTTTTAGTTATGTGATTATTTCTTTTGACAATTAATTACCTGGTTTCATTTAATATATGGTATAAATTATATTTAAAAAATCTTCAACAAATTCTTAGAAAAATACAAAACCGTTTTTGCAAGTTAAAGTGAATGTAGCAGAAAATATCTATAAATACGACAGAAAATTTAATGAATATAAATATCAACAATAACTTTCTTAGAAATGTCATATTCAATTTTTTTGTATGTGTGAAGAGCCTTTTGTAAGATCTAGGCATCCAATAAAAATCAGATAGAGATGCTTTTGACATATACATTGATGCTTTTGACAGGTGCGTTTGACATATACATATGTTTCAAGTTGTATCTCGAGGTGCAAAACTTGGTCGTGGTCATTTTTTATGCATAAAAATTAATTATTTCGTGGCACTAGTGCCACTCTACGTGGCACCATGTCAGGGTATTCGGCGGTATAATCGGGGATTAAAAACTCTACCACGTGGTTAAACCGTGGTAGGTCTAGAAATACCACTAAACGTGCTAAAAACTAACCATCTTATGGCGGCGTTAAGTTTGGGAAACACCGTACTTCCCCACAGTGTATGCGAGCTTTTTCTTCTTTTTTTTTCAGATAAGATAAAAGGGTTAAACGAGCCCAGCTTTTCAGCAGGCCTAGTAGGCGTGAAGGAACGGCAGTTGGAAAGGCCGATTTTTTTCTCTAGGCCCCTCGGCACATCAGTAATAATTTGTTTGGCCCCAAGTCCCCCATATCCCGCACGAGGCTTTTCGAGGGTAATATTTATAAGCGTTTAATATTCATTAAACAATTTATCGGAACAATTATTTTTATTTCTTGCGATTTTTTTTTTCTTTTTGGGTAACCAATTTGGACGTGTATAAGATGCCGTCATATATTATACGTAACAGACTTCATTATTTTCCCCAATCAGAGCCAACTAACACTAGGAGTAAGTGTAAATCAATAATTAATATTTCAGCATAAAATTGACAACGACGAAGGTTTGCATCATGAAATAAAACTTACAGTATAGCGTATTTTTAGATGTACAGATGTATATGTCCAAACCGTATATTAAATCCGACTTTCATTTGTTGTTCGAGAACATAATGAAAACATTTTGCTTTAAAGGAGCTGTGCAACGATATTCAATTGGAATGTTTTTCTCTCTACACGAGCTTACTGGCACACCTGGGACTCAAGGATACTCACACACAACGCCATTGGCAAAGAAACTCCTTTGTTGCGGTGTAATTTCAAGGACAAAAGCGATCATTTTCATTAAATCTCTCCTTTGCAAAATTTGATGACGTAACTCGGGGATCGCAGTACACCCAAGTGACGATATTTGAATGCGGTTCATAGATTGGACCCGAGCATTGCGTGGGCACTCGACTTGGGCTCGTGACAATTGCTAGCTCGAGAAGCATTCGGGTTGTGACCCGTGTCCAATCGCTGCAACGACGACAACAGCCGAGCCATAACAATGTCTGGAACTCAGCGCGTGTCCTGCGCTTTGCCAACCCCAGCGCGTGGCTATGATCAACACTGGCGGCATATAATCGGCTCCAGATCACGTGGCCGCTTGTTCTGGCTGCGAGTTGAGGGGGTGAACGCTGCTCATTTTTCTTAAATTTTTTTCTGGGACTTCTATTGCGTGGGGTGAAAAACGAACGCGTGTTTCATAGGTCATTAACGTTAGGGATCCGTTTTAAGCGGTATTTGTGCACAGTACAAAAATTGTTGCACAGCTCCTTTAAAGAATACGAAAACAATTAAAAATTACATTTTTGAACTAAATGACTTTGAAGTTTGTCCTTTCCCATGTTCATCTCGTATTCAAAGTCGATTTTCGCGAAGATATCGCTTCAAATAAAATATAGCATCATTTAAAAATTATATTGTACTCGTTGAATAGATACTTGTATAAGCTTTGATTTGATATATGCCCGGAGAAACTGGGGCAGAAGAGGAAAAGCGAGCTCGCGGGGATGTTGCAACTCCGAGCTCTGGTTCGAACGATTAGTGTGTATACTCCTAAAGCTATAGCTGCATTTGGCCCCACTGCACTCGTCGAACGTGCTCGAACAGGGAACACCGGCGTCCGGCGTTCGCATTCAAACGAGCTCGGCGACTGTAATGGGTGCAAATGCAGCCCCACTGCCCTCGTACCTGGCAGAAAGCGGAACGCCGGAATACGGCGTCTAGCCCTCGCATTCGAAAACGCTTGACGAGTGCAGTAGAAACAAAGGCAGCCAGCTTTAGGTCTACCCACTAATCGGTCCAATCAGAGCTCGATGTTCTGACGTAACCACGCGCTCTCGTCTCCTCCTCTCCCTCACTTTCTGGGCGCACAAGTCTTCTTTAGGACAATAGGGAGTTTTAGAATAACGTACGCAATTTTAGCGCACGCTAGCGCTAAATTTAGCGCTTGTATTAGCGCACGCGACGCAAGAATGTTTTAGAATAGCGTTTCTCCGCCGCGACGCAAAAGCCCAAGCATCTCGCGCTTGCGACGCCACCAAGATACAGTAAAAAAATTTATTTTACACACGAAATACTGTAACTTTAGAAAAAAAAAACGAGTTTTTTGGTCCAGAGTAGCATTTTAATTAGTACAAACATGAGAACGCGACGCGAGCGGTTGAGCGGTCGTGTCCGCTTGCGTCGCCTCGGCAAGAGAGGTCTCGTGTACTGACCTTCGCACATCGTTCCTTCGCCGTGAAATGTCCGCGCGTCGCAAGCATCAAGTTGTCGGTGATCGCTGCCAAACCGAGTACAATGTCGTCCCGTATTGAAAATTGCAGTCGCGAGGATACCGCCGACGTCGCACTCACGACGCCGCCAAAGCAGCCGCCGACATAATCCTGGAAGCCGCCATTTTTTTTAACAGTGCTCGTCTTGGCTTTAGCCAACTTCTCATCACGAATCCTCCTAGGAGAGGCTCAAAGACTCTTTGCGTACGCACGCTATTTCCGAGAAATAGCGCACGCTAAAATTGCGCACGCAAAGCGCAAAACCTGGTTTGCGTTCAGAGCATGCGCAGTGGCGACGACGCTATTCTTTGCGTACGCAAAGCTTTAGCGTGCGCTATTCTAAAACTCCCTATTAAATGCAACACAAGTTATCATCATCCAAACCATGTAAATTATGGTCGAAACAGCTAGGTGCCTTTTTTCTTTTACAAAAATAAATATATAAAAAAATTATTACAAGTAGGGTAATTTACTCGAGTTTAACAAAACAATATAATTTTTTTCTTGGTCGCGCTTAAGACACCTCAGCGTGGCGAAGCACCCGAATACGCGACCTGTGACAATCGCCCGAATCTCCAAATCCGCATTTGGTCCGTTTGAAGTCAGATACTTGATAACTAAAAGTAGGACACGAAAACGGTTCTCAGCTTCGTTTTAGTAAAGACATTGCCCCGTATATATCTTCTCTTTTCAAAAGCTTTCGAGACATTATATTTCTTTTTTTTTTTTTTTCTGTACAATTTGAAATGAAATCAACCTGATAACTTTCGAATAAGATAGCGGCAAGCTCAGAAACTTTGGCATCCAGTCAGGACCGCTAGCGCTACACTTGGGAGGAGACTGATCGTTCCCCGATACGCAGATCATTTTTGCCGATGACAAATACACTATACATTTACTTTCGTGGACACGCTGCAGATGGCATCATTACTTGTGCCGTGGACAGACGATGCAGAAATGGAAAATGGAGAACTCGACAAGGCGGCGAACACGAGAGAAAAAAAAAAAAAGAATACAAATAGAGAGTAGAAAACAACAATGTACATGTGTCCTTTTCATGAAAATATACTTGCGTTCTACATTTTGAGCGATGGCATATGTACGGCCTCCCACAATAGGAAAGACGCATCTACCGAGGCAGTTTATGCGGCAGTGCTAAGCACACGTTGGTTATGGTGTTTATTTTTGGAGAGCAATTATAATACAAGTTTATTTAATCCCTCAGTGGCCTAAACGAGTCCCGCACAGCCATCTGAAACTGTCCCTTGAATTGGTATTTTATATTGTAGAAGCTAGTATACTCTCGGTGTCGCGACCACCTGTACCGGCTCTTCTTGTCTCGTCGTAGGACTCGAAAGATAAACCAGGTGGTATCTGGGGCAACATTCCCACTGGCGTCCCCGGGATTGGCGGCATCCCGACTGGTGTTCCCGGAATCGGAGACATTCCCACTGGCGTCCCCGGGATTGGCGGCATCCCGACTGGTGTTCCCGGAATGGGGGACATTCCTACTGGCGTCCCCGGGATTGGCGGCATCCCGACTGGTGTTCCCGGAGTGGGAGACTTTCCCACTGGCGTCCCCGGGATTGGCGGCATCCCGACTGGTGTTCCCGGAATCGGAGACATCCCAACCGGCATCCCCGGGGTTGGAGAATTCCCAACCGGCATCCCTGGGGTTGGGGGTATCCCCACAGGACTACCGGAAGTCGGTTGGGGCAGGTAGCGCCGTCATGAGCTCTCTTCGCAAATGGACGAAGTATCGGCAATAAACGTCAATAAAAGGAGGTAGTTTCACTTTCCTTGGCGCAGTTTACGGTTTCAGCTTAGTCACGAGACTTCTGTGCCCGGAACGCGTCTACGACTGCTGCGTTTACGGCGTCCTCCAAAGTGGCCCCTGGATCTCTGCCTAATAATTTCACAGAAGTGTCATACTGACCCTGACACACTCTCTAAAAAAAAAAAAAAAAAAGGTGTTACAAACACATTTAGGGGTTCTTCAGCTTGTCCATATGTTGCACCGTCAAGACTTCTTTTAAGCACCCCCAAAGGTGTTCTTCGAGAAAAAAAAAAAAAAAACACAAGGAAAGAGTGCTTCCTCGACCAGTTGCCTTTTTAGTGCGACAGGGGGCGATAGTGCTTGTGGCGAAATCGCTCTTGACGAGCTGAAATAGTGCTTGGGGCAACAAAAAACGTTTCAAAAAGTTTTTTTTTTTTTTAGAGTGTGCGTTGTTGTTTGGCGCCAACCGGGGACAAGGCGCTTGTTCTGCTGTACCTACAGTTCTGTACTTTGACAGTTCACGGAAGCTTCACCAGACACCGCGACGGAAGCGACACTCGCGTTCGCTCTGCCAACGTTACTAAAACCCTCAGTTGGGAAACTCACCTTTGAAACCTGGGCCGCTGGCGTCCACCCACACCGAGCTAAATACAATAATAGCGCCACCCTTTAGCGACGAGTTGAAACAGGCTGCTTTACATAGCCACTGCGAGATGGCCCTGCGAGATGGCGTCACCTAGAGTGCCTTCATACACACGCGCGCTTTTGCTTGAGTGGTGACATCTCAGCCATTTTTCCGCCCAATCGTTTTCTTTTTGTTTTTCTTTGTGCATTTTGAAGTGCGCGCAATCTGGTGTCACTCAGCTCCAGCGCGTAGCTTTGGCTAATGCATAGACGCCATTTTACCGCCCAAGTCACGCACCGAGTGCGCGAGAGCGCCACGCGCAGGGTCATTCAGGGCAACAATGAATGTCTTCACCCTGAGACAGACAGCCATGTAGGCACCCTAGCGCAACCTAGAGTTCCTGTATTAGCGGCGAGATGTTTCGGTGGCGCCCTCCTATGGTTCCCCCTTGTGACGTCATTACCTTGCGAACAACAAGTTTGATGGTGTTTGTAAATAGCATGGTGGAAGCCCGAAATCATTGCGCTCTCGAAGCAACACTGCCAACACCGTCGAAATTAAAGTTCTTTCATTCCTCTTATTTCCGTCGATGGCATACCCTTTCCGACGTCATAGTCAGCTTTTGGGCCAATCGTGGAAGGCCGACCACAGCGACGCTTTCGGTTGCGCACGTCGCCAATAGGCTCCCTTCGAGAACCAGAGTTGCGCGTTCACCCCCGGAGCGCCGGCTTTCCTGCACGGCATGCAGAGTCTGCTTCTCACATGACTGAATTTGGCGAATAGCGGCGCCGCGCGTTCGAGGCGCGCGGCGCGCCCAGGGTACGCCGGGGGCGCGTGCAGCGTCTACTTTCCTGCACGGCACTTGATCCGGCTCCTCACGTGATCGCATCTCGGCGAATAGCGGCGCGGCGGCACGTGGAGTTTCGGAGTGAACGCTGAGGGAAAAATGGCGGAGTTGCGATCGCCATTACCTCGGTTCTCGAGTACGGATCGGAGCCACTCCTTTAAAGCAGGCTCTACGGCAGTTTCCCAACTGAGGGGTTCTAGAACGTTGGCTCTTGCTTTTGGCCGCGACTTCCACGACCAATCGCCAGTATCGCGAAAAATACGACAGCCGCGGAATGGCTAACCACGGGATTCATAATATCCTAACCACACACTGCACAAGATCCTGCAAAATTGTAAATAAAAGTATGTCGCGAGGTTGTCTATAATACAAGAAGTGTTCAAAATCCAACAGTCTGCCCGCGACACCCGCGGGGTCAGAAGAACTCGACCGGCAACGCCCTGCCCCTTTCTTCCTCTCCTAGCTTCCAAGCTCCACCCACTGCCGAAAGCAATTTGGCAATAAAAACAGATAACACCAGTTCTATGTGCGTTCTTAAACGCCTGAAAAACGAAGATATATAAACGTCCAAGCTCTTACAAACGCAAAGGACGCTGTTTAATAGCCCGATTGATTGTAGATTAAACGCATTCCTACCACTCTGTTCAGTCATTTTATGCGGATTGCCTCCCATATGGGCTGATAACGCAGGTGGGTAGTTATCTCAATCAAAGTAACAGGATCCTTCGAGCATATTCACTTTGAGCTCATACAAAACATTCCCAAGAACATTATTTCAAACACTGGACCATTTGCGAACAGTTGTCATTTTAATCCTTTCATAAAGCCTTTATTCAGTAAAGAAGGTGCTAAGCTGGATATCAAGGGATGAGCGGTGAACGGTTCCTAGCCACATTCGGCAACAAACAGATCTCCCAATATTCCGTTTCATACTTAAAGGAATACTGAACCAAAAACTTCAGTGTTATGAAGTGGCGCACGATTTTTCCACGAGCCAGCAGCCGCCGGGGTGCTCGAGCACACGCAGCGAAATTGACATCACAGTCATTGCTTGTGAATGGGTCCAGCTGAACATGAAAAACACACAGAAAAAAAAAATTAAAACATTCGCGCTTAAGACGAGAGTGAAATGTACAGGGTCCGGGCCAAAGGAGAATAAAGGCAGGCTTTTCATCTCCACAAATGAAGGGTATACGTACTTGTTAGACCAATTAATCGCCAACCGTTTACACCAGACCCCATTGTGAGGATGAAAAGCTTGTCTTCGCGCACACCGGTGGCTGCTGGCTCGTGGAAAGATTGTGCGGCACTTAATATGGGCGCTGAAATGTTTGGTTCAGCCAGCACCTCCTAGACAGCTTTCAAGCCTGCGCGTCACGTGACATGACGTCACGCCCAGGAGGCCTACACGTGCGCTGATTGGATGCGAGTGCCGCGTCAGCGTTCGCGTGGTACTCGTTTCCTATCATAGTCTCACGCGAACAATGACGCGGTACTTGCATTTAATCGGTGCCCGTGCCGACCTTTCGGACGTGACGTCATGTCACGTGACGCGCATGCTTGAAAGCTGTCTGGGAGGGGCTGGTTCAGGCGCGAGCATGCATGGGGCTTGATCTCGTCGATCATTTACATGCGTTCTTGCTTAAACGAAAGCACAGATGATGCCTCGCACTTGCGCCACTAGCTTTGATAAGCGCTACACGATTGCGTGACGCCACCATAACTTTAGTTCAAAGGAGGCAGGCGCCAGTTCACGGGACAATAGGTTCTACTCCAATAGAATTAGTAAAAAGTCGTAAAACGCTCGGAATATTTTTGCAGCTTTTGTTTCATTTCATTTCATTTAATTTATTATACCCTCAGGGCAACACCACCTAGACAGAAGGCCTCCGCATGGTTTCCTTTTCCTCTATGAAACGTCATCACAGTCGGATCGCGCTCGGTCGGCTATTGGACCCGAGCCCGACCTTCGACGCGCTGATTGGCCACGAGCCGCAGCCGAACACTGACGCAGCACTCGTGCCCGATCTCTCGCCTCGATCGATCTGACTATGATGACGCGTGTGGAGGCCTTCTGTCCAGGTGGTGTTGCTCAGGGCCCAAAGGCGTTACAGAGGGGGAAAGCAACAAGAAGGTTAATGCAAATAACATAATACATATATTAGATACACCCAGTAATAAAGTAATTAGTAATTGCACTTTTAAAGAGCTCAGAGTCCGTGATAATGGCGATCGACCGGGGAAGGTGGTTCCACTCCTGGGACGTACGGGGAACGAAAGTTGAATAAAACGTGGTCGTGATAAAGTTAGGAATGCCCACCTTATGTTGATGACCAAGACGGGAGGAAACATAGACAGGCCAAGAAATTATGTTGTCGCGCAGGGAAGAATTATGGTGATACATTTTATGGAATAGGGAAAGACGAGAAATTTTACGACGTAGTAATAAAGGTGGTAATGAGAGAGTTGATTTCATAGAGGTGCGGTGATAGTTTGTGAGGATGAAACGAGCGGATCTGTTCTGAACGGCTTCCAATGTAGATACGAGAGTGACTAGTCCGGGATCCCAGACAGAAGCTGCATACTCTAATTTTGGACGAATTAAAACTTTGTAAAGAGTTAATTTCAGTGAGACAGCGGCTAATGAAAAATGTCGCTTGATGTAACCTAACTTACGGTTAGCGCTAGCTGAAATATGCTGAATATGTGTTTTCCATGAAAGGTTAGAAGCTATATGTACGCCTAAATATTTGTACGAAGTTACCTTGAATGACTACTTCTATTATCTCGTAAAAATCTGTCCAAAGTTGCTGGAACCATGTCTCAATGTCGCTCTGTTTACCCAGTTAACGGTAATTTACAAAACTTACTACTCAGCATCTTTTTTTTTTTTTTAATGAACATTATTGCATCACAAAGTGCTGTCATAACAAAGAGCTCGCGCCAAACCACTTGAGGGCGTGCTAAAGTTCACGAATGTTCTCAATTTCACCAAACAAGTGTGCCCACTTAGGCGTGGTCTCTGAGGTCCTGTAGTACACCGTTTGGACATAGTTAACAACAACGTTTAACTGTTCTCAAACAAACCTAATGGTAGGGTTATGTCGGAATTCTATTCTTGTTTTCTATATGCTGAACATACCAAGGATCATGAAAAGGTCATACGGAACAGAATCACTCTCTACAACAGGCAAGTACGTCCTTGTTTCCGGGGACAACAAAAATTATTTTTCAAGGTTCCTTAAAATCTAACGCCCCCCCCCCCCCCCCCCCCCAAAAAAAAAAAAAGAAAAAAGAAAAAAAAGTACCGCATTTTAACAAAAAACTGAAAACGTGTTCGATAGCTTCAGGTGTCATACAGAGCAGGCAACTACGAACCAAGGAACGATAATACCCTTGTCTATTAGCCACGGTTTGGCAGCCAACGTCTAACTATGCAAATTAAAGAAAAACAACATACCCGCTGGTGGAGCACACATCCTTTTCACACGCCGCAGTATATCTTGACCAGGGCACCGGCAATGCAGCGAACGATACAGCGATGCAGGAAAAAGGAGCTCTATCAGGTCACGACTGAGCTTTCTTTTAGTAACACAAGCAAGGTAGTCCATCCGAAAACGCGTTTGCAAAAACAATGGAGCCCCTTTCACTTCTTTCAAGTATCCCGAAACACACGGCGGTTCATCACTTAGCAACATTGCCGGCAAAAAGTTCGGCATTCTCACCTGGATTGTAGCACGTAAAAAAGGATGATTCTGATCGGCAGGAATTAAAAGTACCGGAAGATTCATTGTTGAATTTTTGGGGAATGCATTACCATGAACCTTTGGAAACGCAACACAGGTCCCCCTTTGTGAAACGCTAACGCTGACCCCTTCACTTTTCTCTTCTCAGCTTCCTCTATTTTCGTTGCCTCTTTTTGGCCTCGTTGCGGGGGCAGTGTTACCGTTTTTCAAAGGGGTACATATGGGGCGTTTCTCAAGGGTCATGCTTACGAATTCCCTAAGAATTCACCAATGAATCTTCCTGTAATTTGTTTCACCCCTTCTCTGTACTCTGCATGTCAGAGTATACGTCGAAGCGCTTGAATATGGTCACGCATACCACTCGTGGAAAAAAACCACATCCATACCACTCGTGGAAGGAACCCTATCCATATCACTCGTGGAGGGAACCACATCTATCGTTTTAACTACAAACACACATCGCAGCCAACGCACTGCTTTACGGAAAATCAAAGCGAAGAACAACCGGCGACGGCAGAGCGGAAACTGAGCACCCCCGCATTTCACCGCGTCAGTTGTGCGCGTGACTTTGACGAAAACGAAAGGGCTCGTTTTGACGAAAGCCCGGCGGTATCTGTCAGTTTGTCAGTGCCGGAGAGATAGGGAGAGGTTGACGTGTGCTGACATCAGCGCCTCGAACCAATGGGAGCGTCGTACGCGTCACCCTCCCCCCTCCTTCTCCCTCTCTCCTCAGCACTGACACACGAAAGACACCGCCGGGTTTTCGTCAAAACGAGCATTCTAATGTAAACGCATTAAAAGCGCGAAACGAACTCCAAGTACAAAGAGGTGCGAGAGGCCAAGACCGCCCAACTTGGGCGGTCTTGGCCCAAGTCGGGCGGTCTTGGGCCAAGACCGCCCGACTTGGTTTTCTCTCTACATCTTCTCCTACTCGGATTTCCAGATGAAAGGGGCGAACACCCGGTAAAACTCCTGGACTAATGTGGGCACATGTTAAAACTTGCATATTATACCAGCGTTTTGCTATCAAAAGGATATGTATTACACAATGTGGCACGCGGAAATATTTAATTCCGATTGGCCCAAGTGTCCAGTACGGTGTGCTACCTTTGTAATACTCAAAGGGCACTCCGAGATACGTACATGACGTCGCTTCCCAATTAATGCCTAAAAAATATTGAGGCTTTGAAGCCCACCTCCCATGCCACACCCCAAAACATTTCCCACAGTTCACCGCATGTTACCGTAGCGTTACGATGTTCCTTTGTGAGCGCAACCGTCTCCATGATGCTCTCGTCGGCACTACAAGAAGAACAGCTACATCATCAGCGTAAGCGGTCACTTTAACCTCGGCACTATTTAAAAGAAGCCACTGAATATTCATGCTAGCTCTCAGACAGAAAGGTTCAAGGTACAGAGTGAACTGTAATGGTGAAAGAGGACAGCCCTAGTTGTCCGACTGATAACACAGCATTCGTTTTAGAATCATTATTATTTAACACGAGCCTGGTGGGTACATCCTCTCTGTTCGTTTGAACACTTTTGTGCGTTGTCTTGTTAAAGAGCGTTTGACCTGATATTCTGCAGCCGCAGGCTTTATTTCCATGTATTAAAGAGAAAAAGACTCGTGGCCGAGTGGATTACTGCTTCAGA
>NW_024609857.1:37979950-38183778 GCF_016920785.2 Ixodes scapularis | reverse complement strand
CAAAAAAAAAAAAAAAAAAGGAGCATTTGGCAGGAATGTTGACGTCATATTTCTCCGGGAAGGAGAGGAACGGCCTCGCGTCTTCTCCGCCTCACGGCCTAGAGGGAGCGAAGCGAGAGAGAGGAGGAAACTAGGTATCTTGACTAGGGATGTCGCGAACCAGCCTAGGTTCGATTTTCGAAAGGTTTCGATACTTTCGAATCGAACCAAGGTTCGAATTTAAAAAACAAAATTCGACATTTTCGTACCGAACAAGGTTCGAATTCGAAAAATTCGCAACTTTCGATCACAGTGGAGTTTCGAATTCGAAAAGTTTGAAGCTTTCACGGTTTCTAAAATTTCGGGTTCGAATATTTCGAAAATCTTTTACTTGAGGTTCGAAACATCGAAGTTTTCGAACTTGAAAATTCGAGATATTCGAAAATTCTGAATTTCCTCGGATCTTAAATTCGAAAAATCGAAGATTTCGAATTCATTGGATATAAAATTCGAAAAATCGAACGCTTCGAATTTGTATATACATAAAGGTCGTCGTGCGGAGTCATTTAGACTCCGCACGACGAGTGTCCCGGATGTGCTGGAATATTTGCTAGTGCAGATGCAGAGTGACGTGTGACCATAGATCAGTAATTGTGACCGCCAGCCCCCCGGGGGTGGGGGGGGGGGAGGGGGAGGGTCTTTAGCGTGCATCACACAGTAGTGATCACACAAACGCACTGTTTTTACGATACTCATCCAGTCCGAAACGTCCAGGGGCGGGCAGGAGCTTGAAGCTCAGAAAAACCTTGAAGCGACCTGGCAAACTACCTCCCTACCCCTTGCACGCTGGTAGTAATCCGATCGAACACCGCCCGAGTGACGCTGACATATATAGTAAATTAAATTTGTAATTGTCCAGGAGGTTTATTTTACGGGACGGAGGAAACGCCTTGCAAAAAAGCACAGAAGCTTGAGGTCGAGGAGCGTTTACCATACAAGTGGCGTCGGAAGGAGAAAATCGGGAAGGGGGGGGGGGGGGGGGGGGGGGCTGTAGCCCCCCTTTCCCCCTTCCAGATATTTCAGACTGTTAAAGAAAACAATACGGGGAAAGAGGGCGTGGTCGAGGTTATTTTAATCTGAAATTATTTATGCATATGTATAGCTACTGTCGCTCTTCACTGCATAAAAGATCGAGTAGATGGTCATTCTCGAAGACTCGTTGTCAGAAGGCACTACTTGTCACATGCTTAGTGGTTCGGAAGTTTACAGCTATGTCTTTTCGACCTAAATAAGTGTTGCCATTGATAAAAATAAATGAAAAAAAAAAAAAATAAACATAACAATAAATGCAGGGATAAAAAGCTGAAAAAAAAAAAAAAAAAACTACTATAAAGGATTCGCCGGAAGTGTTGTATTCTTGCATATTCAGAAGCTCAGAACTTCGAAACAAGTTTCTCCTACCAAAATGTGTGCAAGCTAAAAGAAACACGTCCCAAGAACGCGAAGAAAAAAAAACAAATGTTTATTTTTTAATGACGTGCTGAACATGAACAATATTAGATATCTTCTCCCATGAGTTAATTTAATCCTGGACGTGAAAAAACAAGTAAATACATTATTTTGTATTCTGCGGATGGCAATGATATGTACTGTCTGTAGTGTTTAATTTAAAATGCGATACCTCCAACAACTTAGATGAAAAAAGGTACCAAGTTTAGGGCATAACTACCCATAGATACATGTTTGGGCATTTCTTCGAAACTTATCTTAAATAAGAATAATCACATCTTAAGACGTCTCTTACCTAGGCTATACATAGATCATTCTTAAAAAAAGTTTAACATCTCTACCATAAATAGCTTCGGCTATAGCGCGCTTCAAATATGGCACAAACGACAATCGTCGGAAAACTGTCGTCCTTCCCCGCCCCTTCGGGAATTTATTTCTTTAAAACCAAGTCCGCCGGAAGATTGAAATAAACGGCATTGTCTTTCGTAAGGAACGCAGCACCGCATGTAAAAATTCGAGAAAAAAAAGAATTACGAATGTACCTCACTACTTGAATTCAAATGAAACCGTCCGCCGGTCATTCCAGGGTAAAAGTTCGTCGACCTTTTGTCATGTCAGGATTCGAAAATTCGAAACTTTTCGAATTTTCTTGAAAAATAAGTTCGAAAGATCGAATTCCTTAGCGTAGAAAATCGAAAGTTCGAAAATCTTCGATTTTTTTAGCACAATAAGTTCGAAAGTTCGAAAATCATCGAATTTTTTGGTATATCAAGGTCGAAAGTTCGACAACCATCGAATTTTTGCGGCGTAATAAGTTCGAAAGTTCGAAAAAGGGTCGAATTTTTTAGCGTCATAAGTTCGACGGTTCGAAAAGCGTCGAACTTCTTAGTTTAACAAGTTCGAAAATTCGACTTTCCACAGGGGCGCCTCCATCTTGAATTGTCGTCACTTCCAGTATGGGCGACGACAAAAATAATAAAACGTTTCAACCTGTAACTAGCAAAAAAAATAGAGGGAAGTCAAAACGAGAATGTGTGATGGTTAGGCTTATATCCTAAATGTCCTCTAGTGGCGTGGCGACGGCAAGACAATGTTTTCGCCCATACTGGAAATGACGACAATTCAAGATGGCGGCGCCCCTGTGGAAAAGGTCTATAGAAAGTTCGAAAATTCGAAATCTTTCGAACCTTTCGAACCGCTAGAATCGATAGTCGAAACTTCGATTCGAAAAAAGTTCGCGGCATCCCTAATCTTGACGTCACGCGCCTCGTCCAATCTCGACTTCCTTTTCCAAAAATACGGCCGTCCATTTGAGATATCGCCTTACTAGTAGTGTTGTAGGGATTGTAGCGTTCCGCCTACAACTCCAGCATTTTTTTTTTTTAATCAAAATTTTGGTTCACCATCTCTTTAATGTGATCCTGAATCAACAGATGGCGATGGGATCGCCTACCAAACCTGTACATCAATGCAAGAAATCATGTGTGGTGGTGCTTCGATACTGTGGTATTTTTTCATATCCTCGCCTGTTTTTCTCTGCGCGAGCTTTCTCTGGAACGCGCATGGCGGCGCCAGTTTTCGTGCAAAGGGGGCAGTTGCCTACGCCCCCAGCCAGAGCCGTACATGTAGAGAGTTTGGCCATTCGTTGGGAAGTATAGAAGACAAATGAGGAGGCGCCATTCGCCGAAAGCGGGCTGGGCGTGTTCCAGGGCGTCTTCAAAAATTTGAATGTGACCAACCAGAAGCTGGAAATAATACCCTGGCGGTGGTCGCGAGAAACAAACCTGATAACTGCATTGGAGTGACTCTCAATGGCTGAAAATATGGTACACGTGATGTTTCAATTATGTTAATCCACAATGATGGTGGAAGAGTGCGACTAGCGGAACGACCGACATGATCCGTACGTCAAGCGCCCAGGGCCGGGAATCTGCGATCCGAGCGGCCACACTCTGCTCGAGCAAAACAGAGTTGAGCGGCGCATTCGTTTCTTACATCTTTCTGCATGATCATGATCAAAACAACACGTGCAGCCCATTTTCAACCACGAAGAGTTACTACACTTCACTCTTACGCGCTTATTAAAACCATATACGAACATAGACTTTTTGATCAGAACTGTTTGCCGCTACCCACCGCTAGGGGATTCTTTTCGGCTTCTGGTTGGTCAAGAGAGCATGCCAAGCCCTCTTTCAGACTCTGCCGCACGCCCTGACTCTGCCCGCGCCTCCCATTGACCAAACTCTCTACATATACGGCTCTGCCCCCAGCTTACGTCTCCAGTAAATGTGGGCAGAAAAAAAAGCGCAAATCGTCCTGAGCCAATGGCGAGGACACTTGCACAACAAAAACAAACGACGCGTTGAAAAATATAAAATTGCCTGGTGCGCAACTAGCACACCGCTGATTTCGGAGGCCAATTCCACATATTGCAATGTGATCATATTTATATGACGGGCCGGCCTTTTTGATGTGTTCGGCTCTTTATGGATTTCCAGGAAAACGGGATGACGCGATAGACGTGGGATTCCAACATTCTAGCTCGAGGAATTAAATACCTAAAAAAATGAAAACAAATAAACCTGTGTCTCATTTAGGTACTCGGTGTTTATTTATAACCACAATCGCAAGATTGCAAAAAAAAAAAAAAATTACACTCCGGTGTAGTTTGGTGAATCCTAACTAGGGTGTCATAATAAAGGAATGCCAAGGTTAAAAGTGACCTATAAATGATAATTAATTTTAATACGAGTTTAGTGATAAATTCAGTGACTGGCCACGCAAAGATTCAGATCTGTGGTCAGCATTTGCACAGAGTTTAAGCAATGTACCGAGTGGAGTTTAAGCAATGTACCAACGTACCAGGGTGGAGTTTCACGTTGTATGAAATATGGGATAAGCACGCACCTAACACGCTGATTAAGACTGAAACAGCGCTACATTTTACATTAGCGTTGAGCGTATCTAAAGTTAATGGTGCATCGAAAGTGAAAGCTTGTACACATACTGGTCGGGCCGTAATGTTTGAATGTTCCATAGTACTTTATTACCTTCAAATTTGGAGTAAGCTGTCTCCTGATCGCTTACAACAAAAAGAAGGAAATATTTTAACTCTGGGCTGATAGAAAAAATCCACCTGCTGCCAGCTACTAATCCTCTCGGCGCCGATTATGCAAAAGGTCGAACGCTGCGATTTTTTTTCCACGTGATTTCATACCACCGCAGTTGTTCTTGACAAACAACACTGTTTATCCACGCCAGCTAAGTTTGGAATATTCTGCTTTGATTGTGGCACACGTAATAAGTAACAATTTTTTTTTTTTGGCAATTCGCAAAGTAGATTGCTGTTGGGCAGACATGTACAAGTTACTCAAAAAAGGAATTAAGTTAAGTTACTGAGTATTGGCATCAAAAGTAATTTCAGTAGAATACACATTACTCAAATGGAAAGTAATTAAGTAAATTACTAACTACCGTAAAATAGTAGCAAATAACATTTAAAGTTACATTTACATTTTTTATGGTAACAAGGAAGTACCTAAGTTTTGATTCGTTAGCGAAATTCTGCTAGCCAAATATATAGTGGCTTGGGTGTGCCTTGTACTTTTTTGCATGTTGCGTGTTTTGGTCAGTGATGCACTCTGGATGTATCATTTCTACTTTGAGGTATAGCACTGCCTGAGTTTGATTTTGCAGACGGCGTTTGCTTGTTTACAGTGTTCTGTGCAGTACATCTATAAAATAGATTAAGTAAAGTACAAAGGAAATGAGAGGTTCTGTACTTGAAGTAAAGCAGTAAGTACACAGGGTGCAATGTACTTCTTGAAGTACTATATATGCAGTGCACTTTCACCCCCCCCCCCCCCCCCCCCCCCCGGCCCGTACCAACCGGGCCGGGGGGGGGGGGGGGGGGGGGGGACCATGATTTTCACGCCGGAACGTTGGGAATTGGGACTGTCCCCAACTCTGGCCGGAGTTGCGTAATACGGGGATTAGCAAGCATTCGTGAGGCGGCCACGTGACCTCGAAATGCGATGACCTGCGTAGAAAACCTTGTTTGTGCGAGTACACCGTAATTCGTTGTTGGATGCTTAGGCAGCGGAAAGTTAACCTTACTGAAAAACTCTGTATAACTTTTCGCTATCTGGGTTATGAAACTGGAAATCTATCTGGATCCTATCTGAATTTCAGGTTTTCATAAATTATTCCTTTGCTTGCAATCTAGATTTCAGGTTTCCATAAACAATTTCAGTGAGATTTCCAATTCCATAACCAAGATAGTAAAAAGTTATACTGCTTTTTTTCGGTAGGGAAACTACTTCAAGACGGGCCTGGTGTCTCCGATGTGAGAGAGAAATTTAGCGCGCC
This sequence comes from Ixodes scapularis, assembly GCF_016920785.2. Lineage (NCBI taxonomy): Eukaryota > Metazoa > Arthropoda > Arachnida > Ixodida > Ixodidae > Ixodes > Ixodes scapularis. Next base: position 38,177,922 of record NW_024609857.1, on the reverse strand, counting down.
GCTACAATGCTCATCCAGATCAAAACGGGTGGCGGTGTGGTTCGAGTCGACGTTTCCTGGGTTTTGCAGCGCAATTTTACAGCGAAGCTGTTAAGAGCTAGTTCCCCCAATATCGAGCCCGCGGACAAACAAATGTCGACAGAAAACACCCCATTGGTTGCGACAAGTATAAATAAATAAAAATAAAAGTCACGCACGAATTAAAAAAAAAAAAAGAGACGCTTACAACACCCTGTAATGCCGAATCAGAGCGCAGCTCTTGGAGGAGGAGGGGAGGGTATGCCCCTCCTCCCCCCTCCCATTTAGCGGGAAATTTTCGCTACATTTCCCACTAAATTCAGTGGAAAAAAGAAATTCCCCGCTTGATATAGCGGAAAATTCCTAATATACTCACATATTTTTATATCAAGATGTGCACCATTTCGTATTCTATATATATTCGGGTAGAATACATATTTTTAGAAAGCAACCAGGCGTGAAAATTGCGATTCAAACACCTGCTTATATCATAATGTTTTCATGTCCGCCATGGTTTTCGTTGATCGTTTTCCCTACACCGCTATGCTCTCCGCAAAGAAGACGCCCCTAGTGCTCGTGCGTGCCGCTGGCCTTGACTGCAGAGTTCCTCATCTCGTAGCGGGCTGCGGAGAGCGTTGTGGACTGGAAGAAACGATTTATTCCTTGCTAAAAACAAAATTGAGGATTTCAGTACAATAAAACATAAATTCAGCAGAAAATACCCCCCAACTTCTTTTTTTTCCTAAAAAAATTAGAAGTGAAATTAGAAGTGAAATTGCAGAGCTGATTTAATTGAACTGGAAACAACTTGTTCACGCCTTTCTTTTTTGTGTGTGTGTGTGACACAATCAATAAAAATGGCTTGACATAACAAGAAAGAAACGTTTCACGCTTGCGAACATGCACACATCAGCGAACCCCCTGATGATCTTTAATAAACGTGCAACCGAAATCGCAACTTCCTCTCGATGGCAGGTAAGCACTGTAGTACATGACATAAACCCCCAAAGAGCAAGTAAAAACGACAAACACAGCTCTTGACAAAAGGAAACCGACAGGGAGAAGCCAAAACACCCTCTTTCCACGAGTAAACAAGGTGTTTACATGTGGAAAGATGGTGTTTTGAATCCTCCCTCTCGGTTTAATTTTGTGAAGGTGCGTATTGAAGCATTTTTCGGAAATGAAAATGTCAGTTGTGTTAGAGACCTTTTAGTTTTTACTTGCAGTCGCAGGGTTTATGTAATGTTCAATCTAAACCAGCTCATTTGCGCCCTTGCATTCACTTCATTAATACTGTAGTACCTTGGTCCGCATTTGCAGCAGCACTATGCTGTGTGATCTTTCTTTAATACTCTTTCCAGCTCCGCGTTTGATTGATCACCATTCAAAGTTGCAATGTTTTTATATATTTACTTATACTCTGGACACGGTCAGGTAAACCCAGCCAGAAAACTTAAATAAAAAGTGGTATTATATATATATATATATATATATATATATATATATATAAACACAGGCTGGGGTTTACTCAGCAACGAACTGTGCTGCTATTCCAGAAGGACGAGGAGTGTCAAGAGCCCCGCTCGTGATAAAAAACGGATTTCCCGCGTTTTCTGCGAAACGTGATAGGGCAGCTAAAAAGCGCAGCTAAAAAACGGAAACCTTGGAAAGCCCAAGAAAAAATTGCCGTGATAGCCAGGTAGGTTTTACGAACAAACAACAGAAGGAGAAGAATGAACGTCATTGTTCGGCTAAAAAAGACAGGTCTCGTACATAGTATTTGTATGCAGCACTGAAAGGAGCCAGAGCCCCACCATTGTTAGCTTTGTCGGCCTCGAACTTTAATTAAATGGTAGACTCGAATCAGAGGTGTCGCTCGAGCGAGGCGATCGCCGCCCCTACAGTACAAGAGAAACGATATTATGGAAGCACAACGAGCTGTACTGTCGCGGGTAGTCTCTCCGTGACGAGCGTGATGCAGACGGATCAAGATTTCGTCCGTCGTAATTCTGATCGTGCCAACGCTTCCGGATGTTCTTCGACGCCTTTCCGTGTATCTTGGAAAGTGTTCAGGAGTTTCCCAAGCTGTGACGTCAGCGACCTTGAGCAGTAGACAGCGCTTGCCTGGCACACCTCGAAGGATGAGGGCTCACGGATGACTTACCAAGGAACAAAGTTGCATAACAACATAACGTGCGATTACAGACCACCGGTGAAAGATAACTGCGTGTCCGTGATCCTCTGTTTGTGAAAAAAAAAAAAAAAAGACCGAAAAACGACAGAATGGTTTTCCCATTTTTGAGCGTCGTTTGGAGAACCGCCCCCCTCGCACCTGGCGACGTTCTTTTTTTTTTTTTTTAATTTATTTACGATTGTTTTTTGTCAACATTGCCATCTGTCGCCACCGGAAAATGCGGAGGATTCACATTTTTCTACACCAGTACTCCTTGCAGCCACTGTACCAGTACTTTCCGGTCCCGAGCTAGATTATCTGCCCTGCCCGTGGCATCTTCCCGCAGTTCACCAAACAAAGGGATAAGAAACGTCCGAATATGTGATAGCCCATCTGTCTCCGTATCCGAGATCGAAGGACACAGAAAATGAGAAAACGCTAACCGAATTCACGGCCGCCAAATAGTTACCAAGTCTGGAGCACAACTTTTGAAACATGCCGATACATAAGCGTAGCGAGAAGCATGAACTGCGCCGTAAAGACATACACTCGTCAGACATCGGTGCCGTACGGACTCACCTGTTTGCATACCGGATCGTCGGACAAGCTGAAGATGACGACCGTGTTGCTTTTGACAATCTTCTCGATGGTTTCACTCAGGTTGGTGCCATTCTGAATGGGCGGCATTGTCGTGAGTGTCAGGCGAGCACTCGCGAAGCCCCACGGCACGTCAGCCGCGGATCCGTCTTACGAATTAAATCCTGGCACAACTTTGGCGGGCACAATCACGGGCGGTTTGCCGCTGCACCGATACACCGATGCACGACGGCACGACTTCGAGCACGAGCGAGAAGCGCGTTTGGCGCGACCGAAACGACCGAAAATGCGATCACGGGACAAAAGAAGCTAGAGGTACGCTAGAGAAAGAACGTTTTTTAAAAAATAGATAAAATTTAAAAGCCTGACTTTTTATTTGGGCAGTGATGTGCGCCACCTAGCCTGTGTTACTCAAAGCGCAGCAACTCTCGTCAGAGGGCGATACCATCATTATTGGTTTCGGTTTATCTTGGTTGCGTGGCTTCCTTGAATGTGTCACTCAGCTCACGAGTTCTCTTTAGTTTCAATCAGTTGTCTTGTGTCAGATACAAAACGAAAAGCGGACACGGCATACAGAATACAAGCTTACAAAAAATCACTTTAGCTAGCTCATTTCACACACACTGACACCATTTGAGTTCTCTCTTAGAATGCATCACACTCGCGGAGTGTCACACGGAGAAACGGGGCTCAAAAGCGCGATCCAAACCGACACGTTTTGCTCGGACAGAGTATGACCACTCGGATGGCAGATTCCCGGCCCTCGGCGCCTGGATTTTGTCAATCGTTTCGTGCTTAAACATCACGTGCACTATATTTTCAATCACCGAGAGTTACTCCGATGCATTTATTTTGTTTCTCGCGACCACCGCCAGGGTATTATTTCGGCTTCTGGTTGGCCAGATTCGAGTTTGCAAAGATGCCCTTGAACACACCCAGCCTGCTTTTGGCCAATATGAATGGCCTAACTCTACATATATGGTTCCACAAAAACTCTACTCTCGCACCTCACCCACGCGCCGGGGTTTGCAGCAGTAACTGTTCTAAAGCAAAGCCCTAAAACAAATGGCATCTTGCATGCGCGTTCGTCAACGCTTTATTACAGCGAAACTGTTTATGGCTAGGGTTCATCGGTGAACAAATGACAGAACTCTGGACAGCTACCGCCATTTATGAGCGGCGGTGGCAACCTGGTTGCCATCATCTTGGGGGGATCGATGGCCGAGTAGGCTAGCACACTCACCTGTGCCAGTTTCGATCTGGATGAGCATTGCACCGGCGTGCAGTGTGCACCACTACCGAGTGGTGTACATTAAAGACTTTAGGCTAGCGGTTGTACTGCACTGGCTAAACTTCTCATCTACAGCAAGTGACTCGTCGCATCTTTGAAATGGCCGACCCAACGAGCTTGAGCGGTAAACCGGAACCCACTGCCTGCAGCAGAAATGGCACCCCCCCCCCCCCCCCCCCCCCCCCGGTTAACGCCATCTTGCCCGTTTGCCACATTAGTGATCACGGGACAATAAGATGGCTGCGCCCAGAGGTGGGCCAGATCACGGTCACCAGATGGGCACTCTGGAGCTGTGTTCCAATTACTCGAACGGATCAGAGTTATTCCGGGTGATCAAGTCACGTGACAAGGCAGATGCAGCAATGCTGGTCGCGGGTGGGTTTTAGAATGTAACGGGTACGAGACCTTCACCCCATAGTGAGATAGAAGCTGTGTTCGATTTACTTGCACCACCTGCACCGGAGCAGAAAAGTGTAGGATGGTCTACTTCCGGTATGTGTATAGAGATACGACCAGAAGTACACAGTCCTACACTTTTCTGCACAGGTGCAGGAGGTGCAAGTAAATCAAACGCAGTTTCTATCTCACTCCTGGCTAGGGATGTAGCGAACCGGTCGAAGTTCCAGTTCGACCAGGTTCAACGTCTTCAAACTTCCTGTGAAAAGTTTGACAAAGGTTCGTCAAAACGGTTCAAACAGGTCGAACCCTGAAAGTGCGACCTAAAAATCCAGTTCGACAAAAGTTCTCGACACCCCTATCTACAACAATTGCCGGATCGTGCTTCTCCACTTGTTCGCTGCAGCGCAAGTGAAGCCACTGGACGCCACCTTGCTCGTAGACGATTTGCGGTTCTGCTAGCGTTGCAGAGGCTGGCGGCAGCGTGCTGTAGGCACATTTTCTACTTGTTCGTTGTCATTCGTCAAAGATTTTTAAGACCCTGTGTAAGGGTTTAGACTTGCCGTTGTGAACACGTGAAAAATTTTACAAAAGCGCAGTGCCGCAGAAAAAACGCGCAACTCGTCGAAAGCAAGTTTCACCGAGTCTCGCGGTGGGATCTAAGCTTCCTTGGCAAGCCGAAGTGCTCTCTCTGTGCCTGTGCACGCTTGGATACCGATACAATGTGCCTGAAGCCGTACAAGCCTCTGGAGCAGCGTTTTACTTTACTCTGACTGCATTAGTAATTCGAGGTCCAACATCGACAATGCGCGGGATCTTGCGCTGCAAGTGCTGTCTGTGACCACTTGCACTTGATCGATGACCACCGATTGGGACAATAAAGGTGTTCCTACCTTTGTCCAAAATTCTGGGCAAGTCTTGGTCGTGTGCAAAACAGCTTCGCTGGTCATCCATCTTCAGAGTGGAATGGCTCACGATTTTTTTTTGGTTATTTACTTCGGATCTTTTATATGGGACAATATGTGGCACATAAACACCATTCCCGCATTCTTCTTGAAGTTTGGGTAACTGATCAATTATCGTGTGTGTGACCAAAAACTCTACACTCGCACCGCACTCTCTTTGTCATCGTTCCAAGCCGCTTGTGTGCCTAGTTTCCTTTCCTTCCGCTCTCTGGGGTAGCGGTCCCGTCACCAAGTCTAGTTTCCTCTGGCTCCTTGGGGCGACGATAGTCGTCGCGTATGTATTAAAAAATCAGAAAGACAAGTTGCCGTCCACCCTGTTAAATTTTACTTCTCTCGTCGTAATGGGGAGGCCACGATAGACCGGAATCCCGAAGAGTAACGCACCTACGAGGAGCAACTGTGGGAACGGCGAGAATGTCAGTGGCGGCAACGGGCTGAACGTGTGTGCGCGTACGGATCAAGATAATAAATGTGTTCGTACCTTTGTTCAAAATTCCGTGTTACGTCTGTGTCGCGAGCTACACAGCTTTATGATAATATGGTAGACTAGTTTGTTATCCATCGTGTGTATATATAGCACAAAATAAGGAATAGCACCCTTCCAGTCTCAGTCGTCCTCTTTTTTTTGCACCACATTTTGCCACTCCGCTAGTAAGCACCCTTCACACAAAAAGGAATAGCTCCCAATTTGTTTGAGGAGCGGTTTGAACCACTTTTGCAGCACATTTTAAGTTCAGTTTCTCACAACGCAGATGCAGTTTCGTGCTTTGTTTCAAACACATGGGCCCAACTATTGCAGAATCTCGGGGTTCAGCAAAGCAGAATTTTCGCTGAACTTTAACACAAGTTTGGCACAAGTTTGGCGAAAATGCAAGGGTTGTCAGTGTGGTTTTCTGTCAAGCCTTTTCAGATGCTCAAGACTTAAAGGGCAACTCCGCTTAATTTCAAAAATTTTGAGATAGTGGCCGATTTTGCTTTTTGAAGCACTCACAAACAATCCCCGATCCTTTGTTTCGCGAAAAATAAAATATTTTTCGTGTAATTTTACTTTAGCCATGATCACAAACCGAAACCGAAACGGTGGCAAAGCCGGACAACATTGTATAGGCTCCTTGCATTGACGTCACGTCGCACACATTTGCACACCAAGTAAAAGGAGGAGAGGGAAGCTGCTTTTGTAAGAATTTTGAGTGACGGGTTAATCTTCTATAATCTTCTGGGAGGAGAATAGCGACGCCTGTGCAAATCCGGAAGGCACAAAGGAGGGTCCTGATAAGAGGGGAGCTCCTTCTCCCGCTCTTTTTTGGAGGGTATCGGAAATGACGTCATGTGCAAGGAGCCTATATTCGGCATCACTAAGCATGTACACCCACGTGATATACACCTTTTCCGTCTAACCTCGACCCAGCGCGTAACGTGCGTAGCCTCGACTCGGCGACTCGGCGCACAGCGGAAATAGTTCTTCCGGTTCTAACACTTCCGGTATGCGGGAGCAGGCCTAGCCGGCTGGCAAGATGCTGAAGTGGTGCGCGTTAAATGGGTTTTGAAGCCCTTGACAGCAAAGTGAGTAGTAATAACGTGGGTTATACGTCGATGTATCATGTCCGCGCATATTTGGTCATCGGGCTGCCACTGCGCAGTCGTTGGCTGCAGCAGCAATTTCCGAAAAAGGAAGATAGCGCGCGACAAATTGTGCACCGAACACAAGAAGCCGCAAAGCGAATGCGGCTGTAACGTATACATTTTGCATCGCTTCCCCGCTGATATCAGCGGGAAAGCTATGCAACATCAGCACATAAAAAAAAAAAAAGCAAATAGGCAGTATAGAAACGGACATCTACAAGTGCAGTAACAGGCCTCGATAAGACAAATGCAGAACGAATTTTGCAGCTTGTGGTGCAAATGTAAGACCCTGGGTGTAATGATTGTTATTGTCTACTCATGTTTTGCTTTTCATTCCGTTCATTCCTACCAGGATGTGCACTATAATTTTGTGTGTTGCTCGGTAGCGACGCCCGTTAAAGTACGTTAATGGAAACAATACAAAAAGAGAGCGCAAAATCGTCGTCGTCCCGTCGTCCCCCCCCCCCCCCCCCCCCCCCCCCCCCCCCCCCCCCCCTTTTCTTTCACCCCCATCTCCTGAATAGTTCCGAAGCATCTGGGCGTCATACGAAGTAGAGATGTCCCGGTACTAGCGATCGTACCTCGACGGGGCACCGTCCATAACAATAAACCGTTCGGCCCGCGTCGCCAACTCCCATTGTGAGTATTTCTAAGATTAAACGATGATACTTCTATGCCCAGGGTCGCCCTCGCTCGCGCATAGAAACCCTCCGTTAGTCATTCGCAGAAGGCAGTCATTCTTCACAAACAACAACACGCGAAGAGTAAACACTGGTAAACGTCCTCAGGAAAAGTGAACATGCCTCCGATTTCGATTACCGGCGACGCTGGCGACGAACCTCTCGGTGCTGTTGGCGCAACAACGGGCGCCATGAGGGCGAATAAACACGCCAGAACACAAGAGTAATTCACACTTTCAATAACAAACAAATTAAGAACTCACTAAAAGGAAAACAATGAAGATACGATGCACGGGGTCAATGGGGACAACGCGGGAGCTAGGAACAACGCTGCTCTCCGCATACCAAAATGGGCGCACAACAACCGTACGCCAGACGCCAGACGGCGCGGCTGTCGCTGCAACACGCAAGATGGCGACGACTACGCGGAAAAGGTGTTAGGAGCTCCCCTCTTATCAGGGTCCTCCTTTGTGCCTCCTGGATTAGCACAGGCGTCGCTATTCTCCTCCCAGAAGATTATAGAAGATTAACCTGTCACTCAAAATTCTTACAAAAGCAGCTTCCCTCTCCTCCTTTTACTTGGTGTTCAAAAGTATGCGATGTAACACAAGCCGCGCTCAACGAGGCGATCGGCTTATCAGTAGTATCAATAGTCGAGCGCCGGGCCGGCCGAGCGCGTCACTCACGTCTTTCACGGCGCTGGCCCCACCCGTGCTCTCTTCAAGAAAGGAAACAAAATTGAAAAAAAAAAAAAAAAAAGAAGCTGTACATGTTTGATGACGTCGCGGACGTGCCGGGAGAAGGAATTTGGAGGAAGCGGAAATGCAGCCGGGCAGTGTTGTCTGGCCCGCACGTCTCATCCAAAACCAGCGGATTCGTGCTTGTCAAACTTTGACAGCGATTTTAATGAACTTCTAGGCGGAATTCCGTCGTAATATTTGCCATGGGGGTTTTGTAGATGATAACAAAGAGAACTGTATAGTTTTGCACTACTGGAAAAGAAGCGGAGTTGCCCTTTAAAGGGGGGGGTGCAACGATTTCCGGACTTTGGTCAAAGATTTCTGGAAGTTGCCCTCACACTTCTGAAGTAAAGAACAGAAAACCGATTTCGCCTGCGTGTCCTAGTTGTTGCGTAAAAGATAAACATTGGCATTTCTGGCACCCCTCAACTCACTCCCAGCCTTCAGGGTCACACCTGGTCCCCCTCCCAGTGACGTCATTCGGAGTGCCGTGTAGGTTCCAGTGTGCATCTCTGAGGACGCTTCCTCTCCCTCTCTCTGCTGACATCAGTGGGCGTTATGCTGCAGCTTAGAGCCGAGCGAGGTCACGTAATCTTTTCGCCGTGGTTCCTTCGGCTGCCACTTGGGGCTGCAGGCGGGGGAAAAAGCTCGACTTTTGCTTTGCGATTGTGCAGCGGAATCGCGAAATGAAGGAGGCGTTTTCTTTATCCTCCGGGACACGTTAAAGAACGTAAAAATGACGAGATGCAAATTCTTTTAATCATAAAATCGTTGCACTGCCCCTATAAAATATTGAGTATGTATGAATGCCAACCTAGTGAAGCGTTATCAGTGATAGAAGTAGGGTTGGACTTTTTCAACCCATTATACAGCAGAAACACTGCCTCTCCCCCTTCCCATCGTTCCTCACATATGGCAAGACTGTCGCACGTTTCCCCTCCCCTGGCCCAAAAAACTGCATGATCACGGGAAAGGAGCTTTTTGCCCCCCCCCCCCATCATTCCGGCTACATACACATACATTATTTATGCTTATTTTGGTGCAGATATGGCACATCTTAGAGCCTTTTGGCAAGAGATGTGGAAGACTCGTTCATAGTGCAGCTCTTCCACGACTTATTCTGCAGGATGGTTGTGTTATTCGTCAGCATCTGTTGCAAAAATTTAGGCACACATCTCAAGGGTCCCTACAAATGCCTGGTACCACACAGACGACTTCAGAAGGCAGGAACTGCTTTATTAGAGCCACGGCAACACTCGCAAAGTTGCAAAGCACATAGACTATCCCTTGATTTTTGGATTTATAATAGTACAAAGCTGAAGTTGAGTCATCTCTGCTTAGTTCATTATTCCTTATGTCCTTTGACAACTTCACACTTTCAAGGGCTGATAGTCTGAAATAAACTACAGAAACTGGAAGGCGTTCCCAAACAAGTAAACATCCGACTGCTTAAGGAAAATTTATTGTTTCAGACACCAAGAACACACACCTAACATTCAACCACAACTTCTGCAAAAACATCTTCAAGCTTGACCACGCGTGACTTGATGTAAAAAAACGAAACTTTCATGTCACCCTCACTTTTCCCGAAAAAGTTTTCATTACTAACATTCGTCAGAAAAAAAAGATACTTCATGTCTGAAACTTGCTACTTTCAATCATATATTGTCATTGCGATTTCTGTATTGAAATAAATACAATAAGTCCAGTTACAGAAGAAAAAAAAGTGCAAGGTTCAACTAAGCAGCACCAACAATGTGAAAGTAAAAAAGAAAAAAAAAAGAAAAACAAAGTCAAGCAAAAATTCAGCTGTGGTTCTTCGTTTCCAGGCACTGGAAAAGAATCAGTATGGTAGACTATTAATTCAAACACCAGGAAGCCAACAATTTTGTTTGAATTATCACAAGTCTGGATTATCAGAAATTCATCTAAATATGATGCAAGACCAAATTATTACTTTCCATATGAATGGCTACACATACAAAGCAGAGATTTGATGATTTCTTGTACATAAGCATACTGATCATAAGCAGGTATGCCACACAAAAATTTGTGAAGTGTATGACAAGTTTATTCATCTCTCCAAAATGTTTATCGTGGACTGTTAAAGGGGCCCCACTGAAAAGAAAAAAATGTTCTTTTTAACAGTCTGGTTGGGACACACGTGTCAAAAAAATAATTTTATGCAAAAAGGCTCAATCTTGCAAATACTGCAAAAGCTTCGCTCTAGTGAAATGCAGTTAAGGGGAGACATGGGCCTTTAGAGGCAAAAACTTCCTAAAACATCGGCCTAGTTAGATTTATTTGTGCTTCGAACGTAGTCCACCACTGTCGAATCTTATCGAGTTTAAGTTACCAGCTCTAAGTGCGGGGAGCTTGTGCACGTGCTCTCGGAGGAGACTTGAACGGCTGTGCGTACTCACCGCCCTAAGGGATGGGGGCCGTCACTTGGGTAGGGTGTAACGCACGTAGGGCACTTCCACGTCCTCTCCGTCACGGTCATTGCAGCACAGCTCAAACACCAGTGCCTTCACGTGGGGCTCCAGCTTCTTCTGGGACACATTTTTCACCACTTCCGTCATCCTGCGTGCACGGGAGGGGGTGGCATCGTCTTAACGATTGGGAGGGGGGGAGGGGGCCTCGACGTGCATCACTGCACTTCTTTGGAAGCGTACGAAAGTATCTCTCCAAACGGGCACTGGGCTTTCGCCTCTGCTGGGGGTGGCATCTGGTTTCCACCTTACACTCGGCATGTACGAATTTTAGCTACATTGCCGAGGGTCACTTAGTTTCAGCGCCGCAGCTTTGTGCTGCGGCGCACACTTGTGAATAACTTTCGTCTTGCCCCCGCAATGGTGCTGCAGAAACTATGGTAGCCTCAACATATCCACACACACACACACAAAAAACTGATGCAGAGCCGCAGCTCCCATTACAGCATATGCCAGACCGACAAACAAGAGGTGGTATGAAGCCTCTAAACGATAAACAAGATGCAACCTAAAACAAATTAGGAACTTAAAAGACTAGAGCAACGATTTTCATGTTTAAAAAATTGGCAGTGTGTATTTTTTATATTGTTTATCCAAGCACAAGAGGCCAAAAACTAGGGATGGGCGAATAGAGGATTTTAGGTCCAAATCGAATTCAAAGCGAATAGTGATTTTGGCTGAAAAATTTCAAGTCGAATAGTACAAGCAACAAATACCACAAGATAAGTTTAAACTATAGGTTTATATTTGCCCTTATTTGGTACTAGAAGTACTGTAATTGTTAATTTTAAGTGTACCGAGTTCGGGAACACGAAATGATTGAAATGGTCGGGAGCTTGCGCAACCTGGCCGGAAATCCAAGCCAGAGTATTTGGAAAAGTAAAATAATTGAATATTGTTGAATACTTAAATTCAATTCAAGCGAATGCCGAATAGAACAGAATTTGGTGACCTATTCGTAATAACCGAATATTCGCCCATCCCTACCGAAACACATCACCCTGCCCTGATACACTGCTATTTTGTTGCGTAATTGCTAAGTAAACAAGTAATTATTTGCACATTTGGAGCCGCGTGTGGCTGTTAGGAACTACGGTGACAGTGTCACTGGGGGATACGTGGAAGTCAACAAAAACCTGTCCCCCTCTGCTGCTACATTCGCCGTCAGCCCCGTGGCGAACAGTCTTCTGTGTCGAACGGATGGGGTCTCGGAAGAGAGAACCCGAGGGGGAATTATGTGATCCCCCAGAGTATGTCACTCGAAAGGCGATGATGAGTTGAGAGGCACTTTGACCTTTGATTTGTTTCATTTTGCTACATAAAAACTAGCGCTCGCAAAAGATAGTTATCTGTTCTTCGTTTTATGGGAGACACAGATTAATTTCCGCAGTTAATTGGCCAAAGTCCGAAAATCATTGCACCGCCCCCTTTAAACTATAAACACCTTCAAAATATTTTTAAAAAAAGTTACATTTGGGATTTAAATGACTTAATCGAGAGTTTCTTAAACAGTCTGGTAAGGACTGTTTAAGAAACAGTCCTTACCAGACTGTTTCTTCCAGACAAAAACAAATTTTAGGCAAAAAAAAAAAAAAAATTTGGAGCAATTTTGACGGCAAGATTTAATTGAAATTCAGCGCGGGAAGACCATGACGTCACTGGTCATTCCGGAATGACCATCTCGGTCGTGAAGGCAAAGCTGCTTGACCTCTCTTTCACGCGCCCGAAATTCCGAGAGAAAACAAGTGGAAAGAAGGTGACTGCCGACTAAATTGCGTCTCGTGCCAACAATATTGCTCTAAAACTTTTTTACTTTTTTTTGCAAAAAAAAAAAAATAATAATAAAAAAATTTTGGGCACTTATGTTGGCGCGAGACGCGATTGTGTTGGCAATCTCCTCCTTTCCACTCGTTTTTTCTTGGGGGATTGTGGGCACCTCGGCTGGCGCTTGCCTCCGAGTCATTGAGGCACCCTTCAAATCGAGCAAGCGCGCGAGGATCTGCAAAACTCACGTCTGCTCCAGACGTTCCTTTTTCTTGGAGTTGGGCATGAAGAATGAATAGAGCATGCAGACGCCTTGAGAGAGCATCGTGATCTCCAGCTCATGCTTATCCTAGAAAGAAACAGGACGACACAGCACCGTCAAGGACAGTAGTAAGGTGTGAACACTGGCGAGTTGGGGCACAATCAGAGAAATAAACAAAGGTGCAAAATATGAACACAAGGACAAGTAGAAGATGCACACAAACATAGCACTGACTTAAATGGCAATTTCTTTTGGAACAAATTAGAGTGACATATCAGAAACTTGCGATATAAAGAAAAGAAGTAAACCCATGACATGAGCCTACTTCTCGACCAGTTACGGTTCCATGTATACATGCTAATGCTCACAGGCTGTAAAGAAGTTTGATATGCCTGTAGTCCTCTCCCCACCGCCAAAATTGCATTGCCTATGCTCTAAGCTCAGCAATTAAAAAAAAGCAGGACAATAACCCATTACGCAAGGTAAAACACTGTTGTAAATATGTTGCATGTGCTATCGGCATAGTTTACAAAATCCCAGTTATGCGGAAAGATTTACATAGGACAAACAAGCAGATGTGTAAATGCCCGAAATTGTGAGCACTCTTTACGAAGCACTGCATTGGGACATCTCGCTGTACATTGTAACAGATGCGGCGGTACTTTGCGGTTAAGTAATATTAAAGTACTGGCCAAACATCACACTAAGACCGTTAGAAAAATTCACGAGGCTTTTTTTATTAGACATTTGGGAACCTATGTTTGTGTCAGTATAGAAACAACTACCTTTTTGACTGAATTCTCAGCTTTAATCTAACATTTTTGTGACCATGACTAACTGACTGTGATGGAAACATGCCCTGTATAGTTTCCTCTTTTGTGTAAATCTGTGCTGATCGACTGCGATGGAAAGAAAAATCCTATGTAGTTTTTTTCTTCTTGAGGAGTGTCATTATAGCTTGTTCTGAAAGAAAGCTAGAATAGTTAGGTAGTGCTGAGTTTTTCTGGGTCTTCCCTTCTCCTTGTGTTCATTTTCGCAGTTTTCATTTCATTGTCAAAAACCAGCCAGTGAACGCTGGTGCACAAAAAGAAGAACAACTAATTAAAAAGCAACACTTGAGTTGAATGTTTTGAACTGCAGCAAGAGCCTGATTTGAGCACAAATGACAGTGAATTGTTTGTGTTCTATCTTCAATAACAAAAAGGCTTGAGGTACACCTAAGCACTTGAGTTATAAATGCGAAAGCACGAATGCCGTTCTTGCACGCCTCCTCATGATGTGCTTGCGGTGTGCTGGCATTGACCGTGGCGCCGCTCTCCAGAGCAGTGGCACGGCCATTTCTTATCCTGCACGCTGGCAGTCTGCCAGAGTGCGCCAGCAGATTTATTGTGCCCGCGCCGCGCACTGGCGGCGCGGGCACGCAATGCCACGGGGTGGCCCACCTGGAAACTGACGTGCAGCAGCCAATGGGAGCCTCGTTCCTTGAAACTGACGCGCGCCAGCGAATGGGACTGAAGCCGAAATCCATCAGCTTTCGGCTTCACTGTGCTCCTTGGGAGCGGGATAACTAGTTACCGTTGGCTAGGCTTTCCGCACGGCTTCAAAGCTGGGAGCCGTCAGATCGCGGCTTCACTTGGAGAAAGGAGTTTAGGTGCCGTTTCGCATAACTTCAAAGCTGACTACGTCTGCTCGCTCCATGGGACCCCAGCTGATGCTTTCGCATTAAAAACCGAAGCCCACCTTGAAGTAGCTGATGAATTCCTTGAGGGTCAGCTCTCCGGTCACCTCGAAGCGGTCCCACAGGGTGAACTCGTGGTCATAGTACTGCGACAAAATGACAGCCATGTTGTTATTGTGCGCTTTCGGGCACAAATACCTGGCTGAATATTTCTCGAACGCTCGCAACAAAAACAGCTAAGGTCAGGTAAAAAGTCTGCACAAGTACTGGCTTCCACAATGCATCCAAGCAGACATCGTACAGTCCTTTATACCTGTATAACGAACGCCTCTATCACGAAAAAGTCCGTTTAACAAAGTAAAATAAAATTCCGGCCTAACTTCCATGTGTTCAGTGTGTTCCTGACTACTCCAACGAATTCCTGCTTAACAAATATTTCTGTATAACGAAGCTATTTCATGGCCCCACCAAGCAAAGAAGACCGGTGTTACCAAGTTTCTGGGTGAAAAGAAATTGATTCCGTGTAAATTGTTACACTCAATCGACGTGTGCAGAGAAGAGAAATACTTTGGCAGCGGTGACAAAACCAAGAACGTCCACTGCCCCGGAAGTTCTTGGTTTTGGGCCTAAATATAGTAGAACCACAATATGTTCTCTCAGTTGATACGTTTTTACGCTGGTCCCGTTCTACTTCCATAGAGATACATGTATTAGCTTCCTCTCTGTTAAGTTTGCTTTCCCGGTAGTTACGTCCAACAACTAAGCCAGAAAAAAAACACACACAAAAAAAGACCTCACTAAATTTAGGCAGCAAGAAAATAAAAAACTGGGCAAAGCAACAACCGCCAAAGAAAAAGGTAAACAAAGATAAGGCATTCAAAGTCTGATTGCTCAATCACTCTTGTTGACGCGCTCGACTCGACTAAGACTTTTTTGTTTATTTTATTTTGGGGCTAAGGAGCTCGCGCATACAGCGGTGTTCAGGGAAAGAGCGGACGCTACCAGCGCACGCCACCATTCCAACAGCGAGCACTCACAACCCCCTCTACAGCGCCGTGTGCGCCCTCCCCCTTGCAATTCTTCACAAATTTTTTTTCTTCATTTTTACAATTTTTTTTTTTTGCTGCATATTCCCGTGCGCCTATCCTGGCTCGGCGGTCTGCCAGCTCTAAACGAGAGCCATCACAATCTCAGCCGGAAGAGATCTGACATCGCAAGAGACCTCGGACCCGCGCCTTCCACTTCGAACAGCATCGTCGCCAAACGAAAGGGCAATTGAAGCGGCAGGCGGATATTACGCGCTTTTGTTAACATGTGCGGGTCCCCAACAGTTCTGCAAGTACACATAAAATAAACCATTGTATAAGAGCTGCTTTCTATTTCATGTGCAGTTCTCCTAAGTCTGTTATCCGTTATTAAGTTTCCTGGACGATACATTTTTTTTTTCTGCGGTCCCCTAAAAAACATTAACGAGGTTCTACTGTAATTCATTAGTGTGAGGCCCTGTGTCTAGACGGTGCTACGCGACTGTTACTGCGCAGAAAGCGTGTACGCAGCAGCGTAGTGCAATCTAGACACAAGGTTGTATTTGGACCCAAATCGAAGAATGCACGGTACGGAAGTGGCGGCGGAAGCAAGACTACGGAGGCGGTGCAGCGCCCCCACCGTATGCAGTAGCACACACACCTTTGTTTTGCTCACGCCACTGAGTACATGTTAGGGCACTGCAAGAGCCAAATTTTTTAGGCCCGGCCTGACAGGATATTTAACCTCTGGGTTTGGCCCGAATGCTTACACACAAGCCCAAGCCCGGCCCAAATCTGACAAAATTGTTTTAAATATGAGCCTGAGCTCAAGCCCAACAGGTTATAAACACAAGCCCCCAAAAATTTGCAGGCTTTAACCTAAAAACTGCCTAAGCATAAGGTGTGCACTCTCCCACTATGCTGGTGGAATACACGCTTTCTTTTATCCACGCAGTCGGAACTTGCTTAAATTTGTTCGACCGAAACGCCAATCTCCGTCAGATTCTAAGATCCCCAACCTTGCTTGATTGGAGTCCCTAAATTGTTTGGCCTCAGAGTGATAACAAGAGGTCGAAGAAGCTCCCTTCTACCTGCGACGCCAAAATCTAAGCAAGTCCCAGTACTATGAAAATATTTTACCGATCCCACGGATGTTTTTATAAAGGCGTTTGACCGTAAACAGTAAAATATTCGTAATGAAACGACTCTTTTGGCAAAAATATTTCACAAACTAAACAAAATTAAACAAGTCATATAGGGCCGAAGACGAGGGATCACAAAATGTGTCGTGTACAAACCAACCACACACAATTTTTGTAATATTATTTGTTTGCGTGTGTAACGCACACGGCATGTCTCTCTTATACAACAACTGTTCAGGACACTTTTTTTGTAGAAAACAACCCATGAAACACATTCTGCATTGAAACGTTTTGCAAATATAATGCCAATGGTACTAAGTTGCTGCACAAGCTTGGCACAATCATGAAAAATAACCTTTTCAAAACCCAATTAAGCTAATCTGGCCCTCGCAATCGGATCAGAGCAAAGACAGGGATAATCGACATGGCAGGCACTAGACGGCATGCATGCTTGGAAGGGAGTCCATCATGTCGCGGCAAATCGCAACAGAAGGCATTCCTTTTGAAAATCTGACCCACCTTCTGCTTGGGTGCCGAGATGGGCTCCGAGAAACCGAAGAAAGGTAGGGCCAGGTTGACAAAGCCGTTCTTGAAGAGTTCCAGCTTGTCGTGGCCTTGAACCAGCTGCAGGCAAACGGGAGAATCGTTGAACTAATCCCTCAGTGCAGAAAACTATAGTCGCTGACAAGGTGTCAAGGGCAGGGAGGAGCATCAGTTGCCCGCCTCCAGCGCCAGCATCCCACCCTCAACGGCGCTTCAACGTCTCGCGCACCTCTAGCGTGCGTGGGCACAGTCAAAGCACGGCGGAAGGCACGGAGCCCACGCTGGAGAAGCCAAGCATTCGAAAGACGTGCCCTGCCAACCTCTTTCCAACGGCAACAATTGAAAACGTGCGCAAACGAAAGCATCGCTTCAAGTTACCCTCCACGTGTGGCCAAACGCTCACCACGATGCCTGGAGTTGGTCTGTCAAGTTTGATGGCCCAAGCTTAAGGAGGCGATGGAGGTTCGACCATACTTTTTTTTACTCGCACGGGACTCTTTCTGGAGCCTAACCCACCTTGTACATCTCGAGGCAGACCAACCCTGCCACAAGCGAGGTGGTCGTGGCGATGGCCGGGATGATCTTTCCCGCGATGAGCTTGCTGCGGTGCCGGTCGGCCGGGGCGATGTCGTAGTTGGCCGCCCGCAGGTTGGAGGCCGCCACGATGAAGTCCATGTGAAAGTTAGAGTCGTCGTCCTTCTCAAATTCCAACGGGGTCAGGGGCAGGGAGGCCAGGGAGGCTGCGCTGGGTAGCTCCTGCTGCAGGACGCTCAGCCGGTCCACGTCCGTCGAGCCCGTGTCTGCCTGGGCCTCCGCATCCGTGACGGCAATGCGTACGCCGGATCGGGGCACGAACTCCGGCACGTGGACCCTGGACAGCAGCTTGGCCACCTCGTCCCGGTCCCGCGAGCCCGGCAGGCCGAACATGGCCGCCCGCAGGTTGGCTGCAGCCACCACGTAGTCCATGTGCAGGGGCTATGTACGGGCAACCGCCAGTTAGAACGCAAGGGCGTGTGGGATCAAGCTTAGTCACTCTTGCACAAGTTGTAGAAGCTCCTGGCAACTCACGTCACGAGCACCGCGAGCCAGCATAGTTAGAAAAGAATAACCTAATACTGTCCCCAAAAACAACGAAGGAACAGCACCGACCTACCACGATATCCTAAGAAAAGGCATTGATCACGTGCCGGAGGCTGGGCTTTCGAAACAGATACTTTGCCGCTCACGTGTTTGCAGTAAAATGCACATCTAAAGTTTTTTTTTGGCTGATGTGCAATGTGGGGAGGGGGTTCAATTTACAATCATGTCAAAATGGTACCCTCTGCCTTTGATAACACTTCCATTGCGAAAACCGACTGCAAAAGCCTCCCAAACCCCGAGTTGCTGGTTTCCGAATGAACTAAAACGAGGTAAAGCAGCAGAAACTCAGCAGAGCGCTTCGGCTCAACGCCCCGTGTCCTTCGAAAGACAGCACTTACCTCGTTGGGATCAAACTCGATGTGGTGAGGACAGCGCTTGGGTCCCGACCAGAAGGGAGCCCCGGAGCTCGTAGTCTGCGAGCCAAGCAACGAATGGGTGAAGGGCAAGTACAGAGAGAGAGCGGGAGAAAGGGAAACCCATACCTGGTCTTTGGGGAAGTTGAAGAGCAGCTGCCTGATCTGGTTGTTGTACTGGTCTTGGAAGCGCAGCCGCGCCCAGGCCACGCAGTCGGCAAACGAGTGCGGACGCTCGTCCACCAACACCTGCTTCACTCCTTCCAGAACCTCCAGCTATGGGACGAGATACACTTAAAATTGGCGCCACAGACTGATCCTTTTTTTTGAACGTGTTATCTTGCTAACGGGGCATTGCAGCACACTGCAGGCTTGAGAAAGCGTTTCAAGATGCGCTGCCAGAGTTCTTGTACTAACGAAATACCTCACAGCACAAAGCCAAGCACGGGGACCACATACACTGCGCGACGACGGTAGCGCAACTATGGCACTGGTACTTTTTTACACTCAGCAAAACCTTTTATCGCTTAAGCAAGTGCCCCGAATAAGCACCTTCCACCACACAGACGACCTTTCGGATCCAAGCAAAAGCAATGATCGCTTGAGCGGGCTAACAATTTTCAAATGGGGGTCCGCGGATCTTATACCCTGAAACATGAGTCGTTGAGAACAACTGCTGTACATCTTGAGAAACTTTCTCTTAACATGTTGTAAGGTTCTGACAAATCAAAGGTGTGGACCAAAGGGTCAGACACACACTGTACCAGCCCAAGAAAATGGTGCCAAAACCACAAGGCTTTGTTCCTAACCGAATTGCACATCTATCTGATCTGTGGCTCATAGATCCACACTCCAATTCTTGCGAACGTGAAACTTTTGCTATCCAGCACCCAGTGGCAAACAACGGAGCTCACCGGCTGATTCCCGGGGAGCTTCAAAGTCTTTTCCATGAACCTTGGGTCCCTGGAAGCAAAAAAAGGGGAGGCACGAGCTCCGCATAAATCACCACCCAGACATACACAGGCAGTCACAACACAGGAGGAGGGAAGGCGGTCCCAGAGGAAGGAAAAGGGGTAGCACACACTTTTGGAAAAGCTGCACATACTTGAGATAGTGCACAGCATTCTCCGCACTCTGCTTGAAGAGGCCCTCAAACTCATCACGAGCCCACTGAAAACAGAAACCAGTACCCACGTCACACCGTGACCCTCAAGCAGAGTATTACTACAATGGCACTGCAAACCACTTCATTGACAAACCTATACTTTAGTAGCTGTATCTGTACTTTCTGTTTACCTTAGGCTAGAGCAGTCAAACAAGCAAGCATATGTGGGCTTAGCACTGCTGCCAGTTATGAGACATTTGATTGTTTTAAACAATTTTTTTACGGATACTGTACAACATAGGCTACAATACTCTGGAGACCAAATGTTTTCAGCAATACTGGCACACTAGGTGGTTTCAGAGCACAACCAAAAAGTTGCCTTCAGCAAGGAGCAGAGTTCAATAGCCAGCTTTCAAAGAACCAACAAAACTGGCGGCAACTACCAGATCAAGAAATGAGCATAAGACTATGAATCACCGACTACAGCTTGCATCCCCAACGATGCACCACGAAACTGCCGCCCCAAATACCATGGCTCATATCCTACACACTAAAACGCAGCTCTCGCTGCTATGGGGACACTGCTCTAGGCAAGGTAAATGCCAATTTGTCTTTAAACAATGTTTTCATCAACAGGAAGAAAAGGGCTATAAGCTAGCACATAGCGGAGCAGCAGAAATGGCACTCACTTGGAGCGTGTGCTCAATGGCATTGGGGAAGTTCTTGAGGGTGCAGATAGGAATGGACTTCTCAGGGGGGTCCTGGGACGAGGAATAGGACTCCGTCAGGTGGGGGATCACCACCTGCACATTCCCCTTGGTGCCCAGGGTGCCGGACTCCAGCAGGGGCTTGCGGTAGTACACGCACCGACGGTCCATGTAAATACCTGCACATGGCCACGGCCCTCATCAGACGTGCACAAACGACGGCTTTTGGCAACACATCCAACGAGAACCTAATCGTTGAATACCATAGACAGGATTGCTTCATTTTTGAAGTACAGAAAAATTAGTTTTCCTATACCTTTTTTTTTTTAATGCTTGCTTGACATTCCCTGTTAAATTTAGCACAAGGGTGGGGCAAAATCTGGTGCTCATCTTGCAGATTGTATTGAAAGGGGACGCCACTCTGATCTAACCTTTTTTTATCCAGTAAGAGCCAAGCGGACAACCCTTTTATCCAGAACAGCCTTTGGCCTTTTTTATATCAAAAAATCTTAATCTTAATTTCAAAAAATAAATGTGTATATTATACTAGTCTTTACCTCAACCACAGTAGTAAAAAAGAGTTTGGCTCGTCACGCAGCATTACTAATTTCCCACTTTATGTAGAGAGTAAAGATATAGGTAGGTGCACGTTAGGTTAGATATATGTTATCTTATGAAGAGGTGCAGGTTTCAAACACCAAAAGCATTGCTTCTTTGTCCGAGACGACCATATTTTTTTTAAGAACTACTTCGCGCGGCATATGAACAGTGCGCAAACCTTTCTTCCTTGAAATGAAAACGAGTATACACTCCGTGCGGGAACTATAGGGGGCGCATTGAAAAACGCGCGCAGTGCCGCTAGCGGAGGAGCTGGCGTTCGACAGTGAGGCGCGTTCAGCAGCCTGCGGCGCCTTTTCGCATGCCAAGCTGTGGCGGCGGAAGCGCGCACGGACGAAACTTTTGCTTTTTGAGCCGATACATTGAAGCTGACGTTGCATGAGTGCTGGGGCAGAAGGGCATTTAGCTGTTCTCTACATCTTATATATTGAGTTTGAGTCGTTATTAAGGGTAATTTCTCTAGTTGCGGCCGAAAAGGAGTTGGAGCAATTTTCCGAAAAGCAAGACGGCCGCCACCATAATTGCTCTGAGTGGGAAATTTATTTCGCTCGTCGCTGTAAACGTAGGACTGTTGGAACGATAATATTGGAGGCGAGTGAGATGTTCACCAAGTTTGTGCACGAAGTGTGCCAAGTTTCATTAAGACAGCAGGTGTGAAAGTTGTGTTTCTAACGAATGAAGAAATAAAGCTGTACGGGATATCCAATATTGGACCCAAAATGTTGTGTTATAACCGGGCTCTGCGAAGTGCAGATTTGGGCACACAGGTGCTTGGACTTGACAGTAACATGATACAGCACTTATTATATCAAAAAGAGGTGGCAGAGGGAACCCAGGAGGAAATTTGGTTTGGGCGGCGTAACTCAATGGTAACCGGTTTTGACCATGAAAGGGCTGTCAAGAGAATACCACTCGTCGTGGGAGGTGGAGACTTTACCGGTAGGGACTAGTGGACTGTACTCCCAATTGAAGCAACTTTACGAAAGGTGGTTCCAAAGCCGAGAAAACAAAGTTGTCGGCCAACAGACGGTTTGGCCGCCAACTGCTTTTGCGGTCAGCTGTTGTGTAATAAATAACCTGTTGTACGAGGTGCTGATTTTTGGCGCACAGGTACTTTGACATGACCGTAACTTGGCACAACACTTATTATAACAAAAAGAGTTGGCATAGCAAAACCTGTGGCGGCGTAACTAAATGGGAACTGGCTTTGACCGTCAAAGGCTGTCTGATAATATCACTCATCGTGGGAGGTGCACACTTTACAGGTAGGAAGGGACCAGTGGACGGTACTCCCAGTTCGAACCACTTTGCAATAGTTGGCTCTAAAGCCGAGAAAAAAAAAATTGTTGTCTACAGAACTTGGGATGTCAGCGTTTCATCATCCAAAAGGAGGCTGATCAAGAAAGAAAGCACACCACATAAACTTCCATACTCAAACGTCGATTCTCCAGTGATTTCGAGTTTCATTGTTGTTTTCTTTAGACTTATATTTTTCACTTTTTTACCGTTCGAATCTTTCTTCATGAAGTACAGATTGCGTGCCATACTTGTCCGGAAATATCATCGACACGTACGATGGGGACGAAACTTCTTTGGAGGGCATTCCTCCAACAAAATTGGCACTGCATACCCGCGAGGGTGGGATGGCATTTCAGTTCGTCCCATCGGCGCTGACACATGTAGGCGTTACTGGTACGAAAACAAACGCAGAGCGCCAAGCGGCAGTGTAGAATATGTCAGCCGTCCCGACACAGTGGCAGACATGATCGAGAGACCAAATTTCTCGCGTCGTACGGCACGGCTCCATCGTTGTCGCTGTCCCACAAAAGATCGGCAAGCTGAAAAACTGTGAAACTTAGTCCCCACGAGATACGATGCATAACTATTGAAGCACTTAATGAAGCAGCACAGGCAGCACTTCATGCTGTGAACCCAGCGCAACCGCACCGACCAGACTTCAACGCGTACCAACGTACGCGGCGTGGTTTCGGTTTCATTTTCTCTGGGGTTCTCACTGCCTACCTTCGGTACCGGCCGCGCGGCGGCGCGCCAGTCGCGTCGCACGGAGTGTATAGTTACACTAGGCAAACAAACAACCTTTTTCGCCGAAACAAAAGCAACTTTCTGGCAACTCGAGCAATATCCCACACTCCCGCCCATTAGCAAAGGGGACAAGAAAGATTTCTGGCGCTTCTAGCACGAAGGTCAGCAACATTTGTCCTGGTACGTTAGAAAACACCCGGGGTAAACACAAACGCCACAGGTACCGTGGATCGCACGAGGGAGCACTCACGCGTGTCCACATTGTCGAGGGCGTTGGCCACGCCGTCCAGCTCCTCAAAGAAGTCGTCGTTGTAGACATGCTCCGTGTCTGGCCCTACCCGGTTCTCGTGGGCAGTGATCTTCACCTTGGGGTTCATCTTCTTCACTGCAGCTGCGGCAGTGCTTGCCTTCAGCTTCTGCAGGGATTGAACCGGGCACACCTCACACCTCCACGAAGGTAAATCAAACTGAACGAGAGCTGCCCCGCGCACGGCCGCTTGGCATTCCAGATTTGGCACTTTAGAGACAAAATAGTTTCTGGTGCATGTTCCAAGGCACAGGCTGGGTCAGACTGCCAGTGAACAGGGCAAAGTCCACCCGAAAACACCCTGAAAGTCTTTGTGTTCCCACAGAGTCCGCAGTGCAAGCCCCACAAGGTTCAAGGGATAGCACCTCTACAAGTGGGTTGTAAAACCTGCCTCACTCTAAAACACTCCCACGTGCAGTGTGCACAGATGTGCACAGATGTGCCCGATCCAAAGTTTGCAAGACTACAAGGAGTACTTCACTTTCACAATCGAGGCACCGGAGTACATCACTAGGCAAAAGACTGTGAGGAAAGACCACTCACGCCGACATCCCATGGGCGGAACAGGAACTGTCGGTTGAGGTTGGACCTCTCGATGACGTCCATGTCCGTGATGTAGATCTGGCCTTCCTCCGCACCCAGGCCCATCATGGCGAAGTTCTTGAGCAACTCGCATCCAATGGCCCCGGCACCCACCTGAGAATGCGGATTTGGGCCATGTCGACGTGCTAAAAGGCACTGGTAAAGTCCCTAGGAGCATCGCTGCAGCCTTTCCAGATGCAAGACGTACCAGCAAAGCACTTGCCTGCACTCTTATCATTTTGGAGAAAAAACAATAAGCCACTCCACTCTGTCAAGGTGGATGACCAGCGAAGCTGCTTAGCACATGACACAGGCCCGCCACGAAGAGGCAGAGGAAACTAGAAATGCACAATGGGACCACCACCCCAGGAGAGCGGAAGGAAAGGAAACTACGCATGCAAGTGCTTGAATTGATGACAAAGAAAGCGGTGCGAGCGCAGACACGGCTGACGCGGGTTGCAGAGCAGCAAGTCTTCGAGAAACCTTGGTCTATTCGAGTCTACTGATCTTGAAAATGGTGCCTATTGATAACTAATCTACTGAAAAGACCCATTGCTAAATTACCCAAATGTCAAGGAGAATGCAGTGAATGGTGCTCCACGTGCCAGCAACAGTAACTGTTCTAAAGCAAAAGCCTAAAACAAATGGCATCTTGCACGCGCGGTCGTCAACGCTTTATTTTGGTTATTTACTTTGAATATTTTATCTGGGGAAGGCGTGCGTGCGGCGGTGCGAGCGTAGAGTTTTTAGTCTCTGCACACAAAAAAATCCACGGAACCTTAGCCATAAACAGCTTCGCTGTAAAATACTCACCAGGAAGTACTTCTGGAGACCCAGTTTCTTTTGCACTTCGGCACCCAGCACACAAGCTTGAGCGCCGTACCGAGTGTCCAGCTGCGCAACAGAAAACATCAATTATTAGATATTCTACCCTATCTAGTTTTGTCATCCTATAAAAAAAAGATAAAAGTAAACCCAGAGGCGATCTACGAGATGAGACAAAGAACCAAACATTTTTTTGCACGCTGGTACCCAACTGTGCTTTCTGCAGTGCGCACATCGACTGATCAGGCACGAGACTCAGCCTCTGCAGAGACCGACAACGGCGCAACTTTACCGCATTGTTCCCCCCATCTGCAACTTGTGCCGCCAACCACCAGCGTGTCGTATACAATTTTTAAACAAAGTCCGTGTTCGAGTAAGGAACTTAAAACAGTCTATCAAACCACTACCACTACAGTAGGCAGGATCATCTAGCACATTTTCTCTACCAACCGACATGAAGAGACAAAACTGACCAGAGCGGTGGCGTGCTCCTCCGAGACCTCGCCGGACGTTGGGAGACACTCGAGGGCATCGAAGTAGAACCACTGCTGGATTGGGCTGAACTTGCCACTGCAAGCCTGGAAATAAAGATGTACAATGCATTAGGTCCCGGCAAAGGCAAAAGAGCAAACAACCAAAAATTAATATACAGTTAACACACATCATTCTGGCCAGCCACAAATTCTTTCGGGAACGCATCACAAAAGCTGCTCCATTATGTGATCGCACTGGTATCGGTCTCCAGTCTTCATAATTATGGCAATCTCTCGGTGGCAAGCGATCTAATAGAAAACCACGTGCACAGGGTCTATACTTCTTTTCACAACAACATGGCGAACTGTGGAGGCTACAGCCTCTGCGACCCAATGAGCGCGTCAAAGCGAGGCAAGAGGTACCCATCACGGGAGCCAAAGTCAAAGTCAAATTTGGGAGTTTTACATGCCAAATCAACGACTGACATCTGGCACGACCGAGCGGAGGACTGAGGATTAATTTCGACCACCTGGGGATCTTTTGAGGTGCCACTCAAATATCAGTTACCCCCTCACGGCGCCTTCTCTGCAATAAGCCTCCGTCAGACTGCGGGCACCTCGGCCGGGATTCGAACCCGCCACATGGGGATCCGTACGCCGGCGCTCTCGCCTCGTTTGTGTCACTGCGCCAAATGCGAGGCCCGGAAGAACCGGTTGTCGTCTGCTGGCCAAGAGTAGTCTGCTGCAAAACCAACCGACTTCGGATGAATGTCCCCTGTCGCAACATTGCCGTCCACTAGAGTAGCGAGCTTTTCGGGAACATTTCATGAGACGACCATACGCTCAATTTACCCCCAAATCTGTGGCAGGTGCTAATGCCACAGCTAAAGCGGTCGATTATGGAGCTGCAATCATTCAAACATTGCTTAAAAGCCACGTTGCTCTCGGAAAAGAGTCGATACAAATAAGCACCATTGAAAAGTAACGAGTCTTCATCCTCCTTCCGCGTCGTATAGCGTAGTGCGGATCAAGATGGAATCACGGGAGTTCAATTGCCTTTAAAAGAAAAAGAAGCCTAGGACCGCTTTGAGTCGCGGACGGTGCTGTTGCTGTGGTGGTAGCAAGGCCTCCGTGGCCTCGACCATGGAGCTGAGCTTGTCGCTCCGGCGCTCTTATTGTAATGCGGTAACCTCAGCGTCCGCAACCCGCCAAGTTATTGTGAAACAGTATAGAAAGTTTGGGAGACTCGCGCTGCTATACACATTAATTTTCCCCACCGAAATAAGCAAATGCCACAAGTTCCTTAGAATTGATCAGTTGAGTAGGCAACGAGTAGTTGCCTACATCACATCGCTACAATTTAATCAGTCTTTTTGTTGAATGTAGTTCCAGCCTTGGTGTTTATATTGCGGCGCGCGCAGCCGGCCAAGTAGGTAGTGCGGCCGTGGCCCAACAATGTGTCCCCCCCCATCGTGGTTGCCTCCCACGCGAAGAGCCAGGGTTCGATTCCTGAGAGTGACGAATCTTGTTTCTTCTTGCAATTTAGTGTTCTGGTAAATTTGAGAATCCTGTTACTTGTTCAAGGTCTGAATGTTCTACGAGCCAAACTTTCTACACAGATTGTTCCATAACCCCACGCGTGTACATAAGGGGCTCCGCGTGCCGAGCCGCAGTCACTCGCCCAGCGTTCGATCCTGCTGTTACGCCGAATTCGACGCCCGCGACGCTCTGTTGTCATGTTCTGTTCTCTTTTTTGTTTTGGGCACAAGTTTGCCCCATTTAAAATTTATTTATTCCAGTTTCCTTAGTGCTCTTTTGGTCACCACCCGTGACAATATACATGGCGTGTACTGACGTCGCAGCGCATACTTTTGACCAACATGAAAGAGAAAGGGAAGCTGCTTTTGTGAGAATTTTGAGCGACAGGTTAACTTTCTATAATCTTCTGGGAGGAAAACAGCGACATGTGGGCAAATCTCGGAGACACAAAAGAGGGTCCTGGTGAGACAGGAGCTCCTTCTTCCCCTCTTTCCTGGTAGCCATCGGAGCGCTCTGTGGATGACGTCATGTGCAAACCACGTAAAAAATACTGGCAGTAGAGAAATAAATAGTAGAAAACATGAACACCAGAACAAACAGTTTCGGCAAACTGCAAAACAGGCGATACCTTCATTAGCTCCTGCGCGGCGATGCCTCCGATCACGGCCTGCATGGGGCACAGGGAACCGGCAGACACTTGCGCCAGCAGGGAGATGAGCTTCTCGTCCAGCTCGTCCACCTTGGCCGTCGTGGACGCGTTCCTCTCCTTGGCCAGAGCCACCACCTCAGCCGCGTCCTCCTGGATTGAGTCGAACCCACCCAACACATCCGGCTCAGTGCTCTCCACGAGATTCGTGCAATGCAATTTAATGTGCAACTTAAAAGCCCCAGATAATGTACCCGACCTACCCCCTCGTAGAGCGGGGGACCCTCAAACCTTCCGTTCTTCAAGGATCTCAAGGACCCAACTTCCTCCAATGGCACCTCGGTCTCGACACTGGTGCAACAAAGTAGTTTAGGAGCCTACGGAGCCCGCAAACAGTAGTAAACATACTAGGCAGTGTTTGGCTCGTGGGCATCTACGGGTAGCATAGATCTGCTAAAATAGTGCTTAAATTGAAAGGACACTTTACTTAGGGGCCGGGGCTGTCAAGGAAATTTGGGAGCCAAGTATTCCTAAGCAAAGCTTTTTCTCATTTTAGGGGGGGCACGACCTTAAAATCACAATTTTTTGAAAAAGTCACGTTGTTGAAAAATAGTCTTATCAGCTTGTATAACTCCCGAAGAATGATGTCAAAAAGTTATTCCTGTAGATCCAGTATTTACTCCGAAATAAATTATTTCTGATGTACAGGCGGCCAGCGCGCTTCATAAAAACGCACGCGGTCACACCAATTTGCCATTCTCAAAGTGCGCTTGCTCCGCGTTCATTAGGTCTAGCACAGGCAGGCACCCCTCATTAGAAAAAGTGCTTAGCCCTCCTTTTGGTATAGAGCTCCTTGCGAGACGTTGTGTGCACCAGACGTGAAACTGCATAGAAAACAACACCGCACGCTCTCTTATTGGCCACACTGGTGAATAATAAACTCTGATTCGCTTAAACCTGCCACGTGACCCAATATTCCATGCAGCGTGGAGTGTATATGCCAGTCTCCTGCATCAACGCCTTGCCTGCATTCATACCACCCCCCGACAAGGAGCCAATTCATTTCGCTTCTTCCACTGGGATGGAGTCCTGGTGCCACTTGAACCGAAGCAAGGCTCTCAAGGAAGCGAGAGAATCACCAGCATCTCGGCCACATAAGCCAGCTTTTCCAAGGAGATAGCGAAGGAGCTAGTGCCCTTGTACAACCGCCTGTCACGGAATGATTTTCTTTAAAGATGTTCCCAGATGAAAACCCAGAACGGGAATGATTTTTCAACGCCTTGCTTTGGAAGAGGTGCCCAAAGGTCGCTCATCTAAGTACTGTCGAGTGTGCTGCGACTCTTGCAGTCTTCGACCTGGGTCCTCTAGGCTTTGAGAAAGTTATTTCGGAGATGGGCATTAAGCAAGGGAGCCACCAGACATCACGGGCTGTGAAGGTCACTCGGACGAAGGTTGCAAAGGCCCAAGTGAAGGCACCGAGGCATCGCGCAAAAGACAAAAGATGGAAGCTCTGGCCAAAGCACAGAAGGACAATGCAGAGGAGAGACTGCCGTACGCTCCTGGAGCATTTTAGGTCAAGTCGAAAGTGCCATCGAAAATGGAACACAATATAAATTTTAAAACGCGTTTTCCTCAGCTTTATGTTTTGAACATTTTTTCATTGCTCAAAAACTATCATTCGATGACTGAAGTACCTTCGTAACTGCTGTGCGGTTTTTCTGGAGTGAAATATACAGGAGAACTCGACTATGTGCTTACTTTTTCAAGATTGCTATTTCTTTAGCGAGAAAATGTCAACTTTTGTAACAGTAAAAATATGAATGAAATTAACCCCTTTTTCGAAGTTTACTTTAACGCTAAATATGGCGCTTAAAATTATTTGAAACCCACTACCGATTAGTCTAGTCAATCGTCCTTATATCCAAGGAAACAAATTGTGACATTTTGGTACTGTTTTGTAACGATAGTTTTTTCCCCTAGGCACTACACTAATTGCATAGTATTTTTGACATAGAAGGCTGTAACTTGGCACGAAATTGACGTTTTCAGCTGAAAGTTGGTGTAGCCTCCCAAGTTTGCATGCCTAGTATACCCTGCCAATTTCATTGAAATAGCACTAGTACTTAAAAAGTAGACCCTCCAAGGGAGTGCCTCCCCTTAATCACTGTTTTAGCAGCCCTGAGCCACCCATTGATGCATAACATCCGGGGAACCCTGAACAGGGTCCCTCGGATGCCATTCGAGGCAAGAAACTTGACGTGAAATTGAGGAGTTCGATAACTTTTGCTCTAAAGAAACTCTAAAAAAGGTGAAAACCCCACATTTAAGGTCGGATCAAAAAGATTCTGCCGTAAACTAGAGCTGTGTGCCAGCTACACTGAATGCGGTTAAGGCACATGTCCGGACTGGATTACATCTAACAAATCAGAGGCACATTGTTTCAAACATAGAAAATGGATGCACTTCTACAAAACTTCTGGCAATACTAAAGTTTCTGGATGAGAGACCCACTCCGTGCTTCTGACAGTAGACATTTTTTAAGGCGCCGACTAAGTGACTGCAAGTTGAGGCACAGCCACCTAATAAACTGCAAGATGTCACTTTGTTCCCACCAGAAGTGCTTCGTCGTGCATATATTTGTTATCATTCGTAGAAGAAAGCAGCGCTGGACTTTAAGCAATAGAACGGGCTCTCGCGACGAATGTTGCTCGGCCCGGGCTAGAGCAAACCCCGCACTGCATTCAGGGGTCTGCCTGAAATGGTCGAGGATCGTTGGTTTCCCCACAAAGTCCACAGTGCCAGTTCCATATTGAGGAAGTCGGGCACCTCTACAAGTGGGTTGGGCTGGAGCCACTACACAAGCCGCACTCTAGGGTAACAACACTTGAGCCAGTTCTTGTTGCCATTTAGAAGCTATATCAGGTATTGCAAGAACTCATTTTTTGTTTATTTTTGAGAAGGGTTAAAGCCCCTCTACGCTGAAAGTAGCACAGAGTCTTTTGTACCTCGAGATTTTCTCTTTTCTCCTCCCTGCAAGCCTCTCCCCCATTCATTTGGCACTAGCACCTCCAAGGCTACCCTCCGCCAGGCACCGCGACAGGTGACTGCTGGCAAACCCTAGCGAGACAGGTGTTTTCTTCGCGATTTTGACTATCAGCTTTTGTGTTTTTGCTAGGACATAAGTTGCCAGTGTCCTTGATGTCTAGGCTACAGGGTATATCTTTCCATTGCTTCACGTCCGAAGCAGGCTCGGGGGTTTACTTGAGGCTACGACTGTCTGCTTGGATCATTCGGTTTGAGATCAAATGCTATGTTCCACTTTATAAACAATCATACAATAAAACTGAATGGTGAGACAGATCTTTCCTTTTCAGCAGACAGGGAAGCCATGGCGATAAGCGCACACACGCTTCTGTTATGGAATGCAAAATGAACTTACGAAGCAAACCGAGCAAAGTACACCATCATTTCGGTGTCGCCGACGCGCTCATTTCCAGAACAGTCGACAACAAAGATCACTGCTTGTTCCTTTTTGTTTCTGCCATTTCACACTGAAGAGACGGCAAGATAAACAAAACGTGAATGAGTGTTTGGTAAGCAAGCGCAAGTGATTTAGTAATGCAACATCATCTAAAAGGGAAACAACATGAGCACTACTAATAAAAAAAGCTTCAATGGGCGGCTGGAAAGTAACATGTAAGCGTATGCACGCTGCCGGAAAGTGCGAGGCCCTGACACAGTAGGGCACAAATGGCGGGTGGAAGTGGCGAAGTGAAATCGGGCGTACGCTCGACCAATCGGTGATAATGGCGTCACAGGATCAATTAATGTCACTACTTTTCAGTATAAAAGGGCTTTATAAAGGGTCCATCGTGTCCTCTCTCCATGAGGCGCTAAAAATGGTGCCCACGAGAAAATCTGGGAATGGTGTACCGGTACTCTAAACATTGCCGATTCAGTGGCTCAAAGTTGGGATGGGCTCGCGAAATGTTAGACAGAGATTACGAGAACAGGACACCAACCTTGTTCCAGGGGCCGGGCAGCCGTCCGTGCTTCTCCCGGAAAGCGTGCAGCGCCTGGAACCCTAGGTGGAACTGTGCCGGGCGCTCCATCTTGCCGAAGTCCGACATGACAAACTCCGGAGCTTCCAGGGACACCTTCAGGGGTTTCTGCAACGAATGTGTGCATCTCCAACTTGTTTGTGACGCTACTCCATGTTGAACCGGACATTAGACACTGAGGAACTCTAGCATTGGTCTTTTTGCTACCCAATTCAACGAAGTTTCAGTTCACAGTTTCATTTCAATTCATACGGGCAAAAATCTTGTTTTCTATTTTAGAGCTCAGCTCTTAGGCGCACGTTTCCGCCTTGAGCGGCGCCGCCGTAACTGCGCGGTGAATTATGGCCAACGTCCCATAATGCGCGCGTTGCATTGTAGGACGTTTTCCATAATACACCGTGCTGGAGGGAGGAGGAGGGGAGGGGGGAGGAGGAGGGGAAAATAACAAGATTCCACTGTAGTAGGAAACGTTGAGATTCAGATAACGCGAATGCAACATGGGACGCAAGTTAGCTCCATCGTAACAATGTCTTTATCAGACACCTGCTCCATTCAATGTTTCCACCATGCCCCATAACGCATCTTTAGGACAACCAAAAGTGCAACTTAGAATGCAACTCGCTTTCATTATTGTATATATTCTTCAAAGATTTAACTGCACATGATTGACGTCGAGAACTAAACAATTCAAGCCCTCGGGGGCTTCACTCCCTCAACATTGTGTCAACAAGCTGCATACAAAGGTTAGCATCAGTACACCAATTCCACATCACCACAAGCAATTACAAAGTACGAGAAGTTGTAGTACTCAACGCACGAACAGAAACCGAATACATAGTGCGTCGACAAACGAAGGGCCGGAAAAGGTCACTCACAAACTTGATGTCTTTGGGCATCTTGACCTGGGTGGCCACTCCACCCCTGACATAATCCGAAAAGTTGGACGTGTCCCCAACGCTGAATGTGTAGGGTCCTGCAACACACCGGCCAGAAAATGCCATCCGCAATGCCATGTCTTTTTCCTCTCATT
Source organism: Ixodes scapularis (assembly GCF_016920785.2). Taxonomy (NCBI): domain Eukaryota; kingdom Metazoa; phylum Arthropoda; class Arachnida; order Ixodida; family Ixodidae; genus Ixodes; species Ixodes scapularis. The sequence goes on along the minus strand of NW_024609857.1, from coordinate 38,145,104 downwards.
TTTTTTTTTTCACCCATTGCACTATACATTTACAAAAGCATTGCATAACCCTGGTATTGGCTACAAGAAGTATTTTGCGAGACCACTGAGACCTTCACATAAGTTTTCTGAATAGTCCGCTCTAAGTAGCAGATGCTCAGATTATGTATTATCACCACCAGGAAAAATCTTATTACAGGCCTATTTACAGTTGCGATACGAATTTCATCAAACATGCCAGACACTCCACCCTCAGTGCAAGTCTTCTTCTAGTAACATTACGGGTCCCGCAAACACGCCCGGCTGAAGCACAACAAAAGGCAACGGGCACGTGCCGGGGTTGGGAGCTTTTAGCATCAACTAGTGTCTGACCTTAGCACATTCAGCGAAGGACAGACGAGTGATTTAGACCACCTAAGGATTACTTCGATGCGCAACAGAAATTTCAGCTTTGTACGCGCAACGAGTTTCTATCACGCGGCAAGTTAAGAGGAAGCGTCTCACCAAGAACCTTGACCTTCATGGGCTGACATCCGTTGATCTCGGACATGCCGTGCACCTCTGAGAAGGTGACATAGTCCCCGTCCTCGAACCCATGCCGCGTCTCCTCCAGGCAAGCCACCACGGCTTCCTTGTCCTGCACCGCCCCAAGTCACGTGTTGATGCCCGTAGACTTTTTTTCGTCCGAATCATCAAAACCAATAGAAAAGTTGCGATTTTCAGCGGAAAATCTCTAAAACGACGACGACATTATTTTTTCTTGGATATATATTTTTTTTCTTCGCTTTTCGATTACGTGCGACAGCTGCGTCAAGGAATCTTGCGCACCAGTCCAGGCGTACAAGAGACCCTTTTGTACATTTCCATGAGAATCGGAAGTATTGTAAAATCCCGTAAGGGTGCCCACCCGAAATGAAGAGATAAATGGTGAAAAACACGAGTTGGGCTACCTTTGGGGACGAGACAGCAAAACTATTAATGATAAACACAGGGGCTCCCACTACACGCCATGCGATACGGGAACCGATACCGCAGACCGTGGCCACTGCAAACTGAACGCGATGAGCACGCGGGAATTCGCGTCCTCGAACCAGGCAATACGGTCAAAAGAGAAAGGCTGAAACAGGGACCAACAACTTGCCTTGCTGATTGAGGCGACCATTGCAGACACAGGCTGCTCTCCGTTCGTGTCCACCACACGGAAGCTCTTGCCAAAGTCGCAGAAGATCTGGCTGCAAGTTACGAGCAGAGTGAGCTTCCCACCAAAGCGATCAAACTTCCTAGGGCCCGAAAGGCTTATAACTAGGGTTCCGCGTTTTCGGTTTCTATTTTTTCAAAATTCGGCATACTTTTTTCGGTGTTTATTTTAAAATTAAATTTTCGTTTTTTTTCGGCGTATATTTATGCCCACCAAAATTTATCGGCTTTTTTCGGTGTATATAAAATAAACACCAACGGACACCGGATCAGATTATCCTTGTAGCTCTGATATTTTTTTATCACTTAAATAATAGCGGCACAGATATATTGAAAAAGAAATGGACACTTTATTTGGCAAATGTGTGCAACTGTAAAGAATCAATAAGGAAAAAACAGAAGTAAAAACAAGTCAGATATGAAGCCTATGCCCAAAAAAACATGGAACTTCACCTTCTGTATATCAGTATTACGTGATCTTATTACAGTACACACGCATATATTTTCCCAGATTCTCTTCGTTGATCCGCACCCTTTCTTTCCTGTTAATATGACCCTGAGCTTCGAGAATGCCCTCTCAACGCTAACACTGGACACTGGCGGGCTGAGGAGATGAAGCGCTGCCTGAGTCAAAATCGGCCAATCAACCAATTGTGACCGCCAAAAGAGACACGGTACGACGTTTTGAAGCACAACACAACATGCAGAGCTTGCATCAAGTCAGTCTTCCTTTCAACGAGTTTCAAAACACGCCCGTACATGGCGAAGTCATGGGGCATTTCAGACTTTACGTTCCGATCGATGATGCGCACAATAAACCAAAACGTCGTGATGGCATCCGTGTATCCCATACATTCGGAAAACATTTCGATAGACGCTGTCGTTCCACTTTTTCGCCACGGCTCTGCGGTAGGACTGGAAGGTGAAAGTGACCGTTTCCGGTTAAAAATTATTTTCAGAAAATAGACTCGACGTACTTTTATCGGTTTTTATCGATTTAAATCGAAAAAGCCGAACCTAAAAACTGACCTTTTTCGGTTAAAACCGAATTTCCGAAATTGAATTCGGCGTACTTTTATCGGTTTTTATCGGTTTAAACCGAAAACTCCGAACCCTACTTATAACCAATGGTTTCAATGCCTGCTATCAGTTTCAAGGCTCACAAAACATTCTATGGTAAAAGAATGTGAAAAACTGAAGACAAAAAACTGCAGACAGGCGTAAGTAGCCTGCGACCCCTCATCTTTTTTGCCAGACTTTTGCATACTTTGAACAATCCCACTGGACAAACTTTCTGGCCTTCTGCATATAAAAAAAGTGACTTTTCCAACTGTTTCATTGCTTGATAATGTAAAAAGACAAGAATAAAAAAAATAAACCCAAAAAACTAATATGGGATGGGCAATGCAGCTTTCCTAGCCCCACCTACCAAGAGAAACACCAAAACCACAGTGAAGAGTTTCAAAAGCCACATCCAGGGGTGGAACTCATGAAATGCATTTGGGAGCAGCCATGGGAGCAGCTGAAACCGCTGTTTTGGAGCAGGTTGGGAGCAGCTAAAACTACGTTCTGGAGCAGGCTAGGAGCAGCTCAGATCAGTTTTCATTGCACTTCAGCTTCTGTCTTAGACGAGCACAGGAGCAATTTCAATTGTGCTTAGCAGCGATGAACATGAGTGGTTAGGGACCTAGGTAATGGGATAACAGTGTAACAGATGCCAAAACTTGAAACTTTGTAAGCCTTAATGAGAATCAAAAAGCAAGTACCATATGTTTCTGAAGACGGTGTCCTTGATATTTTCTGAGTGGCTTTCAGCTGCTCAAAATGCAAATCAGCACTGCTTATCGCACAACCCACACGTGCTCGACATAGTAGTTATATGTGCGAACCACATGACGTGCGTAAGCAACGGACGTGCAGTAGCGTGGGGGAACAGGGCAACAAATTTCGAGTTTATCCTATTGTGCAACTCAATATCGAAGCAGCAGACTACAATTAACGGAGTTATCGTATTCAAAGCGATTAGCGGGAGCAAGGTTGAAGTACGCCGAGCAGATCTACCGCTCTCGTGACAGCAGCTGGCAGGCAAGGTTTCGGATCGGACCGCGTTTCAGTTCTATCAAATCGCAATTATCTTGCGGGAATGCGGTTTCAACTTCTAACGATGAAGTACTAAAAGGAGTATTTTGCTCATTTGGTTTCGATTGGCTGACGTCCGGATCCCGGGCTGCAGAGCCTCAGGCAATCTGACGCTTAAAGTCTCGACCTCACCTCGGTCGACTTGCTTAACAGCTTATGGTTGAAGAATAACAGTCCAGTCGCAGGTGTAGCGATTCGAATCCGATCCCCGAGTTTTTTCGCGCGCTTCCGACTCGGGATACACAGGGAGAATAAACAGAACAAAGGATTGCAAGGCCGACCAAGCTAAACGGGCTAATTGATGCCAATCGAGTCGATAGGAACCGAAACCAAGACAAAATACTTTTTTGTTTTTGGCGCACGTTGTGCGATTTGGTGCATAATGGCGCAAGGTATTGGCTGTGGCGCAGTTTCCGTGAAATGGCGCAGGATGGCGCAGACAAATGCGTCTGGCGCAAAATGGCGCAAATGGCGCAGCCGTTCCACCCCTGCACATCAGCCTCAAATGCACTTTAGCCTTCCTAGCCCTACCTACCAGCGAGAACGCCGGATGCAGAGAAAGGCAAAAGAATGAAACAGACTCGTGCATAACAAACACAGTCTCACCCGACAAGACCACGGGTTTCGGCCACAACAAGGGCAATGTCCTCCGAGTGCGTGAAGTCACTGATCCGAAGCTGCTCGGACAATGGAACGTCTGTCAACACCACCACCTGGTAGGGAAAGGCAAACGACGACCAAACATGTAACCGTGCCATTTCTAGCAGCCATTGTCAACCACACAGTCACACAATAACTAGAATCTGCAAATGCATTCGCCTCGCAGGCCGGCATACAACATATTTTTGCCCGAAGGATCGTAACGGTACATCCTGCCACCCAGTTGTGCCAGTGTGAAGTACACTCAGCATCTGGCCTTCACCCAGAACAACCAACTACAGATGGGCACTGAAGTGTGCTGACACAAAACTCCTCTTTTGCAGAAACAAGAAATTTAGGAGCCCAAAAACTCAATTTTGACAACACGGCAGAAATCCGATATGCCGATTACACTGCCTCTTTTGGGACACACAAGTCGTAAATGTTAAGCTTACTGCGTGAGCAAAGGAAGAAGACTTCAGCCACACCAAAAGTTTGTAGACTAGTTATAGGTAATGGGATGACGGTGATCGGAGAGATGACTGCACTCACCCGAAAGCGACCCAGGTACTCCTCGGTGAGAGGCCCCGTGTAGGCAGTCACAGACACGTAAGTGTTTAGTTCCGCCAGAGCAGAGACGCAAGCCTCTGCCCTGTTCTTGCCCAGGCATCCTTCATTCAGGTAAAACTGCGTACACATGATACAATGGTTCAGTACGACACTGGAAAAGTTTTCAATACTTGTATGAAAAGGAAATGGGAGGGGGGGGGGGGGGGGGGGGGGGTGCAAAGCAGCCACTGATTAGAGCCCGCATTATGGATACCGTGAAAGAAATGTTCCTTTTGAAAAAAACACTGGATATGCTCACGGCCCTTAACAATTTGCACGCCAGGGAGAAAATCAAAAGCCAGTGGTTGCTCAAAGGCGTTCAATGTGGCCAGAAACGCCAAAGGGACCATAAAACGGAAGCTGACAGTGATCCGTTTCTCCCTCCTACTATTATGTTGGATTAACGTGAACGTCCAGAGGTGCCGACAGTGGCTATTAGCACGGCGGTTTCACTTGCCTCGTTCGCTACTTCAGACGCACACCACTGCAATTGTCGCACACCTGTTCAGAATCGAACGAGCTAAAAAGCAAGACACCGGCACGACAAAAAAACCTGACATGTTGCAAGACGTGTTGGAACAACGAGCAGGCACCGGCCAAGCGCTACATTATTTGTCGCTGTCGTCTCGAGCTTAACCCGACGAATTCTCCACTGCCAGGAGGCAATCTCACCATTGTTGGTTATGCTACGGAGGCTTTGTCACTAGGGCGTCGTAGAAAATCGATCTCGCACTTCAATAACAGCACCCAACAAGGATAAAGCATGCTAAAAGGTGCCGGCAGACTATCGAGCAACATTATCGGAATACAGAACCTATACCACCCGACGCACCACACTACAATACAGTTAGCATGAACAAGAAATTAGCACTTTTCTGCTTTTACTAAGATGGGACATTGCCGAGCACCACAATTCGCCACTTAGGTTGAATGAGGTCTTTCCGTCACAGCAGTAGGATAGCCCGTCAATTAATAAATAAAACCAAATAAAAGAAAAGCGATCGCTTGTTTGCAAACAGGGTCTCACCGCATACATGTGACCATTTATTTTCGGGGGGAAACCCAGATTTGGGTACGCTATACTGGAACAGGAGATGACGAGCGACAAGATGAACACGGGACGCCCAGAGCACCAAGGCAGCACTGATACCAACTTTAAGATCCCGCTTCCGCCATCTACCCACCTGCGAGGAGAGGTCTGCCAGAGTGCAGGCGCCGTCGTCATGCACCGTCACTGACTTGACGCCGCTCAAGATGACGTTCTTGGCAATCTCCACGCCCAGGCCTTGCATGCCCGAGATGAGCACGTCCGAGGTGGCCATCCGGCGCATCGCCTCGTGCCCAAGCACATACCTGGAACGGCCCCAAATGCGGATTACAGAAGAGGCTTCCGCCATTCTCCGATTCAACCGTTCAGGAAGCTTTCGCAGATTGTTTTCGTGCTCCAATAATAATGCAATGCAAGCACAAAGTTGCTGGTGGAGTATGAGTATTATAATCGTGGTTTTCAAAATGATCCCACCAAAGGGCCATCTGCAACGATGTGCAGAACTGAAAAGGCATCCGTGATGAGCATATTCCGCCGACAAGTTACTGCCCGTTTGCACTGAACTGCCAGCTTGCACTATCCACGATACAGTAGATTAATAGCAATGGACACACCCTCAGCATTCCGCAAAAAAAACCCTCTTGTTGTACTTCTAAATTCCTAGCCTCCTCATTCATGACGTGCATAGACTGCTGACAAGTTGCCACCTGTTTGGGTGGGCTGGACTGCCAGCGTTGACTATCTACGATGCAGCGGAAGAATGTCGACATTGGGTGCACCCTTAGTCTATCGCAGGAAGACCCTCTTAAAGTGCCACATTCCTGGCGTTCTCATGTTTATGCTGTAGTTCACAAGTGCTGCAGGACTTGCTTTAAGCAATTTTGAGAACCCTTAACATCTACAACAATAGCATGTCATACTCACTTTTGGTTCTTAATTTCTAGGCTAGGTGGCGCGAACTACTGCCCGTTGTAAAGGGTACAGCCGTTAGCGTCCATCGATCCAGAGCCGAGACTCCTTAGATGTCACAAGCCCCATTTAACCACAGAATATTCGGTACAACTTGCAAGGCTCGACAAATGGAAAAAAAAAAAAAAAAAAACGGGAGACAAAAAGTTTGTAGGTTACTTAATTAGGGAAAAAAAGACATCAATCTTTAAAATGAACTATATTTTCGAAATCGCCATCTTTTACTCTTTCCGGTATGCTATTTAGTATCGAGACACTCAAAATAGTTATTGTGAAATCTGCCTATGAAAATGATGCCAAAACCAAGTTTCGAATATACCCATGCTTTAAATAGCGGGCTGTCTAAAAATGAACTATGCCAAGCATTTGTTTCATGCTGCTGCTGTGCAAGAGCTGGAACGACCTTCCAAAGCATTCATTTGACACCATGAAACTGTAATCAGTTGGGAACAGTTTACAGCCCAAAGAGGGAACCCCTGCATTCCATGACGTCACTCTTTCAATGTGGCCAGTAGAGCTTTTCCCTTTGAAAAACACGATGAGGACCAAAACCGTACATTTTATAACTCCGCAAAAAAAAAGTTATTTTGCCCATATATTTGGGTCACTATTTCGGCGATGTTTGTTGGAGTGTTTAGCAAGTTTTTAGGCAAATCAGGGACTATGAAGAAAATGCTGGAGTACCCCTTTAAGGCAGGGTGCAACTGGACACATGACACAACTATCTTCATCCACACATCAACAAATCAAAGGAACTTCTTTCCAAACTCACAGCTGTCTAGAGTAGAGGCCCTCATCGATGTCGCCGGCATTTTGTGCTGCGGAGCCATTCTGGGCCATGTCACCCTGCAAAAGAAATAAAGGACTGAGAATCAGCAGTGCACAAGCAATGTCAAGTTGCAGCAAAGAGAAACGGCAAAACCTCTACTGCGCCCAGTACCTAAGAAATAGCTCGCTACACAATTATTCATTACATTATGCTTGAATGCAGAATACGAAAAAAAAAAATGTGCAGACAGCAAGGTAAAAAGTTGAATTTGGCAAACCGCTAAGAAACAGTTGTTTCACTCGACTACAATGTTTTTTCTTTCTTTCAAAATACAGCCACTCCCGTAAAAACACGACATCAATGAAAAAAAAAAATGCTAACTACCTAATGTGCAACGAAGTAGCCGTTAAAATATGCTACGCAAAGAAACAAAAAAAAAAAAATTTAATCGGTTTGGTGTTAGTTTAGGATTAGGTGACCTCGACCTCAAAGGCGTCGCAGAGAGAATATCTGAAAAATAGGGGAAAGCGCGCTGGGAATCGGGTGCGGGCACGACAGACAAGATAACCACCCTCGCGCTCCAGACGTCGAAGGCTAGAGTACAAAGGCGACCCAGACATTGCGGATAACTCACAAAGAGACAAGGAAGCTGGCCGTTCTCGGGCGAATCTAGATAGAAAAGGCACGGACGCCAGGCAAATTTCCGCCGAGTCATCGCCCGAAGTTGCTGATGCAAGAAACCCGCCGACCTTAAAAAAACTACGCTCGCGAAGAAATATACGAAAAAGTCGAACACACACACACACAAAACTGGAAGACCGCGGCCAAGGTAGGATTTGTTAAATACTGAAATAAATGAATTAAACGTCATGCGTGTTCCCAAAGGCTGACTGTTCGACACGCTTCTTGCTCGTCCTAATTTATTTCCTTTCACCCACATCGCGTCATGCAGCATGCAACGTACCGCGGCAGTGCCACTAAAAAGCGCCATCACCCCGATCTCTCGCCATTTCGAAACATACACCCTTCAAAACCAACCTGCCGAACCCATCGTCCCTTCATCGAACAACAACCACCGCAAAATTCACCACGGAAACGGCAGAGGCCGCAGGTAGAAACGCCAGTTTCGAATCCGGTGTAAGTTTCGTATTCACTGGTACAAAAATAAAATAAAAAATTAAGTAAAAATAAATAACGAATGAATGAACCGAGTACTACCCGGGCTTAAAAACGTCCTAAAACTACGACGGTTCGACGCGACCGCAGACGAACGCAACCATCAGACGATATCGTCGCACTCGTGCAAAGAGACACGTCATCAAGACCAAACAAACGAATGGAACACGCGAGCCACACACAATGTGAAACACTTGCGGATAAAAACATAAAAAAAAAACCAGCTCCACCCCCTTCCCCTCTCACGAGATAAGCCTAGCCCCGTCTGCCTACTCGGCTAACGGAAAAGTACAAAGGGGGAAAAACCCGCGAAGTCGGACATCCAATTCACCTGTAGCAACTCGCTGCGCAGCGAACCGCGGCCACAGACAGCCTTCGCCAGCGGGCGCGAAGTAGACGGAGCGATACATCCAGCGATACTGCGACCACAAGCGGTACCCATGGAAACGCGCCGATAAAAAACACTGCCCGCAACCCCTCCACTACCGCCGCCTCTACGAGAAACCAGCACCAGCTGATCCGACCCAGCCCGAAGAACCGTCAACAACGAAAAACTCGCAACTTACGTACCCGAGAAGGTCAAGCGCAAAAAAGGTTCCAAGTTCGACGCTGCGGCGTTGCAGCACAAGCGCGCGCACGGCCCTGCCGCGAGTGAACGCAACTTGGCAGTAAAAGTACGGTTCTAGAAAAACTAGGTCGTTCCTCTGCCGCAATAACACCGCGAGAGCGCACGCAGACAAAATGACCGCTCGGGTGAACTTTCTTGTTCCCCGCTTCGAGAAAACAAACAAACAAAAGCGGTACCGGTGTTGGAAACGCGCAGAAGAACGCCCTGCCCTTGCGACGAGTTCGGTGGTCGGTGCAGTCCCGAGAAGGAGTACGCGTGGCACACGCACGGCCGCCCGTTGGTGCGGGGGTCATCGCGCCTTGCGCTCTCTCGCCCACCGTTCGGCGGCCGTCGCAAAAAAGGAGGCACGCTGGAGCGTGCCCCCTCGAAGCTCCGAGCGGAACGGCTACGCTACGTCCCATGCCCTTCAAAAAAGAGGCTGGCTGACAACTCTTCAGACACGCCAAGTTCTCAACCAAAAGATTCGAAAGTCCCAACTGTCAAGTTCGCGATCTATTTTTTTTTTTTTTTCTTTCCGATTTTAGGAGCCTTTATTTAGCGTCCGATATGGCGCCCTTCTGCTTGGACGGTGAAAAGCTACCCAACAACATTTCTATAAAAAATAAAAATATTAGGTTTCACACGTCGATGACCGGGACCAAACACATCTTTCAACGGACCACATACTGGCTAAACAAAAGCTCTTCGCACTGCGTTGCGAAAAGCTCCAGGCCGATGAAAGAAGGCAACCTCTTAAAATTCATCCTGCTTCGTCGTCGACCAGTTTCAGACAGTCTCGGGTCAGCCAGGTATGAGTCAGTTCAGCTTGCTACGCGTACCGCAGGAACGGCAAAGTGGGCTCGCGGGGTGGGTGGGGGCAATCACGCGTCAGGTGAACCGCAACCGGCGGTTCTCGCGTCACTAAGCGCCGCAGGGTGATGACCTCACCAGACGCACGAGTGTCGCCGCCGCCATGAACCCAAACCCTTTAATTCGCGCCATTTTTTTTTTTTTTTTTACTAAATGGAAAGCGCCGAATAAACAAGGGCGAAGAAGGGGACAGAGACGAAGCGTCGCATTTATTTATGCGTTGAGGATACCGCTTAAAACTACACGCTATATTCGTAGTCACAACTTCTGCAAATACGACAAGCCGAAACTAAAAACCAACGAAAAAAAGTGATATAATATGTTTGTTGTTACTATGTATAAAGTGTTTCAGCTGGACCATTGCCACAATGGGGTCCATATCACAAGAGCGAATGACATTTTAGCGAACGGCGACATTTGAGCGAATGGTCGTTTTAGCGAATAACAGGGGCGCGCGTTAACCCATCCGTCGCGCTGCGCTTTACGCCGCTTCGCGGCGACAGTCTGCGGCAACTCATTACAAAAATATGAACTCACTTGGCCCACCCGAAAACGCCGCTTCGCGGCGTCCGACTATTCGCTAAAGTGTCATTCGATGAAACGTGGGCGTTCGCTAAAACGTCATTCGATCAAGTGAGTGCCTCCCGCCACAATGGTCCAGCTGAACTCGCTTTTCACACGAGTCCCCGATTTCGGTGATCAGATTTCCCACCTTCGTCAAAACATCAGAGTACATTCGACTTTTTTCATACTTCCGTCAGCTCTCCCGCGCACTCGGCCCTTGGACACAAGCAATCGGTCACCCTAGGCACAACCTTCGAACCCACTGGCCTAAAAAAGGCGTGACAGTGCGACAAGTCAAAAAGATAACAGCAGCGACAGTTCCCAAACGCAATCGCAAACCGACTTTCTTTTGCAACCTGGCCCGGTGGGCGAAACCGCTTCACCCACAGAACCCAGCTATTTTTAGCACCTTACTCCCCCGAAAGCACAAAAATGAAATGCGTGGCAAAATAAAGTAAATTGTTCAAAAAAAAAAAAGAAGCAGCAGAAAGAAAGGAAGACTTTGGATGGCTCACGATCCCGTATGCCCATAGTAACTCCCATAGTAACAACATGGAAGATGGACGGAACAGATCTCTTTCCCAAGAAACAGTACTGGAAACATAGGTAGTACACACGCGTTCGCTTTCTTCGTATATATATATAAAAAAAAAGCAAAGTATCTTTCTTTGTGTAAAAAAAAAAAAAAAAGCAAAATATCTTTCTTTGTGTAAAAAAAATGCAAAGTAAATATTAAAAAAAAACCGTTGAGGAACTCCCCCCCCCCCCCCCCCCCCAAAAAAAAAAAAAAAAATAGAGTGCAGGCGAGCTGGTGTAAGTTGAACATGATTGTAAACCTGACGTTGCCTCCTCCTTTACTACCTTCTGTTGTGTTCTCTTTTCTGCCCCAGTCTCAGATTTACAATCATGTTCATGTTTCAAAAGTAGCGCAAGGTGCGTCGATGCACGAGACACGTGCAGCCCTTGGGAAGATCATGGCGGTACACGGCAGCACTGAGCTAATTTCGGTGGCGCGCGGCACGTGCCTCGAGCATTTCTACACCAATGAATGGAGCCACTTTTCCCAGAATAGAGGGGCAGGTTGGACATTTACATGCATTTGAGAAGGGACGGAACAAACACGAAGTCTCGAAACTTTGTGTTTGTCCGTTCCTTCTCGTCCCAGTCTCGGGGTTTTAGTCAACTGTTTAACCACCACCAACCAGCTCGTTTGCGCCCTAACATTTTGTTCATTTACATGTACATTTTAAAAGACCACGGAAGTGACGCCTTGGCATCCGAATGGTGGAGGCAATGACTTTTTAAAACATTCATGTAAATGTACAACCGAGGTGCCCAGACCTTTCAACAATATCGCGCCAGGTCAGCGAGACTACGCGCGTGTAGCAGACGTCTAGTCGCGCCGACTTGCTGTTTCACGCCGCGATAAGGCGTCAAACTACCGGCCAGTCGGTGTTCACGCGATATTGTTAAAAAAAATTAAAAAAAAAATCTGGAGGCTATACCTACGTTCCCAACCTCCACGGGGATGCCTCGGTAATCCGACAAAAGGTCTATTACAAAACCAAGGTTAATCATAAAACGCGTCCTGTTATCTCCCGACGCGTGACACGGCAGGTTGTCCTTTGTACGAAATTTGTTCCCTTTACCAATCTCCGTCTATTTTCTTTGCCACCAACTTGCGCAACAGCGTCGGCTTTGCTAGCTTATGTAATACATCATATCCAGCTGTTGTGGCTGCTGACGGAGGTTCCGCGTCCCAGGCGTCCCAGCACCGAGAAGCCGTAGTTGGTAGTAACACTATTTCAAGCACTAGTCGTAAAAGAAAGTAAAATAAAGCAAGAACCAGGAGCAAATATATAAGTATAATCATGACAACCACGCTTTCGCAACGAAGTTGCGGTAAATCACCACATGACGAGGAAGCAGCAGGGGGGGATATAAACATATATAAAGTAGATTTTCCTACGCGTGGATGAGGGCGGATAGCAACGCAGATGAGAGGGCGTGGTTTACATCGATACCAAAAGATGGCGCTAGATGGCAGCCCATTCATTTTTACGTCACGCGCGCTCATTTTAGTATTTGTTGGCTCAACCGTTTACTTTAACAAAAAAAAAAAAAAAAAAAAAAAAAAAAAAAAACGGCGTGTCTAATTTCGCAAATATTTTACCTACGCGGCGCCTAAGGTTATCAGTGACTCAACGCAATAAAAAGAGGTTATAACATGTGTGAAATCAGCGGCTAAGCTGACAGAAACAGCACTAAAGACAACAGCACAGCTAACACCGGTTTAGCCCCGATTTCAGGTTTCGACCGCCTGCAGTTTCTGGTGTTCCACTGTTAAGGTAGCATCTGTTCATAGAAAAACAAAAACAATACCTAGCTCAAAATTCTGATGGCTTATGGAGTCCCGTGGCAATGGAGCGTGCTGAAATCGCCGAGACCTGATGCTAAAGGAGCGTTGGTATCAAGTTTCAAGTCGTATTCACCAACCCTTCCGCCCACATCGAAAAAACAAAACGACCTGTATAGCTATTGCTCCTGTAATTAAGAAGCAACAATTTAGTGTTAACCGATCTGAAGGGATTTGTAAGTAACCAAACGATAAAGTATATCAAGACGAAACGCGAGCACAAAGGCTCACAAAACCACGGACAAAACTGCGCGGACAGCTGGCGCCATCTGTGGAGCCGAAAAGTCAATCTAATCGCGATTTCTTGTTGCCATCCCCGGTTCATTGAAAAGAGGCTTTCTGCTACTCTCTTTGCTGGACAAATAAGAACGGTCTGGCCTTGATCTTCGTACATAAAAAAATTTCAGTTGTGGCACGGCGTAAAATTACATGTCTCTCCGCTTTGCGCACTACGCTATTTAGTTGGCTTAAACGCAAAACTTGCTCCGTTGGATACTTCATTTGACGAGGCTTAGGCCTACCCACATGGAAAGACAAAACAAAAGCACGCGCAATGCGCAGTAAACGCTCCCGCGGCCCAGAGGTTTTTCGCTGACATTGAGGGACACTTACAACAGTCTTCGCAGACTTGGAGTTGGTGGAATGAGCTTCACTCTTGCGCTTCTTGGCCGGCGGGCTTTTGGCGTGTTCAGAGACAGTGTCCGCTGCACAAGACATCTAAAAGTTTAGAATCCCGGCACATGAATACCGCATACGATAACTCCTTTTGACGAGTATGCTTCTCCCGGTAAGCTACACCTTCCTTCGCAGTAGCTATAACAGTCTTCCGACTGTTATAGCTCGAGTGCCGGCACGCCTCGACGCTTGCCTGCGCTGGAAGCACTGGGAAAAATGGCCGTCTTGAACAAAAGGAGCAAAAAAGGGCGCCTGCTGCATTTTCTTTGTCCCTGCTTTTTTTCACTTTCTTTCATAACCGAAAAAATATACTAGTAAACTTTGCAGTATATGCCTTAAAAAACTTTATAATTCTTTTATAGCAAACAATGATGGTCAAAAATAAGTATAAACATGTTATAAAAGTTTACTCAAAACGCTAAAACCCTGTCGGTCTTTATGTGAACCATTTACTCGTAACCATGACAACCGAATCGCGTTCTCGCAGAGGCCATTGTTGCTGTTGAATTTGCTGACGCGCTACCATGTGCTCGTCTCTTTCGTGAAGCTCAGGCGGTCCGATGATGTTAAAGCGAACTGTGCACCGCTGTGAGACCGTGTATCTTGACGTTTCTCTGTATGTCTTGCTTCCAAATTTGGTGCACTTTCTCATTACATTTACAATGTTTCAGAGAATTCGAGGGCAACCCAGACTTCGAGTTTGACTCCAAAATCTTCAAATATGCCATCGTGACGGCGCTGAGGAGGCTTTTCGGAGAGGTAAGTGCTGAAATTTCAGCGTGCCAGGATTACCTAGGTTACGATGACGACAACAAACTCAATTGGTATACGCGACTTTGCTCCTATTTGATGTAAATTAACGCGGCTGCTAGTTCTCCTGCATAATTTGTTGTACGGTATGTGACGCCTGCCCTCAAATAGATACCCGACTCCTCGCTCCACAGGTTGGAGCTTCGATCCAGGTAGATGTCTTGAGGTACCGGGAGCACGACAGGAGGGCATACCTTCGAACTTCAATCAAGTAAGACATTTTTTTTTTGCAAACATTTTCCGGATGCAATAGTTTTTGAACTATACCGGAGTACGTTCATCCTCACATCTGCCTGCTGCTTGGACTTCTTTCAGAAATTTGGTTAAAGTGTGGAGTTCTCTCACCCTGTGCACTTCGTACGACGGAAAGCCCTGTACCTTCCGGATATTCAAGGTCACTTTTATCATTACTTTTCTCGGCGCACGTTTTGTTTTAATAGTTCTGCGGCATTGTAACCAATGGCTTTTCTGTTCTCGATTCCAGGTATCCTGCAGTCTCGCAAGCCTTAGCGTGTGTAGTTCCCACTATGAACACAAACCTGTTCGACAAACCACGGATATTGATTAAACAGTGCCAGCTAATATTCCATGTAATGGCTCCTCCCTTCACCGAGGTATCCTTCACCGAGGTATGCGGAAAGCAAGTCATCTGCTTCTTGCCCGAAGTTCCAGCGACATCAGACTGACACCGACCGGATTGGCTTCGATTGAAGATAGTGGGGGAGACCTCAATGGACATGTTCCAAAATTTATTCTATCTCCACTCTAGGGTAAATGCTCTTTGCCTTGGTGTTCGAAAACCTATCCGCATCCAGCGTTGCTCTGTCTTGTCATGCGACATGAAACACAGGGGTAACTTGGATCCATTTGAGTAAGATTTGGAACACAACCAATGCTAGATGCCTCGAGGTCTACACAGAATTTTTTTTTTCAATCAGCCCAATAAGAGCTTGGCGTCCTGTCATCATCGCAACTCCCGTCCAAGAAGCAGACAAACTTTCGCTTTGCATAACTTCAACGCTTCTAGCAAGCTTTGAATCGGTAAGCTACCATCGACTCTGTTGATCAGCACCTGGACTGCCTGGTCCTTTGCATGGTGCTTTTCAAGTGATCTCAGAGGTAAGCACTAAAACAGTCTTCCAGCACTTGCATAGATGGTTAAAACATGACACCATTTTGAGAGACACTGACCTTTCTCATGATTTTGGCCAAGAAGTGGACTGACCACAATAATGGCGCAGCTGGCCCAGGTTCCCTTTATGTTCCCCAGGCTGGCATAGGACAAACTGTGAGCAGCAGGCCAATTCTCTAAAAAGCTATTCACAATAAAAAAAAAAAAAAAAAAGCTTTTTTCGCAGGGGCAGTGCAGGGCACATCTACAGTACTTTCTTGCCATATATACTACTGCATTTTTTTTAGAACATTGTAGTGCCCGGAGACAAACCCCAAGGCACTCTTTAGATAGTGTACTAATTATTTTTGCTAATCGAAAACACTGAAATATTTATTGTGCCAAATCTAATATCTCTATTGCATGGTGCCCGAGGGACAGTTAATCCCCAATCACGAAAATTTGGTTTTGTGGAGTATATTTAGAAGGATTCATCTTGCGAAATTCCCAAAATATCGAGCCCGGTAATACAACAGTCTTATTACCACCGATGTGGGCTCACCAGAGTGTATGGCTGTTGATTTTAAAAATCGTATCACACAGGCAGAAACATTTTATTAAAAAAAAAAAATCAAGAACAAATAAAAAAAAAAGGTATGTACACGTGTTGGTCGAGGTGTGTGAGGTCACTTGAAGACCTGATCCACAATCTGAATGAACACTTGGACCAGTCCCCACTCCGACAGAGGGTCTGGCGGAATCTGTGGTCCCCCAGTTCTGGAAGCACTTGGCGAAACGGGGCCTCCTCTCCTTAGGTGCCGCTGCACCTGCATCTTCACCGAGCTCTGCAACAATAACGCCACTCGCATGAATCCCAAGTCCAGGGCCGTAGTGTCTTCTCTAGCTAAACAATAATTCAGAAAACGTTAGTTTAGCAGTGGCATTGACAAGCGGGGTTGAACCCCCCTCTCACACACACAAAAATCCTGGCTACTTTGTTGTAGTTTGGTACAGATGGTTGATGCATTATATGCAGCCATCCATGGAAGTTTATGGTTATCTCGATGGTACTTCCACTGAATCCGGACGTGTTAAAGCGGAACTCTTGAACGCCACAAGGGGCAGCTTCTGCTGCGGAGTTGCAAGCAGGGGTCAACTGAAATGAAGACCATGCTACGTCACTTCATAGTACTAACATTTAATTATTGTAATACTCTGGACTAACAATATCTGTAACCAACTGCTTTGTAAATGTTACCAAGCCTATTTAAAAGTAGGTGAGTAAAGCTTCTAGAATGCAGTTCCAGACAAACAGGAAACAGGTGCATCTTGCCCTGTACAATGGTGGCAACCTGCAGTATTCAAAATGCCTTGAAATGGCTAATTTGCTAACATATGTTTCTACACAAACTTGATGCTGGCCCGTATGTGTGTGATCCTGTTCTCTTCAGGTTATTTTTGTTTTATGTCCTGCCTGCAATGCATGTGCATTTTAGAAAATTGACGTAAGAAAAAAAATACTTTGCACAAATGTGTGTTACGGGACAGAGAACATACCCAGTACTGGAAGTGGTGCCCTGGCAAAATAAAACAACCTCGCTCTGCTTCGTTTATCACTGCTGACAGTTCGCACAGGGCTACATCACTGGCCATTGTCCCCTCTAGCTTTTGTTTCATATATTTTGTTACAATTTGTTTGCAAGATTGGCTGTTTCCAAACCAAGAGATCCGAAAAGGGTACTCACAATTTCGGCGCTAAGTTCCCTGGAGAGTAGCTGCTTCTCCCTGGGTGGTACGTGGGGCTGCAGGCGACACAGGATGGCCTGCCCCAGGACGAGTGAGAGGCTCATCTCGAGCACGGTCAGGACGAGGGACCTGGACACCACAAACCTTTAAGGATGCCTCCTGACTCAAACACTGCAGGTGCTCCTAAAACACGCCATCCTTGTAAGGCGATTTTACGTGACATACTCCTGGCTTCTGTACATCTTTCTAAGTGTAAAAACACCATTTCCCAGCTCTGCCAATTTTTTTTTTGCTTAGGGATTGATTGTGTTTGTTTGAGCAGTCGACAACACAAAGGAGCAGCAAAGGAACATTGTCTGGTACTCGATTCTTATACACAACAGCCTTTATTCGGACTTAAAACGAGCTGGCGATCGAGAAGTCGACCCGTCGGTTGCCATGAAGGCCCTAGCAGATGCTGCCCGGGCGACTCCGAAAGGAAACCAAGTCGGAATAAACTTGGATTTATGCGATCGAAATGTGTCCCTGATCATGTGTACAGACTTCTCTAGTCAGCGGAGCCCCTTGCCAACATCAAGACCAGACAAGTAACTACATGTCTGCACGTAAACAAAGGGCAAAAGTGGCGGCGGTGCTCATCAACGTGGCAGTACACAGCTTATGGGAAGGGGAAAGGCGTTTCGTGTAACTGCCGTCTTACGATGTAGAAAACCAGCACCAACAAGTATGGTTAACCCCTTTGCCTTCCTAATAAACTGATTTCTCTTTTTTGTAGGAGACTGTGCTGCTCGTCTGAGTAGGATTGGAGATGAATCGAATTGGCTGAAATTCAGGGGCAGCATTTGACAAAAGTTTGGCAGATGCCCATGAATGCACAAACACGGCTGCTGTAGAGTTATCTCGCTGGAAAACAAAACTAAACATATTGCTTTTTGGTTCAGTTTGTCAGTGTCTAAATGCCAACAACTGGAGACAAATAAATCTATATAAAGCTCCATGCAGAACTGTATAATATTGAGTTCCTACATAAAATAATAACTAATGCTTCTCAATCTGTGTTGCACTGGTAAGCTTCTCCTCGCTTGCTACGGTTTTCTTTAGAACTTGCCGAAATCATACTTTATTAGGTTATCTGAACACTACCACAGTTCAACCCTGTCGATTCAATGATTCCCACGGGATTATGTGCCGCGGATGTCTGGGCAGCAGACGGCTTTGCGTCACAAAACTGACAACTATAAAATTCTGTCAGCCTTGTGAAAATACTGACCAATAATTACACCCTTCTTTTTTGTGTGGAACCCAGGGTTAAATACCTTTCTGGATGAAGGACACCTGGACTTGCTCCTGGCGATTTTGTGAGTCGTTCACTCTGAAGTGCAGAAAACATGGAAAAATGTTAGCCACTTGTTGCAACTTTTCTGAGACTGATGCAAAGTTGTATTGTAGTAATGTGTGTCCTAGAGCTCTGGGCACTGACAAAAAATGTGGGTGTCAAAAGTGGTGATAGGCCCTCAGCATACTGAAGAGCGCTACAAACAACCCGTTCCAGAATGGGAGTCTATTTTTAAACATTTTGCCAACAATATTCTTCCTCTTTCATATAACAATGAGATACAGTAGGCACTCAAAAAAAAAAATTCAGCACACAATGCAAGGAGCTTGTTTGATGTATATCTAGTGTAAATCCTGTAAAAGCTTGCAAAAACAGAATAAAAAAAAAATATATATATATATATATATTTTTTTTTTCTTTTGTAGCACACAGCAGCACTTTAGGCAAGCCAAAACTAACAAGAACGTCTTAAACTACAAAAATATATGAAAATATTTCAGGCCATACACTAAAAAGAGGAGGGTGAAATGAGCCAAGCTTCTGAAGAGTGCAATGCCGCTAGCGCGAGCAACATTGGATGGCAGCGATCTTTCAACAGTCCCGACTCATCCTTTCTGCAAAGCTTTTGTTTTCTCCCAATGCTCATTAAGTTACCACCCTACCTTTGTGAGGAACTTGAGGCATAGGTGCGACACCTGGAACAGGGTGCCAAACGTCAGGTGGTGTTCTTGCTCGAGCGACGGCGACGAAAAGGAGACCTCCACGATGGGCGGCCACTGATCCACATCCAGAGACTGGAACGCAACCAGCAAGAAATCCCGTGTTCAAAAAAGACGACGCAACAGAAACCACAAAGGCAGTGGCACAGTGGAAGAGGGTAAATATGGCGCAAAACGACGAGGAAGGAAGGACGAGGTAGACAGGAAGGGCGCTATGAAGTTCAAGCACATTTTTTTAGTTTTTGGCTGGCCTTGTACAGACACCTTTTTTCATCCACCGTGGGTGGTAGTAATACAATAAATCTCATCACTTCGGATGGCAACTTACAAAAGCAAGCTCTTTCAGTTTCCTAATCTAGCATGTGTTTCCCAGCAAGTGTTTGTGAATGTTACAATTCATCTGCTATGAAGCCTTGTGGCAGCATAAATGACATCTTGATGTCTTATTGTATGCTTTGCGAGTCTATAGGTTACCGGACCAGTAACTTGTCTCCAAGTAAACACAAAATTGTGACTACTGAAGTGTTTGAAGTTTTATCTGGCTGCAATAATTCTGTAAAAGACTACCGCAAAATGGATTTTATTACCCTAGACGAAAACAACACTGCATTAAAACTACTATTGCACGTGTGCAGGGGTTACAAAGACACTGGAAGCCCTTCTGCCTTTCTGGTTCTTGCCTTACTGCCTGAGCTACCCGAATGCGATTACAAAATACATTACTACACAAACTGAAGCCAACAAAGCGAGTCGCTAAGACTGTGTCTGATGCTACACTGACCTGATCAGAGACGGCTTCGGCAACACTGGGACTGAACTGCTGGCAGCAGGCCAAGCAGACGGACAACAGCTCAAGCAACCTGGAAATCATCGCCAAGAACAGACCAAATACGTAACGAGCATTGGGTAAACACCTTCCTTGTCACCTAAACAGCTGAAACTACAAACAGGGGCATCTTAACATGCTGCTTAATTAAGATGCACTGAAACAGAAAAACTTAGATTGCGGTGTCCGTGGGGTACTGACTTGCTCCGGGCCTCAGTGAGCTTAGGTGAAGGATCGCACACGTCTTCGGTTGAGAGCTGACGGCGAGGCTGGTTTGTCTCTTCTTCGCAACGCAGCTGTGCTGGGGATCCTTTCTTGTACTGCAAATGTCAAAAAAGAAAACGAAAAAAAACAAACAGAAACAAGTCAAGCTCAATTTAATAAATGAATTCCTGATCACCGAGAGCTTACTTCTAGTTTTGGAAGCCTGATTTCGCTTTGTTTGGGTTTTCTACTTGCTTGCAAAAATAAGTTAGACATCTCAACTCCCCAAAACAATCCTCCAAAACCAGCACACAATTTTCTACAGCTACAACAGGTCAACTACACAGAGAAGAGAAGGCCATTGAACTGTACATTTCTGCATCTGTGCTCAATTATACAAGTTTTAATTTAGAAATGAAAAGGACTGAAGAAACAGCTTATGTGAGGGGTACACAGAAAAATGATACTCTAACACCGAGTGCTTTTTATTTTTCCTTCTAACATGATTAGCACTAACAAACATACCACTTCAAGGACTGTTAACTATAGTCCCATAGAACAAACAGGTCACTATAAATGATGAAACAAATTTAAAAGCTATCCCACGATTGAGCTCACCACAGATTACCGTAGGCTTTATATAAGTGCTCACCTCTATCAAGTGCTGCAACAGGGTTGGCCTGCAGAGGTAGGAAATTGCAGCAGAGGCAGCACTGCAAACGCCCCGCTGTGTACGAGTGTCGATGAAAGAAAAAAACACAATGTAGTTGTAACATTTCAGACAGATTGGGCAGGAGAAAAAAGAAACTGACCGAAGGTCAGAGTTCAGCAAGAGAGATATCTTGACCTTCGGTCACTTTGCTCCCACCTGTTCATCTCTGATCTAGTGTCCTTCATGGAGGCAGGAACATGCAGACACTCAACTTTTATGTATATCTCTACTTTTCGCAGTGACAAGCCATTGCCACATTATTATCAGATTCAGTGGCTTGGCGTGTCGGTGAGATAAGAAATGGATGGCTCATTGGAAGCACGCTGAAGGGGACTCTTACTCTTCTATAAATCTTTTGCCAAATTGTCTAATCACCAAGGAGAATGCTGGGAATGTAGGCCTTATCTGTATAAAACACATAAAGTAAATAACCAAACCAAGGCATTGACAAACACAGTTGGAAAGTGCCATTTGTTCTAGGTGTTTGCTTTGGAGCAGTTACTGCTGCAGATGCCAGCACGTGCAGCGCACGTAAACTAGGCTTCACAGCATGCCCCTTGGTGCTTGGGTAATTTAGCAAAGGATTCAATGGGACCAAGTAAGAATTCTCACTAGTGAACCCTAAAAGAAGACAAAAAGTGCAAGTTTTCCTTGTTTCTTACCCTACAAAGGCTTAACTTTTTCGAGTAACGTGACTTTTCGCCTTGTTGGCCCGCCGATTCAGGATTATTTTACACTAAAAACAAGACAATCACTCAGTGGTAGTAAAATAAAATTCGTCGTCAAAGCGTTTGTGAACCATATGGACTGTATGAGAAGTTTCAGAATCTTGGTCTGCATCAGTGTAGAGGGTATCCAGATTTGAGAAATGGGAATGTCTTTAACGCCCTCCTCATCACTCTCATTCACAGAACCGTCACAATTATTCTTGGAGGATTTATCGCAAAAACTTTTAGAGCCCTCTTCATGGTTGTCTTCTCCAAAATCACCTTCACTGTCACTTAAGTCGCTAACATATTTTCTGTAAAAAGCGAACGGAGAAAAAGCTGCCATGATATACAACATGTAAATTTGCGTGCTAAATTCCAGAGAAAAAAAAAATTCAGCAGTCCTGTGTTAATACACAGTATAGTCACAGCGATAGCTGCAAAACATCATGGCGAAGTCGTTGGGCATCGGCGTCGTGTTCACGCACCGTTGGGTAAGTGAACAAAAGCATTCGGAACAAAATAGACATTCTGTTTTGTTCCGAACGCTTTTGTTTCTTTCTTATTCCGGATTGTGTGAATGCATGCCTGCCGGGACGGGCTCTTGGCATTGATAGCACAACAACAACATTTTATTATTGGCTGTATTTTTTTTTTTTTTTCAGAGCGCATGCAGTGGGCATTGGGTACTGTAAAAATTCAAAGCATAAACCAAGTTATTAACGCCGTGGCACGGCTCAGTGGTAATGTCTCCGCTTCGCATGCAACGGACCCAGATTCGACTCTTACGGGTCAGCAGGCGATCTCTTTCGAGGATTTTGCAACATCGACGACAGATGCCCTGCATCGCCAACTACAACATCAACAACAACAACTACTACTTCTACTTTAACTACAACATGAACAACAGACGTCATTTCTGGTGGAGGGAAGAACCCATAACAGGTATTGCTCTGAAAGTAGAAAAGATTTGCACCATCTTGCGTAAAGCTAAAAATTCAAAAGCATCAATATTACACTTCCAATTATTGGTTGCGCAAATTGAAATTGTCGGGGCGCGCACGACAATTGACCGCGGAGCGTAAGGGAGACGGTCGTGGGAGCCCCGAAGTCTGACCGCAACAGGAGCATTTCTTTGTAGGGCAACGTCTGACGCGTGACCTCATAGGGTCAAAATGGGCGCCGGCACGGGAGGGTCAGTTGGCCTCACCATGAGCGTTGTGAGGGGGTTCATCTGATCGCAGGGCCAAGAGGTCCGCAGGGACGCCATTATGTACGCCAGGTGGCAGGTCACCAGCGCCTCGTGGACGTTTGCGGGAGAAGTGCGCACCTGCATCAAACACTGAAAGGAGACAGAACGCCGTCCCAGTCAGCCAGGTCGCCGTGACTGCACGGTCGGGTCCGTTAGCTTCCATTAGCTTGCTAGTGGGGGTTGTGTAACTTTGAAAGCCTTGCTGGACTCGTACCATATTCTCCTACAGATCTGAATTGAGAAAAGAAAAGTGGCACACTTTCATATTTCTAAGGTACTCCATGGCACACAAAATTTCCTTTCTGTTCTTTCATTCTATCCCCAAACGAGGTGTATTCCCATATAAAATTCAGTTTTATGCACGGTTGAGCTGCACATTGGTGCACCACTATGCCTAAAGAATATAAACTTTCCTCTCTTTGCAGCAGTACTTGCTTAAAGCTTTTTAAGCTTAGCATATGGATCCTAAGCACCCTCACTCATGAACACATACATTTTTTTTTTTGCTGCACATTTTTTTTTTATTTTATTTTTTTGCTGCCTTTATTGCTCAAGAAAGGGGGTGTGTAAAACAAAAATTGGCTGCAGAAACCACTGTTGTTGGTTGTCTATGAATTGCGATAACATTTGTCATGCTTACCTCCTCCTTTTGTTACGAGGCCATAGACAACGCCTTAGAGGATGACACAGGGACGACCCATAAGACAACCTCTATACTTGGGATTCCGAGTTTTCGGTTTTTATTTTTTCAAAATTCGGCATACTTTTTTCGGTGTTTATTTTAAAATTCAATTTTCGGTTTTTTTCGGTGTATATTTATGTCCACAAAATTTTACCGTCTTTTTTCGGTAAATATGAAATAAACACCAACGGACACTGGATCAGACGATCCTTGTAGCTATGATATTTGTGATCACTCAAAGAATAACGGCACAGATAGATTAAAAAAGAAATGGGTAGTTTTAGCAAATCTGTGCAACTGTAAAAAAAACAAGAAAAAAAAAAACAAAAAAAAAAACAGAAAGTACAGACAAGTCAGATGTGATGCCCATGGCTAGAAAACATGGAACTTCACCTTCTGTACATCAGGATCACCTGATTTTATTATAGTAAACATGCATGTATTTTACCAGGTTCTCGTTGATCCGCACTATTTCTTTCCTGTTAATATGACCCTGGCCTTCGAGAATAACACAGGACACTGGCAGGCTGAGGAGATGAAGCGCTGCCTGAGCCAAAATTGGCCAATCAACCAAATCTGACCACCAAAAGAGACACGGTGCGACGTTCGAAGCACAACATATTTCGTGTACTCACTAAACTATGGCTGCAAAGCTTGCATCAAATCAGTCTCCCTTACAACGAATTTGAAAACACGCTCGTACATGGCGAAGTCATGGGCATTTCGGACTTCACGTTCGGATCGATGATGCGCACATCAAACCAAAACGTTGTGATAGCATCCGCGTATCCCATACATTTGGACACGTTTCGATAGACACTGTCGTTCCACTTTTTCGCCACGGCTCTGCGGTACGACTTAAAGGTCAATGTGGCCTTTTTCGGTTAAAGGTGCGTTTACTCCAACGTAACGTCGATGGGCGTGGCGTAGCGCAGCGCGCACAGATAGTAATTGGTCGAAGATATCGAGTTTCTGGTTGCCGGCCAATGAAAGGCGCGCGTTCTACACTACGCTGCGTTCACTGTGCTCAACGTCGGAGTATAAACAGCCCTTAACTCCGAATTTTATAAAATCGATTCGACATACTTTTATCGGTTTTTATCGGTTTAAACCGAAAACGCTGAACTTACAAACTCACCTTTTTCGGTTAAAACCGAATTCCCGAGAATGAATTCGGCATACTTTAATCGATTTTTATCGGTTTAAACCAAAAACTTCAAACCCTATCTATACTCCAATCACCCTAAGGAAACACGCCCCCTAGGGGGGTCAACTTTTGAGCCCTAATGAAACTTGAAGGGTAGGCTTGTGGTCGTGCTAGAGGGTGTATAACAAAATTTCAGGTCTGTCTGTTCAATGAGAAGGAAATTAGAGTAGCTTCTATCAGCAACACGCCTACATTGTTTAGTTAATCTATCGTCAGAAAACTATCACCATATTCAAGATTTTTATTTGCTAGATATGTAGCGAAATGCCTGAGGGGTGCAGCTATGGATTGTTTTTTCTAAAAAAGTCATTTATTTCTACAAATTTTCTCTTCTGCAAAATTGGTCTACTTTTTGGTCTTATGCGTCTTCGACAAAATGTCAACATTTTTTTTATAAAAGACATCTGGAAAGTGACAAGAAAATTCCATAGCCGCATTCCTTATTAAATTTCAGTTAGGAAAAGGGAAGAATGAGCCTTCCCTGTTTTGCCATTATCAAACGATAGATAGACTAAAAATGGAATTTATACCAAAAAGTGGAACGGAGAAAAATGCGTTCAAAGTGCTCCAAACCCTACCTTTTCTTCAGATTTGGTGGACCAGAATAATTGATAAAAAATGAGCTATGCAGTGTAAACTAATTAAACTTTCTGGGAATACTTTCTAGATGTTGGTGCATGTATTAATGTCATTTTTCAAAATAAACTTTTTTTGCAAAAATTTTTTTTTTTTTTTTTTCTGGGTGGTATCTTTTTTTAAGCTCAAACTAGAAGCTTTGCCTTCAGCGTAAGCTCGCTGGCTTCCTTAGTGCTTTGGTTGCGTAAGCCTGCGCATTGACACTTGTGCTAGCAAGGGCAGAAAGCTCATGCTGAAGGCGAAGCTTCCAGTTTCAGCTTAAGAACAAACTATAGGATGACCTCAGGGACGACCTTTAGGCAGACCTCAAGGAAGACGTCAAGGACAACCTCTAGGGTGATCTTGAGGACCACGTCTCGGACGACTTCAAGGACAACATCTAGGGAAGTGGGGGTGGGGGGTAACTAAAGAATGCTATTGCATTAAAACAACAATCCTCAGAGTTGGAACTGTACATCTTTGTGTCTGGATGTATGAATGGACAAAAGTGGATACACAATGCTTGTACCAGACGTTAGCTCATGCCATGTAGCCAGGAACATTTATATCCCTGCCCTTCAAGCTCCGCTCTAAATTATGTCTTTCGTTAAATCACCGAACCCACATATCTCATGCAATACCACACTTCTTTAAACCTCTTCAACCAATCTTCTAACCTCCTCTTTGGGACTGCAGTCCATTGCGACTAATCTTTTAGCGCATCATCAAAGGCCCATCCCGGGCAAACGCACAGGGGAGGGCACCCTCACCGAGATCAGTCTGTCCAGGTGAAGCACCATGAAGGCGTGTGCATCCTCGATGAAGAAGTGCCTCAGTGTGTGCAGCATCACGGTGGCCAGCTGAACCAGCAGCCTGTACACTTCCAGCCAGGAACGGTCACCGCCCCCGTAGCAGGCACCCAGGTATGGGCTCGCTTTCTCCAAGACGCCGCACAGCTGAAGTGCCTCCGCCATCTTGGATGCAGCACAAAAGTAAAATGAGCTGATTGGTCAGACTTCATGTACATAACAGACCGATTCTAGCCCGCCAGTTTGGCTATGCCACCACTGCCGCGATGCATTGAGGAACCTTTAGTCTCTGTACAAGCACCAGCCGTTTCGTGCACTGCTGCCTGCTTCATTTGAATGAAAGTTATGGTGGCGTGTGGACAAAAGCTATGGCAGTGCTTGTTGAGATTAGTTTGTTAACCCTTTAGCAACTGGGTTTATTTTCCAACCAATGTTTCCCGGTGCTCGGGTTTGGTTTGCGAAGGAATAGTATAAAAAAACTGAGCAGTCCTGTGTTTATCCACAGCACAGTCTCAAAGCTTCAACACGTCACGGCGGAGTCGTTGGGCAATTGGCATCACGTTCACACACCATGGGGTGCGAGAACAAAAACGTTTGAAAGAAAATAAAAATCTGTTTTGTTTAGAACGCTTTCGTTTCTTTTTGTTCCAGAGCGTGTGAAGGCGAGTCTCCCAACACGAGCTCTCGGCATTGAGAATGCTACAAAAACAAAAACATGCGAAAGTGATCATCTCGCACATATCCCATGTGCGAAGCATATAATTTCAAAACTAGCGTAAATAGCCCAAGCAAATCAAAACAATGTGTGAATATAACATTTTAAGTTCCCCAAAGACAGCGAATAACAACACCTCCAGCGGTGAGCATGGTTTTGCTTTTAAAGGAACACTGACAGGTCAAGATCATATCTTTTTTTATTATCGAAAACGATTGAAAACAATGCCTGGACATTAACCAAGAAATTAAAAAATTGGGAACTCAGTAATTGTGAAGTAAAAAACAATTTCCAAAAAGCAGAATTTGAAGTTCGGGCGCAATCCGTGTTAGCGCAGTGACGTCAAAGATTGAGTCGTCCTGCAACTCGAGTTTCTCTGATGCCTCCGTGTCTTGTTCACCCGCATCCCGCGATCAACCCCTCCGTGCAGGCCGCCTATCACTGTGAGCAGACGTTGCTTCACTTTCGAGTTTGAAGTTCTTTAAAGGCTTTTCCAGCGATCTCAAATTCTTTAGAAAGGTGCGAGTTTGAAGAGAAGGTGCAGTGGACTTTTGTAAGCGACGTGAGGGGCCACGTCACGCCGGTTCTGCATGAGTTCTGCGTAAAAGGCTGTCCCGGCGGAGTTTCAACCGAAACTACGGTACACAGACACCAAACCCAGTTGTTTTGACCGTTCGACAATTTCCTTTTTTAAGTCTGAGAGGTCGTCAGGCACCTGAAAAAGAAAACTCTGTTCCATTCCCCAACCCACCGATCATCCTCAGTAGAACATGCGTCGAGCGCCACCATGTTTTCCGAGGGAGGATAAAAAAAATTGCAGAGCCATCTGCCTCGCATGAAGATGGAGGACCAGCAAAGCTGGTCCTCCATCTTCCTGTGAATTTTGAGTACGATTCCTAGAGGACAATGTCTAGGACGACCTCAAGGACAACTTCTGGGACGACCTCGAGAACAATGCCTAGAGGATGACGTCTAGGACGACCTCAAGAATGACTTCTAGGATGACCTCGAGAACAACGCCTAAAGGACGTCTAGGACGACCTCAAGGACGATTTTGAGGATGACATCAAGGACAACTTCTAAGAAGACCTCGAGGACGACGCCTAGGATGACATCAAGGACGACTTCTAGGACTACCTCGAGGACGATCTCAAGGACGACTTCTAGGATGACCTTGAGGATGAATTCTAAGACGACCTCAAGGACGACTTCTAGGACAACCTCGAGGACAATGCCTCGAGATGATAACAAGGGATCAGGACCTCACTATCTAATAATGCCAAGGAAGGCTGACTCATGCTGTTTGCCCCCTCTTATTCTTATTTATTCAAACTTGCCTCGACCAAAGGGCAGTTTTTTGTTAACATGTGAGGACGCATTTTTCTGAAGACCCTAGCCCATAACAGCTTTGCTGTAAAAGCCAGGAGGTGACACCACTCCGGACTTCGCTTTTCGGTATTTCAAAAAGAAGGGCCGTAGTGCATTCGCAATTGCGTTAAAAAACAAAAAACATGTTTTATGAATGCCCTTATTAAATATTGCCGCGCGCGCCGCTGGCCAAGTAGGCAGGGCGCGCGTGGCCTAACGGTTATCGCGCTTGCCTTCCGCGCAGAAGGCCAGGGTTCGATTCCTGCCCGCGGCTGCACATTTTTGTTGACTCTGTAAAGTAATGTTCTAGTAAATTCGAGAACCATGTTGCTTGTTCGAGGCCAGAATGTTCTACGCGCCGAACCTTCTACGCCGAACGATCCAGAAACCCACGACGGTACATAAGGGATTCCACAAGGCGAGCGGAGTCAGTTTTCGCCCCACCGTGCGACTCTGCTGCTACGCCGACTTCGACGCCCGCGACGCTCTGTTATTATCTTTTGTACCCTTTTATTTTTGGCACAAGTTCGCCACATTCAACGTTTATTTCTTCCTGTTTATTTCTTGTTTATTGCTCACCACCCGTGACAATATTATAGAAATGTTGCTCTCAAAGCTTCCAAATTTCATAATAAATTGTGTCACAAATAGAAAGGTTTCAGGCGTTACGTTGGAGTTGAAATATTGATGCCAATTATACTACCAGACGCCAGACCAATTAAAAGAATTTGCAAAAAGGTAATGGTTTTTGAGATATTAATTAATCAGTTATTCACATTTTTTCGCCTAATTTAAGAATGGTGCACAAAAAGAGCGCACTGAGCCCTGCCTGCACTGACGCTTCGAAGACTTTGGTAGTCATTTAACTCCCGTCGTTTCTTGTCATCGGCACACCGACTAAGGCCATGGTGCCAAGATAGCAACTACACAAGAATCGATTGGTTAATACCCCAAAAACCCCTTTTGTATATTCTTTAGATTGGTCTAGCCTCTAACAGTAATGGCCATCAAGACTGTAATTCCAACATGACCCCTAAAACCAATCATTAAAAAGGTACTTAAGAGATTTTAGTCAATCAGACAATTTACTGTGACTGTTATGCCCCCTCATCTACCCTAATATTCCGAGTCATCGGTTGTGGCTGTGATGTCATGACCCTATCGACCAATCAGGATTCGTGTCACACCACCAATGCCGGCTGTTCCACCACGCTGAGGCCGGCTTTTCTGCGACATGAGCTCCTTAGTGTTATCGCGTTAAGATAAAGGTGCAGGTTAGCTACTCGCATACGCCCAACTGCTCGTGTGAAATTCAGAACTGATGTTTCGACAACGAGCAAAAGAGAACGATTTGTGTGACATTTGAAAGAAATTTTGAAGGTGAAGAATATGGACAAAAGCAAATGTAAAGAACCTGCAAGTGAAACCTTGAAGACTGGAGCACAATGGGGTAATTTTTTATCTACTGCATCAAATCTAAATTTTTGAGTTTTCTTAAGGTGTGCATGAGGCATTCTGTATTAATTAAAGGGCCCATGAAACGATTTTTGGGTTGGGATAAATCATTTCAGATTGGGATTTTACTAATAGCACATCGTTCAGCGGGCCAAAAGAAAAAAGGTAGAAAGTCAAAACCCTGACTTTCAGTGCGAAAATTTGAAAACACTGCGGACTATTTCGTACCTCCTCCCCTTCTTAAGCTCTCTGCCTTTTCACTGTGATATATCCGCGGTCCCAAAACCGCGTCATCGGGTCCAAACTGACGTCACACGAGACCGGACCTCACTTATTCCCTTCACCCCTAAGCTGACATTGTGGTGGAAGCTACGCGCTTGCCGGACCAATCAGCCGCCTCCCTTTCATCACCTGACCTCATTCTCTGCAGCCACATTTGCCATGCTCACGTGGCAAGTGTGGCTGGCCCAACTAGGGAGCCTTCATGTGCGCGTAGCTTCCACAGCACTGTCAGCTTCGGCGTGAACGGGTTGGGGAAAGTAACTTTTCTCTGAATTTTCAGCGATGGGCTAATCTTTTAGGGGGACAATGGTTCTGTCCGGGTACACAATCCAGATTCCGAGCGAGAGGGGCCTCCCTTCTTTTCGTCCTCTTGAACTGTTTGGTAGAATGCGTGATTTATGAGTTGAGGAGGAAAGCTAAACAAGAAAAAGTTAGAAACGCGTTTCATGACCCCTTTAAAGAAAAGATATAAAATAAGGCAGTGTTTATTCTTCCAGCAGTTAGGAGAATAATTCTCCCGAAATTCTACCGGCAGTCTCCTATTGTTGGCTGTCTGATGTGACAACTACTGAAAACTATTATGTGACAACTGTTGGTTAACATTTTTGTAATGAGCTGTCGCAGACTGTTGCCTTGAACTAGCATGAATGAGTGAGCCGGGTAGGTTAACACTTGCCCCGGTGATACATGCTCGACAAAATGTCCCTAGAGAGTACAATAGGCGTAACGAGTGTTGATAAAATGTTAGTGTCGATGAAATGTGTGTCCATGAAACGTGCGCCACGAATGTTGCGAAGAGCTTGCCAACCACGATTACTGCATCTTCGGGAGTCGGTGCTGACATGGTAACGCACACGCGAAGATTTGCCCGAGGAGGATTTGTTCACGGAGTACCAAGAGCGCAGAAACTGTTGTGCCAAATAAACAAAGGTGCAAACATTCTGACATTGCTGTCTCTAGCTACTGGGCCGGGCAGCATGCGTGGACGCCAAATTTACCGAAAGTGTCAAAAACTTCTGGCAAGTTGTCATGTGATTTCAGAGAGCCAATGGGAGGTGAGTGCCAGTAGAATTTCTGGGGAAATTGTTCTCCCAGCTGCCGGCAGAAGAGACACTGCCATAAAATAATATTGCTGAGAAAGTATGCATGTAGTGCACAGATTATAAAACATAAAAATAGTGTTAAGTCTTCTGGATTTTCTAAGCCTCGACAAGAGATTCAGCGAAGCTGGGGGTATTTGTAGGCATCAAACGCAAACCAAGAAACACGTGTGAGCAGAAGCAAGCGTGCACATCTTGACCGATTGAGACTTCACTCTGCAACTGTTTGTGCTTCCACTCCCATCTTCAACAAGTGCCTCAAATTCTGTGGCAGTTCCTTAACACTGGGAAAGAAGAGCATCATCTAGTACAAGCGTCCCTCACCTGAGGTGTAGAGGCCAGCGAGAGGAACAGGTGGCAGATGGCATGGGCCAGGTGGTTCCCCTTCCGAACCTGCGCACCATTGGTGTTTTATGAGCTTCAGTCACAGAAGATGGATAATGGATGCCAATATATGCACCACCAAATGCCACAAAGAGAAGGCAAGCGAAAAAGGGGAAACTCAAATTAGAAACATGTCACACCCTAGCAGGCCAGCACTACTTATGAATTTGATCAGAAGAGCGTGGTAGTAAGTATACATTTTGATGCATTCTTTGGTGTCAGGGGGATCAAAATAACAACAATCCAAAAAGTCATGAGATCAACTGGAACAGCAAAACCTGACTGCTCATTTTGTTTGTGTAGAAATGAGTTTGGTGTTTTTAGAAGCTGAGGTACAGAATCGTTTTCCACCACGCAGAAAACCTTTTCTCTGCGTCCTTCATCCTTCCCCCCCTCCCCCAATTCCCTCTTGCTCTCTTCTCCTCCACCAGAAGAGTGTGGTTTAAGCTACTCCCCATACAAGGAAGGGTTTCTTTCATATTTTAATAGAAAGAAGGAATTGAGAAGCTCTTCAATCTATGAAACAGTCAAGACAGGGGCAGCAATTCTGCCTGAGCCAGGTCTTGAATAGAACAGCCACTACAACCTGCACAGTTGCTGTACTGGTATTTGAAGGCACCAATTGTAATAACAAACCCAGCATTACACTAATTCAAAATTTTAGTTGCACTCATGCTGCCCCCGTAAAGCAATACGAGTCATTTGTATCCGTTTTCAATTTGAGTGCGGTTATGCGTAAACTTCCATCCTGCACATGAAATTAGTTTACATAGAGAATGAACGCTATGTGTATAACATACAAGAAATTCAGTTTTACATCAACTAGGGCCCATGTCTGATCAGATTAGCTTGGCCCCGGCTAGTCAGACAAGGTCAAATCAGGTTAGTCTCGTCAAAAGTTAGCAATACAGGGGCCGGTATAGAAAACTCATAAGTATTCCTGTCCAACGTTGTTGGTTAACTGTGGAACGCAATGCTGAAGCCCTGAAGAGGACGGACAACCTGAAGACAGGCGTGGAGGACTCGGCACAGCGTTGAGACGATGAGGTGCTGCTGAAGAAGAGGACAGCAGCTTCCCTTCTCCTTCGACAGCCCGAGCACATCCTTGAGCAGAATGACCAAGCTGGTGCAGACCTTGAGGGTGGGAGAGATTCAAACTATCAACACAAACAATCATGTCCTTTTTTTCCTTTTTTTTTTTTGTCTGCCGTGGAGCAATGGTAGTCAAACACATTATATTTGTTTTCCAACATATTGGTCAATTACCTAACGTTCTTCAGCCTTTCCGATGAAATATTATCCTCATTAGCATAACCAAACCCTCCGTACAAGCGTTAGATTATATGTGCAAGCATTTTTTACATCAATCCGTTGAATTAGCACTTGGGATACATTTATTGATTTTATAGTGAATACTAAAAAAAACTGAAGAGCACTAAGGCATACTCGGACAGAGAGGAGATGGGTGGTCTTGAGGTCATCGATGCACTGCTGGCTGTAGTACTTGAGAAGAACACAGAGGGACTGTGTCCATGAATCCAAGTGGAATGGCTGCAGATCTGAAACAAGACAGAGAACATTATAGTACTTGTGTGAATGGTGAAATGTGCTTAATTTTGATAAACCTCAACACTTCTCGTTTAATAAAAAAAGAAAAAAAAAAAGTCTAATTATTAGTTGTCTTTCACTTTGGGACATGACCAAATATTCATGCATACCTCCTTTTTATGTTGTAAATATTTGTAGATAATTACCTGTTATTTTATCATGACTGATACATATTTTTAAGACACATCAAAGTTTTATAAACAAATCTCAACAAAAATATGCATAAATAACAAAACTAATGGCGCTTCTCTAGGCATGCTACATATGATTTTCATTGCTAGCGCTATATGCCAAATCCCAAAAATGCAAATCTGTGCTGGCTGGTCGGCTTGTCAGATGCCATGCCCCATATTGCAGCATAGATGGCACTCCCCCACAATGTTAATTCTTTCTAGTAATTTTGATGGACTCCAGTTTGTAGATGGTTAATGAATGGCTATATGCATGCCCTGTAGGAAAACGGACACAGATTTTTGACCATCATAAATAATGCACATATATTGTTTGAGCAAAGTTGACAAAGTTCTCAGATGTTGCCTGCAGTCAAAATCTTACCTATGACCATGCAAGTGTTGTGATATACAGCCCCACCAAACTGATTCAAATATTTCTGATGGTTACACCAAGGGTAGATATTTATAACCAATAATGAAAATGACCACCTCCTAGGACAGAATAATAAATAATGCTTTCAGAAGTCCCCAACCTCTTGTGTCAAGCTTGACTGCATTGCACTAGTGCTCTCACATCAAGCTTCACCGTACAGCACCACTGAAGGAGCATCAAGCTTTACTGGATTGCACCAGCCCTCTCACTTCACTCTTCACCACATAGCACCGGTGCACACACGTCCAGCTTCACTGCATTGCACCAACACTCTTGCATCAAGCTTCACCGCTTAGCACTCGCAAACCCGCGTCAAGCTTCACTGCATTGCACCAGCGCTCTCGCATCAAGCTTCATCTGATAGTTCCAGCGAAAGTGTATCAAGCTTCACTGCTTTGCACCGGTGTGCTCAGAGAAATGGTTGACACAAAAGGGCACCTCCGTTGGTTTGATGGGCTTGGTCACATTTGTAGCAAACCGTAATATTAAAAGAAAGTGCGGGGGAAAAAAAAAGTCTATCTATATTATAATTAAAAGATTTATTCATTGCTGCATTTGCCATGTTACGTTATGTCTTGCCCAACTTTCCTCATTGAACACAGGTGTGTAAAATGTTTCTTAAACAACAAAATGATTCCTTTTTAAAAGTATATTTACGGAAAAATAAGATTCACATTGAATGCAAACAATTCATGTTCGAAAATACTTCATTTGATTCGGCGTCCAATTAATAATATTCATATTAATTCCCCCCCCCCCCCCCCCCCCCCCAAAAAAAAAAAGAAATGGTCCCTTTCCTCTCACTATTGTGGCAAAGGCACAGAGTATGATGCAGTGTCGAGCTAGATGGAATCGTAACACCGTTGCTTCCGGCGCCGCGGCAACTCCGACACAATAACTCCAGGAGCGAGACATAGTGGCGCGGCGGAGAAACGAGACTCGCTCAGCGCTGTTGCTACCTCGTAAACAAACCAATCCAAAAAACGCACAGAAAAAAAAAAGAAGTGAGTGCGCTTGGCACTTATTCTTTTTGCTCAACCGTAAACATGGAGAGTTTGCTTGTTTAGCGCATGCTGGGTGTAGTGGCATCGCTGGTGCCTATGTTCAATCGTATCCCGTGAGCCGCGGGAGTAACCCGTTTTGCTAATAGCCGACCTACCCTTGTCGCCGGCGTCCATCTTCAGTCTCAGAATCCCGACTGCTGACGCTAGGAGTGTGGCCACGGTGAGGACCAGTCTTGGGTGCACTGAGGTGACGCCGGGGGCGAGCATGGACAGCAGCTTGTCGATGTTGCTGCACCAGCTCGGAGTCGTGGTGTCACTAGCGCTGCAGTCGAAACATGTCGTTTGTTGTGTGGGGCAATTCATTTCATGTTTTATATAAATCAAACATTTTGACAATCAGTTGAGCCCGGATATATTGAACTCAAAAGGGATAGTCAAATAGCCTGATATATTGATAATTCGATATAGAAAAGCATGTTAAAGACCGACCAACGAACCCATTTTCCGCAAGGTAGGAAAATGTCCCTCGCGCCCTCCTCTTTTCACCCTCTCCCGAAAATCACGTGACGGCAGGGGCTCGTTTTGTGTCGGCTTTTTCTGTAGGGATAATCCTCAAAAACCGCGAAATGAGCGGCTAGCTGCGAGCGCAACAACGACCTTGAGACGTCCGGGTGTCTTCCCTCGTTTTCGCAGGCACGCTCAATCCGCGAGATTGAGGAAGCCAGCGCGACCGAACGCTTTTTCTCATGAGCTGCAGGTCCGAGGCCGCTCGCTCGGTGTTGATCGAGGGGTTCTTGGTATGCTGTGTTCGTTCCAGCAGCCGCTTTCTGGCATCGCGCGGCTGCTGGAACCATTCCCGTGTCTGCACAAGGATTGGCTTGCGCAATAAAGGGTTCAGGTCGTTGATAATACTTTTATTTTCTAAACTTATAAATCAAGTGGCTTTCCCTAATCTCTTCATTACTGTTTGAAACACATCTCCTCTCATAGGTTGTTCATCCCATTTTGGACTCTTTTGCGGAATTATTCGTCCTTAACTCTGCTTGATGACTGTGTGATAACTTGATAAAGACATTTAAATATTAGCGCGGGCTTGCGCGATCAACGCTGTCCCGGATTTACCCGAAATCGGAAAGATTGGCGTCAGGAGGAGTTGAAGAAGCAAACCGAAAATCTTGCTTCTAATGAAGACGGCACAATCGTAAGATAGGTCTTTGCTTCACTTGCCTCCACAACACCCCATCGTTTGCACTATTGCAACTTCTCAGTAACATAGCTGTATACCACATTTTACTCATTGTTACTATAGATGTGGCCCCATAGGCTTTCCCGTTATGAGCGAGTCGACTTTATAACGACCGGCGACTCTCCTGAGTGAGAATAAATATTATCACCTTCCCACAACATCCACCCCTTTCTCCCCCCTCCCTTTCCCGAGTTGGGGAGATATCAGGCCACTCCAGGAAGCAGCCTGCAGACTGCGCTTTTCGGCTACTCATTCTCAACACATTTGAACGTGGAAGCAAACACATCGCATGAACGACGCCCAGTTGATTTGCAACCTAAATAATGTGGCTGTATACTGTTGGGACCCAATCAATTTCATCATCAATCATTATTTGTTACGATTTCATGGTGAAAGTGTGTTCGTCGTGATGCCACAAAAGTGATCGATTCAAAGTTTTGCTGAAATACTCGCTCCTGTGACGCTCTAGTGCGTAAGGTCAAAGCACCCGAGGCAGTGCGTAATACTTTTCAACTGTCGTTGACGATAAAACATTTGTGGGAAGTGCGCAAAAATTGTTTACGCACTTCCCGCAAAATTGTTAAAATCAGCTTGCGAAAACCGTTGCTTCCCCCCCCCCTCTCTCTCTCTTTCTTTTTTTTCGCGCCACTACAAAAAATAGCGGCCGAGCAACGAAATTCTATCAAAACCTCGCTTCTTAGAGAAAGGACATCAGGCTATAGGGTACTGAATCTGCCAGGGAGTTTGTAGAAATAAAGGGCGACCATTGAATCTAGCCTTCTGCACATCATGCCCGGGATATTTCCATTTTCCTTCCACGCGATTAGAAGGCAAGACGCTGGGGGAATTTATGTGCACTAACATGCTGCTTCTAAAAGAAAGTACCAGATTTCTTGTGCATGTCAATCTACAAGTAAATAGTTTAATCAGTGTGCACAAACATTCACGGCCTGGAGGATGACATGGAAGCATGGCCGAAAGCAGCTTGCTGGAAATATAAGTCTCTATTGCATTGCACTGGTGTGAAAAATTATTACGTATTTTTGTTTTATTTCCGTGCGAAAATAAAAACAGCGTTTAGAAACCGAACACTGTGTGTTTCGAGGTGCGCCGAAAGGACATAGAAAACCGGGACAACCTGAACAAAACGAGGCGCCTTGCGTCACTCAGCTTTTCCTGGTTTCTTGTTTTTCCGGAGCCTTTCAAAAGGGGATGAAAAATTATGAACCGATTGACCCGACTTGCCACATTAGAGCAGTTCATTTTCATTACGACAGGCTCTCTTAGAGCGTCCTGCATAGTTCAGCTTGTACTGGTCCGTTTTTATTTTCGGTTCTTTTCAAAAAGTGAGCTCTAAGCTACTGGACCAACCTACAACATTCAAAATTTACGGAAGCGGAGAAGTGGTTGGGAGGACCAAGCGGGCAAGGGTTGCACGCCCCTCGAACCACCGTCCGTTACCTTTGCTTAGCGGCTGGGCTTTGCGAGCAGAATGCGAGCTTGCTCGAGTAACTTGGATCCGTTCAGAAGATAATCCCCTCTAAACAACCATCTCCGCCGCCTGGGAAGAACGTAAGTGGGCGAACGAGACGCCTCTGGGTTTTGCGTCACGCCTGCATTTCAAGGGTCAGACTTACTGGTTCCCGACACCAGCACGATTGACGGCACCGCCCGTGTCATTAGGGAGTTTTCGTAGATCGTTTTCGCCGCCCCGCAAGGCCCTCCGCAACCCGCTACGATAGCGGGAACTCCACAGTCAAGGCTATCGGCGCGCAGGCGCAGTAGCAACTTCTTCGTTGCGGAATGCTTAGCGGAGGAGGCAGCGCGGTCTACGAAAACTCCCTTTTGATTGTATATTGATAGGGAGAAGAAGGAGAAGAGCGCGACGGCCCGCGGCCGTAGTGCGTTAATTTTGGCTCGCACTCTGGCCGGCAATCAGATTAAAAAACTACCGCTGAGAACCATCCCGTGTACATACTCGAAAACATGATAAGCATCGAATGGGAGTGAACGTAAACGTATAATGATCCCATACAAAGTTTCGCTTGATTCCTAAACGAATAATGCCATAGCCAAGTACACCTTCACATCAAATTGTTAGACAGAATTAAAGAGAAGATTGTGTGTTTCTTGAAAGAGATTTCGGCCCCCTTCTATCCAGTCTGCTTTTCTATAGGCCCCAAATAACGTGGGCAATCTTTCCTTTTGTTGCATTTCCACTTCTCCGCTTCCGCAGTTAATGAATATGGTAGTTTGGTCCAGTGGCTTAGAGCCCACGTTTTGAAAGGAACCGAAAATAAAAACGGACCAGTACAAGCTGGACTATACAAGACGCTTGAAGACAGCCTGTCGCAATGGAAATGAACTGCTCTAATGTGGTAAGTCGGGTCAGTCCATAATTTTCAACCCCTTTTCAAAGGCTCCGAACAAACAAGGAACCAGGACAAGCTCTGGTTGTCCCGGTTTTTTATGTCCTTTCGGCGCTCCTCAAAAAGGACAGGGTTCGGTTTCTAAACGCTGTTTTTATTTTGGCACGGAAATAAGACAAACATACGTAATGATTCTTCACACCAGTGCAATGCAACAGAGACTTCTATCTTCAGCAAGCTGCTTTCCGCCATGCTTCCATGTCATCCTCCAGGCCGCGAATGTTTGTGCACAGTGATTAAACTATTTACATCTAAATTGACATGCACTATAAATCTGGTAATTTCTTTTAGAAGCAGCATGTTAGTGCACATGAATTCTCCCAGCGTCTTGCCTTCGAATCGCGTGAAAGGAAAATGGAAATATCCCGGGCATGATTTGTGCAGAAGGGTAGGTTCAATGGTCGCCTATTATTTCTACAAACTCCCTGGCAGATTCACTACCATATAGCCTACTGTCCTTTCTCCAAGAAGCGAGGTTTTGATAGAATTTTGTTGCTCGGCCGCTATCTTTTGTAGTGGCTGGAAAAAAAAGAGAGGGAGAGAGAGAGAGGAAAGCAACGGTTTTCGCGAGCTGATTTTTTTTATTATTTTTGTTTTAACCATTGCGATATTTTGTTGTCTTTCGGTATGCTTTTGTGGTGTAAACAATTTTCCGCACTTCCCACAAGTATTTCATCGTCAACGACAGTTTTAAAGTATTACGCACTGCCTCGGGTGCGTTGACCTTGCGCACTAGAGCGTCACAGGAGCGCGTATTTCCGCAAAGTAAATACGAGGACCTATTTCTACCTTTGAATCGACCACTTTTGTGGCATCACGACGAACACACTTTCACCATGAAGTCGTAACAAAAAATGATTGATGATGAAATTGATTTAGGTTGCAAATAAACTGGGCGTCGTTCATGCAATGTGTTTACTTCCAGGTTCGAATATGTTGAGAATGTGTAGCCGAAAAGCGCAGTCTGCAGGCTGCTTCCTGGCGTGGCCTGATATTTC
Source organism: Ixodes scapularis (assembly GCF_016920785.2). Taxonomy (NCBI): domain Eukaryota; kingdom Metazoa; phylum Arthropoda; class Arachnida; order Ixodida; family Ixodidae; genus Ixodes; species Ixodes scapularis. The sequence goes on along the minus strand of NW_024609857.1, from coordinate 38,105,516 downwards.
CCCAACTCGGCAAAGGGAGGGGAGGGGGGGGGAAGGGGTGAGAAAGGTGTGGATGTTGTGGGAAGGTGATAATATTTATTCTCACTCAGGAGAGTCGCCGGTCGTTAAAAAGTCGACTCGCTCATAACGGGAAAGCCTATGGGGCCACATGTATAGTAACCATCAGTAAAATGTGGTATACAGCTATGTCACTGAGAAGTTGCGATGGTGCAAACGATGGGGCGCTGTGGAGGCAGGTGAAGCATAGACCGATCTTACGATTGTGCCATCTTCATTAGAAGCAAGAATTACGGTTTGCTTCTTCAACCCCTCCTGACGCCAATCTTTCCAATTTTGAATAAATCCGGGACAGCGTTGATTGCGCAAGCCCGCGCCAATATTTAAAGGTCTTTATCAAGTTATAAAACAGTCATCAAGTAGAGGTAAGGACGAATAAATACGTAAAAGAGTCCAAAATGGGAGGAACAACATATGAGAGGAGATGTGTTTCAAACAGTAATGAAGAGATTAGGGAAAGCCACTTGATCTATAAGTTTCGGAAATAAATGTATTATCGACGACCTGAACCCTTTATTGCGCAAGCCAATCCTTGTGCAGAGACGGGAATGGTTCCAGCAGCCGCGCGATGCCAGAGAGCGGCTGCTGGAACGAACACAGCATACCAAGACCCCTCGATCTCCACCGACCGAGCGGCCTCAGACCTGCAGCTCATGGGAAGAAGCGTTCGGTCGCGCTGGCTTCCTCAATCTCGCGGATTGAGCGTGCCCGCGTCAAGGAGGGAAGACACCTGGACGTCTCAAGGTCGTTGTTGCGCTCGCAGCTAGCCGCTCATTTCGCGGTTTTTGAGGATTATCCCTACAGGAAAAGCCGACACAAAACGAGCCCCTGCCGTCAAGTGATTTTTGGGAGAGGGTGAAAAGAGGAGGGCGCGAGGGCCATTTTCCTACCTTGCGGAAAATGGTTTCGTTGGTCGGTCTTTAACCGAAGCACCAATTCGGAATTCTGTGTGTCTCTGCTAATACCGAAGATTGTGACAAACGGTAAATTAGCAACTGCTGCATACAAGAACTGCTAAATACGGTAGAACCTTGTTAAAGCTTAGTTGGAAGGGAGCAGAAGGTACCGCCGCTTCCGCGTGCACCTGGCCGTGCTTACGCAAGCGCACAGCTGTGACTGGGTGTTGCAACACGAAAAAGGGCAGGGCGGGACGCATAAAAGAAAAGCAACTCTTTCTTCACCTACAGACAAAAGTCAAACAAGCAACAAAAAAAGAAATAACATAAAATCAAAGACAGCAAGAAAAAAAAAGGAAACGAAAAAGAAAGAAGGTAAGCAAAGATAAACAAGGCATCCAAGTGTGATTGCACAACCGTTGTCCACAGGTTCAACTAGCTAGACTTTTTTTTTTTGGGGGGGGGCGGGGGAGGGGGGGAAGGGGGGGCTTTTTTATTTGGTGTTATGGAGTCAAGGCAGTGTGTTGTTTTTGTCCTCTGCTTCTTTGAGTCTTTTACTGCCCACAGCAAGAGTGGTTCATCCTCGCCACATGCAAACAATGCAAACCACCCAGCGATGACAATGTTTGGAGGCCGGTGGAGTTCAATACAAATGCACAAGGCACCTCTACTTTTACATAAGATTTTCAAGGGCATGTTTCGATTGTTTGAAATAGACAATATTTTGAAATTCCTGGGTTTGATGTAACCAGGCTTAACTGCAATTATTTACAAATATGAGAGAGCATTTTCGACAATGTTTGTAAAAACAAGTAAAAGATGCAAAGATTCCAATCATTTAAGCAAGTGCTCTACCCCAAAGTGAGGGGTGCAGGTTTTACACGAGGGCGGCTTATAAACGAGTATATATGCTATGCTGGTAGTAGCTCCGCCAAAACACTTACCGTAAAATTCCGTAAGGACACCCTCCCCTGAAAGATTGCCCATCCAGTTTTTCTGGCTAAATATCTGTAACATGAAAATTCCGAAACACCGCCCACCCCCCGACCCCTGTCGGACGTCACGCGATGTCCGGTAAGAATCGCATCAACTGCACAATCTGCGGTACTTGTACGTCTGACAAGCGAGTTCAAAAGGGTTTCCGTGTTTCTGTCTGCGGTCCGCATACACAATATCGCATTCCGTAACATGCGAGTCGTTCCCGCGTGTATATCGCATCGTGAAATGCGAATCTGCGGCGTCCGCGATCTGTGGTATCCGTATAAGTGACATGCGAGTTTGTAGCGAATTTACGCGTTTTTGTCCGCGATCTGTGGGCACGATATCAATTCCCATAACACGAGAGTTATTTCCGCATGTACATTGCCTCCACGATCTGTGGTATTTGTTCCTGTGACATGCGAGTTTGTAGCGGATTCCCGCATTTTTGTCTGCGGTCTGTGCGCGATATATCGGTTCCTGTGACTGGGACTGCAATATGCAGTTTCCGTTCCTGTGGGACGCGAGTTCTTGGCGGGTTTCCACGGGTCCTTCGCACCATGAAACGCGAATCTGCTGCGTCCACAACCTGCGGTATCCTCTCCCGCAATATAGGAGTTCATAGCAAATTCCCGTCTGTTTATTACATTGTGAAACGTTAACTTGCCGTTTTAGCGATCTGCGGTATCAGTTCCAGCGTCACGTGGTTTGTAGTGGATATCCCAATCTTTATCATTATTTGTTGATGAAGTTTTGCTGGGGCATTCCCAAAGATAGCCTAACCTATGTTTTTCACCATTTGTCTTTTCATTTTGGGTATTAGTTCTTACAGAATTTTACGGTAATGTTACATGCAAAGATACCAGTCAGATAATGCTACCACTATGATTGCATCTCATTCATAGAATTGCAGTACCCACCTGCTCCATTGATTTAGCAGGACAAGATACAGTTCACCTAGGAGGATGTTGATTTTGAAATTCTCCAGAGCCTCCTGTAAAACATATGTATAAGACAAGAAAACACAGAATGTTTCAGATAAGGCCAGTGAACAAATAGCTGCATATTTCTTACGTCAGCCATCAGGCCTTGGAGTATGTCCTGCAGGATTGAGTGCTTCTCGCTTGCCGTCAGCTGTACATGTTGACACTGGGAATGAAGAAAGCATAAAAATTGCTAGATCAGAGGTGGTCGATTATTGGTGTCAGAGGGCAAAAGACAGACACATGCGAAAATCAAGAATAGTGTCAATATCATTCTCGGCATTTTCATTTGAATTCCTAGCTTTTTCTTGTGCTTTGTCATGCCAAAGCATTGTTATGTGTTCGTCAATGAATAGTTTGGAACAGTTTACTTCACATTACATATGTTGAAGATCTCCAAATAGACAAACCCCATAGTACCGTTTCGTTTCTTTCAATATTGCCAACAAAATGACAGAGAATAAAACTTTTGAAACATACTAACACCATGCTATAGAAAGTTACAGTTCAAGAAGGCAGGTCGAGGAAAAGAAAGGCCGAAGAAGAGGAAGTAGATGGAACGCTGAAGAGAGGAGGAGGTTTCCCTGCTCTCCTCTCCAGTGTTCTGTCTGCTTCCTCCTCCCCGGCCTTCTTTTTCCTTATCCTACCTTCTTGAGTTGTACGCACTATAGTCCTAGCATTGTGTTGCTCTCGGAGCGGCAAAGCTTTTAACAAGGTGCATTCATCTTGAAAGATAAATTGTCAAGAAAGGATCTCACCTTTGCCAGCGTCACGCAGAGGTCCCGCCAGCCTGAAAGCAGTGCAACTGAGTCGGTCACCGAGTTGCTCATGTCACTAGCATCCATGAGAGTGATCGAAGCATTCATGTCGGAGAGGTGAGGAAGACTGCTGTTCACCAACTAAAGGAAAAAAAAATTAGTTGGCGCAATGCTGCATATGTTTCTGTAGAACTACATGTAGGTAGCACAAGAAATGAGAGGGGGTTGAAGGCTCGCTCACACAGCTGCATTTGACTGCGTTAAGACTGCTTGCGTCCAGCTATTGCTATAGCAACCCTTACAAAGTCAATAGGAAGGCGCTGTGCTGCACAGAGAGCATAGCCTACGATTTCGTTGCACAATTCTTGCCGGGACGCCAAGGCTGCCCTCTTCGCTTGCCTTTGCTCGCTTCGCGCGGCACGGCGGATAAAGTTACGACTTCCCTCTCCCCACGGAAAAGAAAGAGGGAAGAAAAGTTTTGACAATTTTTGCGCACATGGAGACGACATGCAACAAGGACAAAATCTCTGCAAAATGTCGCCCATAAAGCTATCGCTTTAAAAAATATACAGTATAAACCACTTACAACGTAACCGCTTATAGTGCAGGACCGGGTATAACGCGGCTTTTTTAAACCACCGGTTCGCCTCCCATAGAACTCCATGTATTTACATACCGCTTAAAATGCAGGCGCGCGAAGGGAAATACCGGTTATAGTGCGGTTTTTGGAACAGCGCGCCGACTGACCGGCGCTGCGAGCACGCTTCCCTGTGCGACACTAGATAATGGCGCGAGCCGCAAGCGGCACTCGCGGGGCAAGCAACCCGCTTGCCCCGCGAAGAGAGAGGCTTCAGTTGCCATAGTGACGGAGGGACGCACGCATGTGTCGTTCACGTGCGTGCGTCCCTCCGCTGCATTGGAAACAAACAACCGCAACGACAGACCAATCGCAGGTCAAGGAGAAGTGTTCACGCGCACTGCATGCCGGTCGTGGGCCGGCTGCTTCTATCCGCAAACATGGCGTTGGTTTTGATCGTCGACGTAGACGGCGTGGTAGAAGCTCATCGTTCCGTGTAAAAGCGCTATCCTTGACTGTGAATTTTCGATGTGTGTCGCTATGATAACCCAGCATGTACTAGAAGGGAAGATCCATCTACTCGTGCGGCGATGTTGTGGCGGCACTCTCAAGACGGCAGAAACGCCCGTGTCGTTGTGTTTGTTTACTTCGACTACAGTGGTGCTTTCTAAGCATTTCTGTTTTCGAACATCGCCCGGATTTCTTATTTGGAGCATTTCATGCCTGTGCTCAAGTTGAAGGTATTACTGGCGCGTACCGTATAAAGGATGTGAATTTTCACGCATTTTCATCGCCGGAGAAAAGTGATTAGGGTTAGCAATCCTGAACACTCGCAACGTTCGACCGCGACCCGCGAAGCCATTAAAAGGCTGCGCCAGGCGAAAGTCACTCATTTCTTTCAAAATGTGTGACACACTTGAGAGAGAAGTGTACTAGTCTAGTGAAATAAAGACTTTCCTCAAACTAAGCTTTATTTTTCATCTAACATAAAATAAATTCTTTTACAGAGGTAAGTTGTCTGATGGCGTGTATTTTGGCCTGAAAAATTGATGTTTTGGTTATAGTGCGGTACCGCTTATAGTGCGGATTTTCACGACTCCCACGACATACGTTACATGCAGTCTACACTGTATTTATTTAGACCATTTTTTTTAAAAGCGTTAAAGGGGGCATGCTTTTTGAATTGTATTTGACAGACAAACACGAGCTCTATGGTTCACGTTTTTAATTAATGGACTTTAGTAATTTATAAAAACAAAAAAAAGTGTCACATGCAAGGATAGCTCTGTAGCATATATGATTTCAAAGTGCTCAAGCTTCAAATGTTACAACAGCAAAGGCCTACCTTTGACCACTTCTTGATAAACCCATTCTTCTGGACTCTCTCAAAAATGGACTTGACATTCGGGTCCAACTGGCTCCTACCAGGCAAATTTAAAAAAAAAAGAGAGCATAAAGAGCATTGCCGCATCAATAAATAAAATCAAGTCAAGTTGCCACTAAATATTTTTACAATTTGAATCTACCTGAAAACTCAATCTAAACTCAATCAGATGGGCACCTAAAAGGACCTTTACGCCAAAGGACGTTTAGTGTAAATGTCATTTAAGCACTGCCACACGGCACGTCAAATGGCATTTAGCGTAAAGATCCTTTTCGTGAACCTGAGTTCCCACAACTCTTTTATGGCTGCTAAAGGCGTACTCTCGTCAGCAGCGGTCTACACTAGAGAAGCGAATTGAAATAAAAGATCATACTGATATCTAAAATCAATGTTTTTGTATGTTTATTACTGAAAAAGAGCATGTGTCACATATATTCTGCACAGACTTCGCTCTACTAATAGTTTTCTGCACTCACAAACCCAGCTATTTAGTAAACCTCGTCGTCCCGCTGCTTGCCTGCATGCATTGTCCACTTCGGCACTTTGGTTTTCCTCCTCTCAGTTTCCCTTACAACCATAGTTACCTAGCTTTTATTTTTCTACTTTATATTTTATCATCCTTTAATATTGTATTGCTAACTGCACTGTGTATATTAAATATTTTTTGAACATGAATTTCTGTATCTCATTCGCGTTGTGCGATATGTCGAACGACAAAGGAGCGTCCACGACTAGGAAGGGGTCGCCGCGCTTCCATTGGAGCGTTGAGGCGACCTGGGCGCTGATACGACTTTGGGAGGATCAGCTGGAGGACCTCTGACACGTGCGATGAAACTCAAGCGCCAGCACGACGTTGAACCGAACAGGGCAAAAGCGTAGCAGAAGCACAGAACCAAGCGGAGGCACTGAGCAATGTTAGAACTGGGACTGAGTGAGCGAGAGACGCTCAGGGTAGCCCCTAATTGGCAAAAAAGCTTTTCTTGGGCTTAAAATGGACTTTGTTGTAATCCCTCGACTGACCTCGGCATTTTGTCTGTTTTAATATCTTGTTTGCTTAAGAAAAACTTTAAAAATTATTTATATCGCCAAAATATTTTTTTTTCTGGCGTGAATGCGTTTGAACGATTTACGAGACTTCAATCGCTGTAAACATTGCCTAAATGACATTTACTTGCGCTGTCTGGCACAGCAGAACTTAAAGGTCATTTAAAAATCCTAAAGGCCTTCGACGTAGAGGTCCTTCTAGCTGCCCGTCTGACAGAGGTATAGGGAATTTTGATTTACTGAAGGGATATTACTTTTTTCCAAAGATCCTTGGATGACTTCACAGGTCCTTCTGTTTATTTTGTACATACTGTCGAGACCAGTTATAACGAAGTCAACAGGAATCGGAAATCACTACGCTATATCCGCTATTTCGTTATAACCGACCTCGGTTAACGAAGTGCAAAAGGGAATGGGAAATCGCGATCGCTTCGCTGGTGCCGCCATTTCATTATAACCGACTTTGTTTTAACCGGTCTCGACAGTATAGTACTTCTGTATGCGTACACTGAGATAAGAAAAAAAAACAGGACTATTTTGGCTAACCCAAGGGTCTTCTATGCCATGGCTGCTGGCGCTGCTGTAACCATGAACAGGTATACGTAAAATGTAGACTTCTTTTTTTGGAATTTGAGACAGTAAATCTTTCGAATTTGGAAAAGAGTCTCCCAACGTAGCTCCGTAATAAAACGACGCGATAAACAACATGCATATGTATTTCATTCTCTTGGGCAGGCAGCACTTCTTTTTGCTTTCTAAATTGAAAAAAAACCAACCAGGATAGAACACAGTTGAGAGCACGTCTTCAGCCTTGTTCTTGTTTATTCTCTTCATTTAAAAAGAAAATACACCTACATGCTCTTTCCAAATTGAAGCTTTTTTTTTTCTTCAGAAATTGTATAAATATACAGAGAGAAACAACGAAACGACTTCAAAACCAGTTCGTAATTACAAAAGCTGCTCCACTCAAACTAATACTTCCAACTTCAGGTTAATGCTAGTGAGAGCTCCGAATTGGTACACATTTTGAATTTCCTTAAAACAAAGCACAGAAAAAGTAGAATCCAGCTGGTAGGTGACAATGCAGAGAAAGATATTAAAACAACAGACACCATATTCAAAAGCAACCAGTGAAGCGACTCACTTCGAGTGGAAAAGCTCCAAGGCAAGCGTCCTCAAGATGAAAGCCACCAGCCTCGGGTCTTGCGTCAGCACAGAGTTGCTCAGCACGGGGAAGCAGACGAGTTCCCAGAATGTTTTGCTGCAGAAAACGTGCAAGAACTTTTGCTCACAAAATGCGGACTTTAAGCTTTGAAAGCTAGTCTTCAGAGTAGCTCAACATTGAAGCAAATCTGCTGAAATTCAAGTCGAAATTTGACCACATTACATAGGGAAACAAAGGCTGACCTACAGAATGGTAGGGATGGGCGAATATTCAGCTATTACGAATAGCCCATCGAATTCTGTTCTATTCGGCATTCACTTCAAATCAAATTTAAGTATTCGACATAATCAAATTATTCGAAAATATTGAATTATTCAACCTTTTCGAATACTCTGGCTTCGATTTCCGGCCAGGTGGCGCAAGCTTCCGACAATTTCGACCATTTCATGCTCCCGAACTCAGTGCACTTGAAATTAACAATTACGAGACTTCTAATACCAAATAAGAACATATATAAAACTATAATCTAAACATATCTTGTGGTATTTGTTGCTTGTACTATTCAAACTGTTTGATTTGAAATTATTCCACCAAAATCACTATTCGCTTTGAATTCGATTCGGACCCAAAATCCTCTATTCGCCCAAGCCTACAGAATGGTCTTCTGCTGGGCAGAAAAGTGGTTCCCAGTTTCCTTCTCTCCCCTCCCTCTCCCATTCTTCTCTCTTCCTCTCCCCACAGCAGCAGGTCTCTGAGCTACTCCCCGCAGAAAGAAGAGGGGTCTCACTCTTTCTCGAAGGGAAGGAAGGAATTGAGGGAGAGCCTCCTCCTTTCTGGCTGTTCGTCGGCCTTTAAAGGGCAACTCCGCTTCATTTTTGGTTTTGAAAAAACAATGCAGTCCTCTTCAGTATCACCTAGGAAGACCACACGTGCAATCTTACGACGCAGTTCTGTCTAAATTTTCTTAAACGGTCCGGCAAACTTTGCAACTCGCCAAGTTGCCGAAATCGGCTGCCTTGAGCGGGCGAATTCAGGCGCAACCAACAGCGCAGTCAAGGCTACGGCATGGGCGGAGCCAACATTGAGCTAAACGCCATCTACAAGGCCCCCTTTTGCTTGTTTTCACTTCTCCAGGCGAGCGTAGCGCATGACGTCAGCAACGTTGCCTCTCGGCGCTCAGCAGTGTCCACGTGATTGGCGTAACGCGCCTGCGCAGCGCGTTTCTCGGGAGCCGTCCGGCCGCCCGCCGTGGTCCCGCCGTTACCGCCGTCTTCCGCGTCACAACCGCCGTCGTCGTCTCGCCGATTGTGATTAATGTCTCTCGGAGTTTAGTCCACACTACGGACACCACGTGAGCGCACACTTATGCCGCATGCACGTGGCGAATGCGGCATAATAATGCACGTGGCGAAGAGTGCGGCGCAGACGACACTCGCGCCTGCCACCTGCCCGCCCCAATCCCGCCCGTCGTTAGGCCGAGGATCACGTGACATCTCGTACCACGTGATGGCCATGTACTTGGCGACCCGAGGCCAATGTTGCCGGGCGGAGCCGAAGTTTCGGTTTCGATTTCCGCTCGTGTTTAAAATCAGATTTAAAAATATATATCCCATTTTTCGCAAAGCAAACGACGTAGTGTGTTTTACTAGGGCTTTTTAATTCGAAATCAATCATTATCCCGAAATCTTCGGAATTGAGCGGAGTTGCCCTTTAAGGTATACTCATAATACTAGTATACAGACATTTGACACGGTGGTGTAGCAAATTATACTAGTAGCATCAATGTAGTAGACATATAAAGGATTATTAATACAGAATGAATTTTGAAACAAGCCAAGTTGAGATTTGTGTCGCATCGTTGTGCTGTGCCATCAGAGCTAAATTTAGTGGCTCATATGGTCACGTGACTTGCATCAGGTAATGCCAGGTCACGTAATGTCATAGTACCACGTTGTGGTGTCACGTGGCATGAGGTTACAAGATGCCAAAGTGTTACAAAGCAAAGCTGTGGTATCGCATGACATCCCTCTGCCAACATTAATAGATTAGTAGTGTTGGGTGTTAAGTCATGGTGTAATGCAACATCACATCGTGTGACCATGTCGCATGATGTCGGGTCAGGGTGCCGTGTGATGTCACAAGATACTGTGCTATGTGGCGTCACGAGACACTGTGACATCATGTGATGTCACGCTGCCCAAATTTACATATATATTGTGAATGCTTTCTGCATATGGGATGCTTGGGTGGTAAATCAAAGGAGCGTTTTTTTTTTTTTTTTGTTATTTAAATTTACTGGGAAGAGGTCCCCAATGCCTTACTCGTTTCTCAGCACTTCCATGGCCCTCAGCTGATGGCAAGCCCAGAGGGTGTGAACGACTTCCATGGCCGAGCAGTGGAGTTCCGTGGGACAAAAGTAGACACCCTGAAACACGAGGCCTCAATCCAATGTCCGTAACAATGTTTAACATAAAACAGTTGTTTACACTACAAACCTCACGCTTCATCTTCAAAATCTTCAACACTTCACCTAAGCATGGGCTCAGTTCTGCAGTCTTCTGCAAATAAAAAGAAGTTTCCTTCAATGCATAAAGATGGCAGTTCATTTATTTGGTTTGTATAGACTGTGTTTTGCAAAGTCAATTTTCGATGTCGGACAAAAAATTCCGAATTCATCGGTGCTCACGTTGGAGAAAACGAGACACAGGAATGAGATTCCCCACCCTCAAGGGACCCGTATACTTAAAAAACGTGTCAATACCAATAAAAGAAAATGAAAAAAAGAAATAAGAGAAGCAGCTTTGTAGACAGTTCAGTCAGGGTTTTTTAGTTTCAAAAAAAGCTGAAGAAGTTTTCTCACCGAAAAGCCTGGGTTTTTCACATCTAAGGAGAGTTTCAGTCCGGGGTTGTCAGTTTTTCCCCGATTTTTAACAAACCTGCTTGTGGCAATTTCTCAAGGTGTATCGGTATGCACCAAAAACGCAAAACTCTATTTATAACAAAAAAAAAAGGGGGACGTCCAATTGACCTAATTGGGGACCCAACGTTTCGGGGCCTGCTTGGTCTCTTCTTTAGGTTCCAAAACCGAAACATGTGCACAGAGGCTCAGAGGAGAGAGTTGCCATAAGTCATGTGGCTATTGCTCCCCACCCAGTTTTTTTCCATTCTTCCGCTTCTCGGGCATGGGAAGCAGATGACGACAACGTGGACATTGCATGCACCGTTTGCGTGCTACTGTTTCGCACTTATATCACTTCCGCTCCATATTCTGTGCTTAAAGATCGATTGGCCGGTACCATGAACCACAGTTCCAAAGTAGCGGCTCCACGTCCGTTGCGACGATGGTCTGTCGTGTGCCGTCATCGCGTCGTCCAGCCCACTCTACGTTACCATATTGAGAATGACGCACACATGCACTTCCCGTGATCTGTGCAACAATTTCTTTCGACCAACATATTTGCAGCTTCTTGGAAGCCACAAAAAATGGGGTTCAAATTCTTTTCTATTTTTAATATTGAATGTGCGCACTAGATGACCAAGTTTGACAAGCATCGGTTTGACAAGCACGTGACCGTGAGAGAGAGTGAGCGCACCTGAAACCGGCCAATTCTCGACCAGCGGTTTTTGGGCGGAGAGAATACAAATTTCGAGCCGCAAATTGTGCTCTGGGTGGTTTGGGCTCTCGTAGGTCATGTTCAAATGGAAACATAAGCATGCCTAAGTACCCTGTCAATGTCCCTTCAAGGAGGGACACCATCTTAAAATTGCAACTTTAGAAAAATGTTTTTCTCATTTTTATGTATTGTGGGTCCACAACTAATAGTCCTGCAAATTTTTATTGCAATATCTGAAATATTTACGGAGAAATAAAACCTTTTCGGTAAGCCGACGATGCAAAATCATATGTTTTGGAAATGTGAAACTTTCATGTTTCCTATTTTCGAACTGCTGTAGCCCTGCACCATTACGCACTAGAATGATGATCATGCTCCCGTTGAAAAGAGCATTTCTTCACAGTTTCAGTACATCACAAATCTTTGATCAAGAGTAAACTCTGTTCGGGCAAGAACACCATAGTCCAGCTTTCACGCGGAAGAGGCTATGCACGTAGCCAAGAACCAAAAAGCCCGCCCCGATTGAGCAGAAAATTGACTAAAACCAGCATTCGCTTATAGAAAGTCATGTGGGCTTGTCTGCTTTGTATTTCGACAATGCTTGTTCTGCCCACTATTTCTGATGCTGGTTCGTCTATTGCAAGGATACCCAATTCCTCACTCGTTTCACAATCAATACCCCACATGCCGACAACAAAATGACACTTGAAGAAAGCGTTTTAAGCTCGGACTCACTCAGCAAAGCCATGCACGAGATCGGGTGTAAGCAGAAGGCACCACCTATGCTCTTGGTGCCTTATAGTGGCCACCACCACCAGTAAAATCAAACGTAGTGATGTGGAAACTTCAAATAGGTTTTTCTCAATTTCATTTTTTTTGCAGCAACTTTCGTTTTAGGAAATCTATCATTTCAATGAACTGTGGAATTTATTCTTCGCTGTGGATGTTTCTGAATTGAAATTTAATGAGGAACGCGGCTAGATATTTATTCTTCTATTTAAATAAACTTCTTCGTATTGCCAAAAAGTAGGGTTTTGATAAGGAGAAAAGACCCCATTATGAGGAATGCTTCTCAAATTTACACCTTGCACAGAAAGAGCGCAGGTTTTAGGGTAAAAAATAAGTAGCCCCCCCCCCTTATGTTCTAGTTAAGGCTGAAGCTGAGAAATGCTATTTTACAGCAATGTTATACAATCCATTTCCTTGTCAAGTGCGCCGACTTACTCCAATAGCTGTATACCTCCCCCTGTAGCTTATAGGGAAATTGTCCTATGGAGATGAAATGTTATACAGTGCATTTAGGCAACAAGGTGAATGTATTCTCCAAATTTCATCAATATTGAGCAACTGGTTTAAGAGACCACACTTGAAGGTGGTGTCACCCCTTAAGAAGCGGCATATTTTCCTTGACGTTTTCTTTTACGGTGGCGCATTTCGTTTCGAGTTGGTGATATCTCGAAGCCCATGGACGTTGGGTTCCCAAATGGGATTCGGATGAATGGACTCCTTTTCTTAATTATTCCACCAAACCAGATAGACCTTAATCTAATGTTCATGTTCCAAGTCTTATTTATGATGTTTCACGTCCTCCAACGTAAAGACAAAACGGAATATGGCAAACCTGGGCATTGTTGTCGTTGCTGCCACTGCCGCCGCTGCCGCCACTGCTGTCGGGCGACGAGAGAAAGAGCTGCGAGAGCCCCGGCTGGGTGCGTATGCAGACGTTGAGGAGCTGCAGAATGGCCACCTTGAGACGGACGTCCTCAGTGAGCTTGCCCAGCCGCAGCAGGGCCTGATCCCTGAAACCTTCCGCGTCCCTGCCCAGGCAGGCCAGCAGCGACATTGGGTACAGCTGGATGCAAAAGACGCGCTTGTCTTGAGGCTCGTATGCACACTGACGTTGGCTCACGACCAAGTTCTTGCGACCTTTTACAACGAAAGTATGCTAGAAAGCTTAGGTTACAAAGTGTCCAACTGCTCAACAGGGCCGTGTGGTTTTTGGGCCACGTTTGAAATGCGAGTTGTGAGGAGGGAACAAAAGCGTCCTTCGTCTGCACCGAGATAACTTCAATTTGAGAAATTCAAGATTTGCAGTTTCGGGGCAAGCTTGGTGCTTCTTTTTGGTGCTCTTTGTACGCACCCTCAAACATGCTGGTCTAAACCTGGAATCAGTTACCGGAATCGTAAGCCCTGTAACGTGTCCTTGAAACGTCTCAGGTATGACACACGAGATGGCGCTACTGAAACCACTGACTTCTGCTATATCGGCGCTATATTGGTTAAAATGGAGAAGTGATGCTATAACAAAATCTTAGAGCTGCATCAGCACTAAGTCGGTGCTTCCATCTTTGCTATACTCAGCACTGCTTCCAGTATTGATGTAGCGCCGTGCTACACGTGGCTTTCACGTGACATCATTGCATCATGCTGGTGGTTATTCCTACCTGTCCTTACCAAGAAAAGCTTTATTATTATTATTGCTATTATTATTATTATTATTATCTTTTCTGACCAATGAACTCCTCCTGGTCTTAGTATTGACACAGCAAAGCAGCTCGGAAGTCTACAGAATTTGTAAACAAGAGTCCGAGGACACTTTTAAGCACTTCTTATGAGTTGTGAATGCGAAAGCATGAATGTCATTCTTCCACTCCCTTAGTTCATCTATACGGTGTAGTAATGTGGACGGCCACATTTCGCCGGCTGACGGCCAAGCGCGCGCTCTCGTGATGTGGCCGCGCTGCACTGAGCTTGGCCATGCACCCTCTCCAGAGTTTGCCCGGGCGGGCTCTGCAGCCAGGCCTGCATTGCCGCACCTCTTACTGGCGACCGGGCCGCTGCGTGCGCTGCACCTCCATGGAGAGGACTTCTCTGGTGGCGTCTTTTGGAACTACGCCGTACGAGAGCCAATGGGAGCCTATCAATCAGATTTCTGCTACAGACGACATTGGGACAGGGAAAGGGGTAGTTTGGCACGGCTTCAAAGCTGATGACATCGGTTCGCTCCATGGGTCCCAGTTAATGCTTTCGCATTAAAAACAAACTCAATGGTCCCCAATGTATACGCTGCAGAAGGTATGTGCTAAACGGTAAAGCCACCACAGTGACCGCGGATGTGATATCAGTGCAAGCCACCCAGGTGGCATGCCAGAGAAACGCCAAACTTGGCACAAGCTTGGCAATCCTTAATGCTTAATCCTCATTTAATGTCATAAGTGGAGCAATGAGCAGATTAATGCCTACCTTGGGCATCATACAGTCAGTGCCAGAGCGCTTTCCCTCAACGTTTCATGACTTTTCTCTGGCTAGCCACGTAATAGCCAAAGTGCTAGACTAGAGACAAAGCTGTCACGTAAAAAACTTTCAGCCTTTCCACTCTGGTGAAGAGGTAAGACCAGCAAAGCTGTACTACGATAGGACGACCTCAAGGACGACTTCTTGGATGACCTCGAGGATGACTTCTTGGACGACCTCAAGGACAACGCCTAGAAGACGACGTCTAATGTCACATTCGTCTGGGGCGCGCACGGCACCGAGAAAATGTCGCCCCCAAGGCCACGCCACCGTGTAGGTGCACCACATGACGCACTACCAGGCGAACGCGAAGCATCCCGCCGTGCGACGCGCTCGGTGTGGTCACTGCAAGGGCAAAACATGAACGGGTGGACGGTAAAAAATATCCGCAAGAGTGGGGCGGCGGCTCGCGCCATCTAGCGAGGAATGAAAGTAACAAATTGTCTTTCAAGTGGATGGTTCAAGTATGTACTTGTTATACCAAAAATTCGCCCGCCAACGCAAAAACAAAAACACATGGTCTATAAAACAGAGTGTTTACATATCTGCGATTTTATTGTCGGACTGGTGACAAGCGATAGGTCCAGGTCCGGTGTGAAAATCAACAAAGGCGAGGGCATGCAGGGGTTAAAAGAAAAACAAGAAATTTAATTGGGCGATAAAAAGCCGCACACGGTGACAACACGACGAAACCATCAGAACGAAATGCGAACACGCGTTACTCCAAACACACTGACGAACCTTTGGGTGCGAAAAAAACAAGACAGCACTCAATTCCCGACACAACGCGAAACAACTCACCGCTCGAGACCCAAACTGCAGCCGGGAAACAAGTTCGCCGGTGCAAAGAGAAGACGAAAGTTCCGAAAAGGAAAGTCCCCACTGCGGGACCCAAAGTCCAGGGAAAAGTTCAGACGAAGTCCGAAGACTCACCGACGTCCTGAATCCGACGAACGACGAAAGCTTCACGTGCCCGGTGTGGTCGACTGATTGCTTGGCGGCTGACGCAACGCAGCACCGCACACACACACTTCCCGAAAAGGAAAAAACCAACGCCCGTCGTCACTGCTGGAATCGTAGCCAGAGCAGAGGGCTTGAGGGAAAGAAGATAGCAGCGCCGACATCACATTCTCTCGAGCTGCGGGCCGCCATGTTTCGCGAGACGAGGCGAGAGAGAGAGAGAGGATGTGCCGAAGGAAGCGGAGAGCGTTAACTCAAGGTTGCAGTGCCAGGACCTGCATGGTCTCCTTCCGACGGTGCAGCTGGTGCAGCAATGCACCGGTGCCGCGCGCCGCATGAAGTCCCAGGCGAACGTAGTGCAGCCGCACCGACACGACCAGGCGAACGTGACGCGTCCGTCGGTGCAGCGCGGTGCGGTGCGGTGCTGCCCAGGCGAATATGACATAAGACAACGTCTAGGGCGACCTCAAGGACGACCTCAAGGACGACTTGAGGGACGACGTCCAGGATGAACCCAAGGACAATGCCTAGGACGACCCCAGTGACAACGTTTAGGACGACCTCAAGGACGACTTCTAGGATGACCTCAAAGATGACTACTAGGATGACTTCGAGGACAGCGTCTAGGATGACCTCAAGGATGACTTCTGGACGACCTCAAGGATGACTTCTAGGACGACCTCCAGGACAACCTCTCGGACAACCTCAAGGACGACGTCTAGGACGACCTCAAGCAGACTTCTAGGACAACCTCGAGGACAACGCCTAGAAAAATTCAGCCTATCCACTCTGGTGAAAATTAGAGTGGAAAGGCTGGAAAGGTTGCCGCCATCTACGAGCGAGGCCGGCAAGCCGGTTCTCTGGTTGCTGCCGTCACTCATAGATGGCGGCAGCTGTCCAGAGTTTTGTGTCGACATTTCTTTGCGGGGGACACAATCCTGGGGAACCTAGCCCTTAACAGCTCCGCAGTAAAAAAGGCTCGAGGTACACCTAAGCACTTCTTATGAGTTGTGAATGTGAAAGCAGGCATGTCATTCTTCTGCTCCCTTATTTTGTCGGCAGCGTACTTGCCTCGACGGCTAAGCGCGCACTCTTCTCGCAGCACTGACCTTAGGTGTTGAGCCGCTGCTTCACTCGGCGGTGAGACGCTTCGTGGCGCCGGCGGCTCAGACACGCAGCGCCATGGAGTGGTGGTCATTGAAACTGACGTGCAGCAGCCAATGGGAGCCTCGTTCCTTGAAACTATGACGCGTGCCAGCCAATGGGACTGAAGCCAAAGTCCATCAGATTTTGGCTTCACTGCGCTTAATTGACAGCGGAAAAACTAGGTGCCTGTTGGCTAGGTTTTTTGCGCAGCTTCAAAGCTGGGAGCTCGGCTTCACTTGGAGAAAGGAGTTAAGGTGCCGTTGGGCACGGCTTCAAAGCTGATGACGACAACTCGCTCCATGGGACCCAGTTAATGCTTTCGCATTAAAACCGAGCAACCAGAAATTAAGCCTAACTCTGGCACTCGTTCGGCGATTTAGGCCCAAAGATGCTAGATGACGGCTAAACTATACTGGCTGTGAAGTCTAACTTTGGCACCTGTCTAGCGAATTAAAGCCAGAAACCCATAGTTTGGACAAAGAAGCTAGAGTGTGGCTCCACCTTGTGGAGACTGAAGAAAAGACAGCCGCTTCACTGGTGTCTACGCCCGTTCTAACCCGTGCTCGTCCTCAGCGCGCGCTAGCTTGACCCACCTCACGAGCCAGCTTTATTGTCGTCCTTTTCAATCCCCACGTCATTCCCCCTCTCGGGGGGGGGGGGGGGGGGGGGGCGGAGAGTTTCTTCATCAGGTGGTTTTCGTTGGTCCCCTCCCCGAGCACATGCCATGATTGTGGAGTTTTTGGCAGAGGGCATAGTGATGCCGTGATTCCAGTCACTGCACAGCCTCCGTCGACGATAGGGTTGCGTTGGGAGCTGTGCCTCGGCAAGCGATGCAAGGGTGGCCAGGACAGACGTGCTTTCCTGGTCACGACTCGTCGGTGGGGGGTGGTTGGTGAGGTCGTGGTGATGGGCGGTGGCCTCCCCAAGAGATGGCTTCTATGTGGCGAAAGATCTCTTGTATGTGAACGTAGCTCGACGGTTTAGGTATTATTTTGCTTGTGAGGCTATAGAGTTTGATGTGGTAGTTAAATTTCATCGTCGCTGAGTCTGATGTTCGCCAGTTCTGGTGGTAAGGGTAGTGTTCGGCGCAGGCGTTCGGGGCAGGCACGGCCAACAATAAGGAGGGCGGCCTCGATGTTGGCAGGTGTAAGGGCCCGTGATCCAGCTCGCACCAGCGCTCGGGGTACCCTTCCGGGGAGAACTGGCCGTGACCCATGCTCGTCCATGGATTGCCTGGTCGTGCCTGTCCAAGCGCAGGACGGTTCCAGGCAAGCCTCCGGCGGTGGAGGAGGCCGATATCTTAGTTCGGCCAGGATGTCCGCCTGGATCTGGTGGGCTGCTTGGGCCAACTCGTCCAAACTCCGGAACACCCGCCCACGCAGGTAGGGATGAAACTGCGGGTGGCTTTGCCGGATAGCCCGCGACACCTTGTCTGAGTCGGACGCACTAGGGTCAGCCCTGTCATAGAGAGTTTGGAGCGCCCGAACAAACTCGACTAGGGACTCGTCGCGGTGCTGAGTGCGCGCCCTAAGCTCATCGAGCATTCGCGCGCCGTAATCGGGAGGCAGAAATTCATTTTTGAACTGCTCCGAAAAGTCTTGTAGCGTCGAGAAGGGTGATTGTCTCCGACGCCATGTCGCGGCGCTTCCCGTGAGGGCGATCGGCAGTACGCGTGATAGAAGTTCAACCTCAGACATTTCAGACACCGCCTGGTATTCACGCAATTCGTCAAGAAAATCAGCAACCGATTTTCTATCTGCGTAGCCTGAATATTTCGGAATCTCGGCATGAGGACGGAGGTGCGACGTGGTTAACTCTCCTAGCAGTCGTGGTTGGTGTCGTGGATGCCCCTGACGACCGCCACCAGTGCTCGGTGATCCGTGAAGTAAGTGGCTAAGCGCGGTGGAAGTTTCTAAAACCTTTCAACATAACCGTACGCGTAGCAACTGGATACTGCCAAAGTCGGATTGCACACAACGCGGGTAATGTTTGAAAATAAGCCTTTCAAGCGGATGGCAAGGAAGACTCTCCTTTAGTTGCGTCGTTACTGGCAAGATGCCAGGGCCCTTCATCTCCGTGCTGCATGGCCGTCGGGAAAACCCGACTTCCCTGGCCTCGCGCCAAGAGCGAAGAGAAAAAATATTTTTCCTTGTTCACGCACGCGGCGATGACAATGGATGAGGTTAAAATCTCTTCAAAGTGTCGCCCGTAAAGCTATCGCTTTAGGAACAACTCTGGCCCACAGGACAGTGCTACCTGGGCAGGTATATGTGTGAACAACCCTTTACGGTCTGTGTCAATCTTGTCGCTTGAACCTCGTACATGCCCTTTCCGGCACTCACCTTGGCGATGCGCTTGAGCAGCTGGATGGCGAGCGTGCACAGCCGGGGGTCGAAGCGGAGGTAGAGGAAGTGGCCCACGGAGGTGACCAAGCAGGCAGCGCTCGACTGGTTAGGGGAGACCAGCAGCCTCTGCTCCAGGGGAGAGCTCGCTCCGGCGCCGCTGCCCGTGCTCAGCAGGAGCAGGCGGTTCAGCAGCGAGAAGCACAGCCGCACCGACGTCAGCAGGTCCTCGCTCTGCTGGCTGGAAGAAAAATGCTGAATGTGAGCGAAAGAACAAAATCTTGAACGAATGAGACCTGCGTCGGAAAGCAATTTTAAGCCTGAATCGCAATGGCCTCGTAAGCAAGGATAAGTCATACCGGGCAGCCTGTGGACTTCTAAATTAAAAAAAACTCCCATGGCAGCAACTGGAAAATTTGGTAAGTTGTTGTTTTGTTTGTTTTTTGATAACCTACGAGATTTAACTGGTTATCCGCAGTGCAAGCACAGACCCAACGTTTATGCGGAGCCTTTCCACCGTGCAAAATGTTCACATCACACGTACAGGTGGTGCAAAATTCACACTAACTTTTCTTGAGCGACCTACAAAGCACGGGAATTCCGAAGTGCATGATTTCAAGAACACTTGAAAGTATTTCTTTTGAGGGTTCTAGCACGCCATCGCGCTGCAAAGCTGCTGCGACCAGGGGATAGACGTCCAACAAGCACGGGTGTCCGACCATGTTGGACAAGGGCAACTTGTTACGAAAAAAGTTTCAACAAGATCCACAAGGAAACTAGCCCTCAACAGCTCCGCTATAAAAGATTAGCACAAAAGAGTGATTACACAACCGGCAAAGAGGCGACATGCGGCGCTGCAATTGTGCAAAGACAGTAAGAAAGGTGGGAACAGCCGACAATGGCTCTCGGCCCGACTACTGTCGCCCTCGGTGTCTTTGCAACATCGCAGCGCTGCGCGTGGCTCTTTCCCCACCCCGGCTGTCAATCACTTGTGCTGGTCCCTTTTATTGCCGATGTACACTGTGCGATGTTGTTAACATAAACACGGCACTAACGGTTTTTTCCCATTTTTGCTCGAAGGGGCGCTGGCAAGCACCAAATTTTAAACCTTAACTAGGTGTCCCAAATGGGCACCACACTAGTAATCTCAATGTCAGCCTTTCGACTCTAAGAGAAAAACAATAAATCGCTCATCCATGCTGATCGTGTGGCACTCTGTACACATCTTTGTCCTCACCTGCCTTCCAACTCTATGGCTCTTGCCACGGAAGCCTCCCCGGCAATGATGAGGCGGAGCAGAGCCTGGCCCGCGTCTCCGTGCAGCAGGCTGTAGACGCACACTTCGCAGCTCCTGCACAGACGCCAAATGCAGTCACCTGCGCCTCGTTGTTGATAGTGACGCTCCTCAAAAACTACACCTTTATTTAAGGTGACAGATTTTTGGCAGCTTGCAAAGACATTTTTTATTAGCCTTATGGGATGTGCGCGAACGCAGCAACTGCAATATTATTTTCTTACAAATTTAAGATCCAACCTCGAGGTCAAGGCATTCAAGTGAGCACAGCTCTTACAAGTACATTCTTAGGCTGTGAATTTCTTTAAACACATTAGTTGGTCCACATCAGCAAATAATTTTGTAACGAGCGATTGTAACTGTATTGCATGTATGTTTTAGCTGGAAGGAAGTGAGTCGGCCCCAATGGGAATCTGGTGTCTCTGCTGTAGATAGCAAATTTGGCCAGAGCAGTACAACCGCTAGCATGGGGGGGTCTTTAATGTGTGTAACGCAGTAGAGATACATGAGCGCACCCCAGAATGACGCTTACTTAAATTAGAGCGGGCAGGGGCGAGGAATGAAACCCGGGATCCTTGGGTTCTGCAGCACGAGCTTGCGCTAACAGATGCGGTGCGTCCACACGCTCAGCCACCGACGCTGGCCGTTTTGCTCCGGCCAGTGTGGTTTTGATCGTCTTTGCTACATCCGTATTTTCCCAGAGTTCTACCGGAGGGTGGCAGAGGCCCAGTCAGGCACCGTGCCTTTTATGGAAAACAGTCATTAGTGGGAATCTCCCCGAAAATTTGGACGGTCGCCGTTCACAAAAACTCTCTACGACATTGTTAATTGCACGATTGCTTCCGCCACAGCTGTGGAATTTACAAGATGGGACAAATATCCGTCCGTCAGACCGGATTCAAACCAGCGACCTACGAATGCGAGCAAATCGTTCCCTCTTGAGTTAACCGCTCTACCAACAAAGCTATGTCGACGAAACAGATTTGAGCAAATTAAACGCAGCGTTTGCTCCATTTTCTTTCTACCTTGAACAATGTAGTGGCATCTCGTGAGCTTCAAGCGCACACGTGACAAAGAAGTGTGAACTGGAGGTTGGGCGTAGTCTATGCCCGACCTCCAGCCGACGCGCGTACAAAGTTGCCCGAGTGGATGGACTTGCACACTACGTGGCCAGTCGTCGGAAAATCCTTTTGCGGGACCGAAGAACGCGAAGTTCGGTTACGACACACCGAGGAGGCCAGTCGTAGGTGAGGAACGGATGAGGCACGGGAGTGGAATCGAGAGCTGTAGCGAAAACGGGGCGAAAACCCTCGGAATCGTGCTTGAGAGGCGGTGCAGAAACGACGACGGCACTACAATGGCGGTGGATTACGCGAGCATCATTTGTTGTCACTTCGCGACCGATTCGAATGCGCGGTCGAGACGGGACAATAAGGGGGCCCGGCAAAAACACATTCGGGGTGCGCCGCGGGTGCACAAGGGGTTCGCTCACCCGACGGTGCTGGCCCTGAACGCCGGCGACAGGGTGAGCACCCTGTGGAAGATGACGAGGCAGCGGTGTCCCACCACGTCCCGGTCCCGGGCGGTGGCGTAGGGCCACTGGTGGAACGAGGGGAACAGGTCCCGCAGCACCACCACCAGGCACGCCAGGAAGTCCTCATCCACCGTCTCCACGAACGTCTGCGGTGCGGTGACCATACGGCATGTATAATTCGGAAACTTTTTGACCTCCAGGAACCACCCACCTGCCTCGAACGGCAGCCAAGGAAACCCTTCCGGTCTCGATGTTGACGCGACCGAGCGGTGCGGAAGCCAGCGGAGCTTTTAAACAAAAAATGGATGCATCTAGACGTGGTGAATGATGTTGATTGGGGCGAAGCTCTGGTGGTGCTGATGATACTGATTTTGTTCATAGGTGGTGCTGATTTTTTTTAGAGTGCAGGTTTTAGGGGCCCGTTCCCGGCTTGAGCGGTGTCGCCGTCGCCGCCGGCGTAACCAAGGTCACGTGACCCCCAAGGTCATCCCAAGGTCACGTGACCCCCAAGATCACCACAAGGTCACGTGACCCCTAAGGTCACCTCAAGGTCACGTGACCCCTCCCTTAGGGTCACGTGGTCCACAAGGTCATGTGACTCCCCAAGTCCCGTGACACCCCCCACCCCCGAGGTCCCTCATCGAGGTCACGTAACCTCCCTCGAGGTCACGTGACCACCCCGAGGTCACGTGACCACCCCCAGGGTCATGTGACCCCCCCCGCCGAGGTCATGTGACCTCCCCGATGACGTCATCGTCACTGATGACGTCACCGGCATCCGCATCGTCATCATCACTGATGACGTCATCAGTGACGTCACTGATGACCTCACCGGCATCCGCATCGTCATGGATGACGTCATCAGTGACGTCACTGATGACGTCACCGACATCCGCATCGTCATCATCGCTGATGACGTCATCGGAGTCCGCATCGTCATCGTCACTGATGACGTCATTAGTGACGTCACTGATGACATCATCGGCATCGTCACGTGACCCCCCCAGGTCACTTCACCCCCCCCCCCCCCCCCAGCACCCTTCCCTCCTCCTCCTCAAGAGCTGCGCTCTAATTCGGTGTTACAGGGAGTTGTAAACGGCTTTCACTTTTTTTATTGCTCATAGGTAGTGCTGAGTTCCGGGTTGCGTTTCACCTTCATTATTACTGCTTTATGGTCGGTGATTCTTCTAGCGGGTCAGCTTGGATCTGCTAGAAGCCGTGGGAACGCATCTCCACCGCTTAAGTGAACAATCCATGTCAGAAAGAGAATGTGTGGTATGGATCGTGGTTATATACGCAGTTGAGCATTTGACCGCAGCCCCCTCTCGTCTATAAACGTTGAGCCAATGCATGCAAAGTTTGACGCGATTATATATGCATTTGACCGCAGCGCCCTCTCCTGTAGAGACGTTGAGCGGCTACATGCGACGTTTCATCCATGACATCCCGAGCTCTTGAGTTACTACCACATTTCAGAGCCCCCTACTCGTCCCGCAGTCGTGGCCGAGTGGTTAAGGAGATGAACTAGAAATTCATTGGGGTCTCCCCGCACAGATTCGAAACCTGTCGACTGCACAAACATTTTTTCTTTTTTTTAAGAAAGACAGATGGGGTGGCAATCGATGTGAGCACAAACGCCGGACAAGGCTAGACCCTAAGGAGCTTCGCTCCTAATAACGTGCGTACTAGGGAGTGCTTGGCCCGTAGTAAGGCGGTGTCGGCGAGGGGCTCGGATATCTAGAAGAGCACTTGAATTGGAAGAAAGATTTGGGAGCTCGGGGATCTAGTACAATCTAGTAGAGGAAAAGGTCCACCGTCGACGACGCTTTATTGTATGCAAAAAGCGGCGAAACACCGCTCGCGAGGAGTGTACCTAGCTGTGTCCTAGCTTTATTTTGCACAAAAACACCCAGTGTCGTATGCTGCGTAAAAAAAGAAAAAAAAAAAAGAAAGGTTGACAAGCACTTAAACTTGTTGCAGCAAAACCAAAATGCTAACCTATTATCTGCTATTTTTCCCCACTTTTTTGTCATTCTTTTTCTTGGGACCACCGAAGTCAGTGCCTACGATTTGCCACTTTCTGCTCTTGTGATTACCCCCCTGGGTGCAATGGAGAATGTCAGATAGCACTGCCATGGTTGCCGTAAGCTGTATGAGGCAGAACCTTGTATAGCTTACGAAAGAAAAGTATCCACCCTTTCTCTCATAATTGTTCCGAAAATATACGAGAAAATCTACATCTGGATCTTCAGCACAAGGCTAGTCTGGGTCTATTCGAGACACATGCATAAGCAACGAAGAGCTGGATTACGTACGAATAAGAACTACAGCCGACACATTATGAAGCATAAAAACAACATAAAACACCTAGTGAAGAAAGGTAAAAAACACAGGCGAGCTGGTGAATGTTGTACTGTCCATTTTTTTTTATTTTTCCTACGTCTCAGGGTTACTATGGATATAAAACACCTAACTGTGAAGTACAAAAGAAATTCAAATCAAAATAATTGAAACAAAATCTAAACCTGTTGATGAACATAAAACAGTAACCAAGAATCAAAAACTGCGCTAACGTCCACTGCTTGCTACCTGAAAAATGGAGTGTACTCTCATTAATAAATGTTCAACAAAAATACATATATTGGTCTGACATTAGTGTCTATGAGTACATTCTAGACATTTATATGTGAGGTTCTTTCACTGGTAAAGCTTATAACAGAATTAGTAAAAAAAAAAAAGTGAATGTCATCGGTGCCACAACAGGTGACAGGACAGCAGCTCCTACTGACCTAGCATTTCATTAAAAAGTGCTAAAAAAGTGTCATTGTTATTCTTTACCTTGCACCATGTCAAAGCTGTTTTATGACATCTCTTCTAGAAGAAGCAGCTTGTCCAAGCGAAAGCCAAAGATTATTGCAAATGTGAATGCCCTAGACACAAAAACCATACCTCGGACACAGATGCGAGGAGGCTAAGAAATGCGAGGCAGACCGGGTGGTTGCCCACCACCCTCTCCTGGGATGCCATGGCCTGACTGAGCATGCTGTCTGTGACCAGGTAGCCCCTGGATCAAAATCGAAAAAGGTCCCCAATAGGTTTGCATAAAATATTACTGCCAGCAAGTAGAAAACACTGAAAAAAGCAAACAATCACCAACCAGGAAACAAGCATGTTCACGAAGTTTGACATATACAGTCGAATCTCGTTAATTCGTACTCCAGGGGGACTTTAAAATATGTTTGAATAAAGCAAAGTTTGAACTACCGGGAGTTTCCTCCCATAGAGACGCATAGGATGGGACCCGCATGTTAGTTTGAATTATCCGCAACTTTGAATTAAGAGAGTTTGAATTAACGAGATTCTACTGTAATAAAGAGTATGGCAGCGAGCCACCATCTTGACAGCACGATAGGAGAGCCGTAGGCACGGATGCCACACTTTTTTTTCTGGTGTAAAATCAATGTTTCTTAACTGGCAGAACCCAAGGCCCCTTTGCAGGATAACATTTGACCACGTTTCACCAAGTCAAAAGGAGAAACGTCGAGATCCGACCGCAGGTTACCATGTAAACTAAGCGTTGCGCAGCTCAGTTGCTGCGGTTACTCGCTGCTATATCTAGGCTTAAGCACCGGCAACACGGACAAACGTACTAGTCGATTGCTACGTGTGAATGGGCCTTTACAGTAGTTACCATGAAATGTCAGACCGGTATGGAGACAAAAAGTAAATGCCCTTGTGAGCTTCTCACTTGGCAAGCTGTGCCGCAGATTTGGGTTTGGTGCTGAGCGTCGGCAGGATTCCCGTTTGCACCAGATGGCCCCAGATGGCTCTGGGATTCTGTTTGGCCAGCACGGCCGCGACACGCAGGCACTCTCCCAACAGCTCCAAGGGAGGATGTGAAAGCGTTGTTACCCTGGGGTCGAAAACAAATCCGCACTCACACTCCTCGTCTCAGCAGAGGTCCTAGGAAGCTCGCACGTACCTTGCAAGTTGTTCGGTTCCTTCCGTCATATTTGAACAGATAACCTACACTAGAGTAACTGTACATGCTTGGATAGTATTGCAAAAGTCTAAAACTTGAAGTACTGCGGGAGAAGCAACCGTAGCCCTTGCAGAAGAGCTGACTAGCACGACGACATGAGGAGGCGATTCACAGCGCATGCGCCGGTGCCGACGCGCGTGTCAGACTCTTGTCAGACTTCAGTGGAAGATCTACATTTCGCGAAGGCAGAGTGAAAAATTGCAGTGGCTTAGCTCGGCTATGCCAGGATATATATAGCGTGAGCTTATGCGCACAAAATGAGAGGCGCTATCAAGCAGCTCCGGTGCAGCGTCAGACTTGGCTACTGCGCAACGGAGGCACACAGCTGGGCACGCAGTGGCGCCAGTGCGTCTGCCGCAGCTATGACGTCACTCCTCTGGAATGCGCAGACAGGCGAGGCGCGCACGGCGGCGGCGGCTTTGGCGCACCAGCTGTGCGCCGTGTGACGTCACTGCTCCTCGCGCTTGCGCAGCACGGCTCTTTGGGAGCCACGCGAAACTGCTCAACCTCGGCCAGTGTAGCTCACGCTACAAAATATGTCCCTCCCAAATCTGGCGCTCCTCAAGGAGGCATCTCCGCAAGTGCTGCAGTCAAATTTGATGCACGTGACCCTTCTCTACCAGGAGGGGTTGGCGGAAAAAAGAAAAGGAAGATGATATCCTGGCTCTGCCATCTAGTTACTCAAAATTACACCCGTTCCTGTTGAACAAGCAACACGTGCAAGTCGGAAAACTCTTTTTGAGCACCATTCTTGTTTAAGTTTTTCGTTTTCTGAACAACATAAAACATCCTCTCGCAAGTGCTAATCTTCATAAATCATTTTGGATGAACAGGCCAGGTTTCAAAAACCTAAATGGAAGTCATTTCATGAGATGCACAGAAAAAACTGAGGAACAAGATGTCATAGGACAACGGAATGTTGGGACGGTGGATAAACAAGAGGGACTTGAACATCGTCCCAACGTTAATTTGTACATTGTCAATGTTCCATTCATCATATTTTAGGAAGGAAGGCACATAGAAGAGACGAGCAAAAAACCAAAAGCATTGCTTTACCTTTCGAGCATCGCAAAGAGTGCATCCACCAAATGCGCCAACAGGTCGTGGAGGGAAGGGTCAGACTCGAGAAGGCTGCGCACTAGACGAGTGATGTGGAGCACTCTGCGAAGCCAGGCTTGGTCCATGTCCCCTGAAAGAGGTTTCCCCACAACACGTCGGTCAGAGCCTCAAAAAGCGGCCAGCAATAATAGAAAAAAATTTTTTTTTTTATTGTTTACAATTTTTAAGTGAAATGTTTACAGTTTATGGTTCTTAATCTTCTTTTTATAAATCTGGTGTTAGATTTGACATACTAGCTTGTATTTTTAGGTTCTCTATGCAATACATGCAAAAAAAACAATGTTCTTGTGCACACGTGAGAAACGGCAACATACTTAAAAAAGCCTAGTAAAATAAAATAATTCGCTCCTTTCAAACCTCTGAATGCAATGAACAACGAAAATAATGTGTGCGACACTTCTTTCATTTTAAAATAAAGAAAAAAAAGCAAAAAGGCCATTTCAAGGGACTACGTAACAAAAGTTCCTTAAATTTTTCATTACACATATTCTAAAGTATATGCATGCCAAATTTGGTTGTGATAGGACAATATTAAGAACAGAAATTATTGCACACAAACTGCGAAGGTGTCCCAAAACTACATGAAGAGAAAAATGCATTTTAATGTTACCATAGATATACTCTTTAGCGGTGTGGAAATAATATTTTGTTAATAAATTTCCATGAGAAATTGAAGCTACAGAAGACTGCAATGAAGAGGAGAAAGTTAGGCCTACTTGTCAGAGTAAATCTGATGATGGGCGACACAACAACTTGAAGAACCACGCTGAGAAAAATTACTCAAATTCATGACGTACTGGGTTGCCTGGAGGTCTTCAAATGCGCATCTAGTTTCACGATTATAACTGGCACTAGTTATTTTTTATACCTCAAATGTAAATATTCAAAAATAATAAAACACCATAAAACCCCAAATCACATTTTTTGCAAAACATGGCCGATTTTCTACTTGCACCACGGTTCGCACGTGCATCCCAGCACTGAGATAGCACTAAGTTAGCGCTGCCTCAGCACCGAGTTAGCACTCAGACCTGAGTTTGTGCTCCATTTTGTGTGTGAACAGGAAAGGGCCGGGAAGCACCGATACAACGCTGATGTGGTGCAAAATCAGCATTGTGTCTATCGCTCTGAGCATTTAGGAAAGCAAATCCCCAACAGGCCTTTAGGGAAGCCAAATCCCACACTGGAGATGGAGAAAGGAAGCACCACAGAGAAAAAGGAAATGAGGAGCTGCATTCTTTCCAGCCAGTCTCTTGAAGGAAACCTTGAATGCCAGAAAGACGAGGGTCATAAAATGCTGCTTATCGGCTTCGACTGAAGAAATAGGCTTATTAGGCTTACTTTTATGACTTAGTGCGCTCTGGCAATCTCGAAGTCTGCTACAGTAGATGCAAACTGGTAAATTTCCGGCAAAAACAAAGGATGGCACTTTTTGTAGCTGAAAGTCAAGAACAATGTGCAAGGATACCAGACAATAGATTTTTTTGTATACAGTAGAACCCATGAAATTGCAGTCAGCAGGACCTTATGATTGTAGGATTACATATGTCTTAAACAATAAGCAAACTCCAGGAAATATGCAGCACACTTACAGATACTTAATTGAAAAGGGTGAGTCATTTAAATACTGCTTATAACATCAGAGATCCTATGTCTTGTGAAGATATTATTTAGCTCATTTACAAAATCAAATGCTTACGGATTGACTCTTCAGCATGGCTGAAATTGTTCACTCATGTGAACTAGTATCAAATAAAGTCTAATTTAAGTTTCGGAAGGACTACCCAACTTACTTGGCTTAGCCATCTCACAGAGGCAGATTTGCCACCCATTGACGCCCACGTGCCACTGGATCATGGAAACTCCTGAAATACAAATGCCATCAAAAACTGATCGAGTCAGTGCAAAGTATACACATTAATGGCAATGTACCTAATAATAATGACAAAACGTAAAAAAGAAAAAAAACAGACGGGCACAAATAAAAACAAGATGAAAGATCTTCCACCAGGGCTTAAATTTAAGTCTTCAAAGTTGTCACGTTCCATTCTTGCACTTTCCTTTTTCACTTTGAACTTAACCCCTATAACATGCTTGTCCCACCCATATTAGTATTTAATTTCCTGTCTTCTTTTGTGCACAAAGCAGCTTTGATATGCCAAGACCCAACAGAGGTGCACAAGGTAGTGTACGAACCTTCTGATACAAGCAGCTGTCCTTCCGTTCCTCTTGGCAAGATGACGGAACCTGCGCACATTATGTTCGCCAGAATCCATGGATGCACATTGGTTCCGGGAAACACGGAGTGTGACGCAGTTCACACGAACAAGCGACGACCGATTTTGTACCGTCTTTTCCTCATGAATGACAGGTTCCCATAAAAAATGACGAGCGTGGTGGAATGTGCTGTAAATCCAAGGATTCAACTTAGGAGGCAAAATATAGAGTTTTTCGCTGCCTTGTACGGGTAGAACATAAAAAAAAAAAAATTGGGGCTCCAATCTACGCTGTGAAGCTGGTTCTTCACTGTGCTATCACCTGCAACGACTGCCTGCTGCACTATATAAAATGCCACCGCCGGTCGCAGCACGCCGCCGCGAGTCGTATTGCCGTTTATTTTCCCTTTGCCGCTCCTAGTATTCACGCTGCTCCTCGGGAGTCCTAACTATGCGTGGCCTATTCATCGCGGAGGTGCAGCAACAATGAAATTAGTTGCTATACTCCGTTTCATCAACGTTTAAGCACAGCGGATGTTACGAGCCATTGAAGCCAATCGGAGGCCGTGTGAGTGTCACGTGGCCTTAGAGAGGGGGCACAGCGAAGCACGGAAAGTGCATCACAGGCCACGTCCACGGAACGGGACTGGCTAAGATAGCTCGTAGCATCCGCTGCGTCCGGACGTAAGGTGAAACGGGGTATAGGGGGGTTCTTTTATGTATGAAAGGCTAGTGACGTCACTCCCCACGTCGCAAGCTGCCGTCGCCACGGCAGCAGGCCCCATTATCATCCATTATGCGGTTCACACTTCACTCAAGGGCTTCGAATGACGTCAACCCCTTTCGAAGCAGCTGTAAACCTAATCTTTACCGGAACGCGTGGGAGGGTGTTCCTATTGGTCACACGTGCCTTATCATGCATTATGTGGTTTTGATGCATGTTTTGTGGTTTTCTTTATTTAAACGGATACTGAGCTGTATGCTGTTTGCCTCATTTCAAAGGAGATATGCTGTTTTGCCGTCAATTGTTCGCTGGGAGTTTTTTGTTTCCAACGACGACATGAAACTTTCCTTGGATGGTAAAAGTATACAGCTTCGCTGTAAAAAAAAGTCGCCCCTTTGCCATACTAGAGTGGCAAAGGCAGTGGTAACACAGGATGTGATGTGTTGCTGTGGAGATATTGTGCACACATGTGGCGACTGGATGGCGCAAAGCGGCCCTGTGTCGTGCAAGGTAGGCGCGTGGGTGATCTGTGGGTGTCTTACTTGTGGGTGCCATTTTCTGCAGTTGCAATGTAAATGCGACTTTTCAGGAGCCTGTTGGAGTGTCAGACGCAGTAGACGGAGAGCGTGCAAAACAGAACAATTGGAATGTGGCAGCGCCGAGCAGAGCCCTGGTGCCAGCTAGCAGCAAAAGAGAACCAAACACTCGTGGCAAAGTGAGCGTCTGCCTTCAATTCTTTTCTGCCGCTCTCCCTCGCGCTTTTTCTCTGGGGAAGCTTTGGAGCACGCTTGTCTCACGGAGCAGAGTGCCACTGTATGTTTGAACACGTGATGCTTTCCTCTCGACAAAAGTAACACGGAGGCACTCAAGGAAGAGGTTCGGCTGGCACTGGTGTAAAATTAGCAAGGACACGAGCACCGCGTCAGCATTCGGCTGGTAGTCGGCCTGTCGACTTCCGTTGCTGACACCGAATTGGACATAATTAGGTGCCAGTTATATAATACATTCTGCATTAAAAAAGTGCACTTGTCATTCGTGCAAACTGTGTCAAACGGTATGCAGTCCAATCAACGTCCTAAAAGAATGTCGGAACTACAATGGGGGAAGGCAAAAGATGTATCAGCGGGCAAGCGACAATGCACGCTAAGCTCTAAAATTCTTGTTCGTACATGTTCTAACTATGCTACGTGGTCTTTGTGAAAAGAGTGACCTAGAGACGCGAAATAAGCCGCACTTAGAGTGTTGGCACCCCTTTCGCCCGCTCCACACTAGGCACCAAAATGGCGTCGTCGACATGACTATCAGGCAATTGGCGATCGTTAGGATTAGAAAATGTAACTGCCTTAGATAGGGTGTCCGAAAGCTGAGACGATATTGTTTTTTTCTCTTGCAGGCCGTTTTAGCATTTCTGTAGGACGGGAAACGGATTCCTGGGATCTTAGATCAAGTTTCAGATAACTGGCAACAATGATTTTTAGAACCAAGATGGCTGAAATGTTGTTAATCTAAAGCGTAGCCTATTTAGGGGCTTTGGCACAACTGGGTGTAGTAAGTACTACATCCACGAGTGAACTCAACCCAGTGTTCTTAGAGCACCAGCTTTTACGCTGATTCACATTCCATCTTTCTGTAAAGTATCTATGCCTGAAAAGGCTCTCGAAGTGTCAACTGGTAATGATCAGCAAGACTTCCAATCCACAGCCACTCCTTTAACGTAGTAGGTATCTCGAGGTACAAACAAGTAAGGGAGATACATATTACACCTTTGCTCTTGCTAAGAAATTGTCCGAAACAATTTTTCCAAGACATTTTCAGAACAAACTATTTTTCAGACTTCTGTTTTCCCCTTGCACAACTTGAGGTAACATCACTCTAAGATCAAGAGTGTAGACTTCCAAAAGTTGTCACAGACGCTGTATCCAAGGACAATATTTAAAGCCTCAACTTCATCCTGGAGATGCTTCCATAAAGCAGGTCTATAACTTGACTCAAAGAAACGCACCTTTGGAAATACGGAAATCAAAACCCTTGCTCACGTGGTCAGCCATCACGGATCATCCGTACAAGAGGTGCAGAGTGCGACACTCTTGGCACAAAACATGCAATTGGCGATTTTTGCTATTTTATTCTTAAACCTGAACTGCCAAACCTACTATGGGTCAACACACCGTTTACAAACAAACTGGCATTTTCCCACACGAGGGGTGGGCACTGCACACGAGGGGTGGGCACTGCATGTGTGCAGAAACCAGATTCACACGAGGTGAAGCACATGTGCATGTGCCAAGCCCACAGCAGCAGCGTGATGTCAGAGTCACGTGTTTGTCTATACCGTGGTGCAGAAAGCTACCTCATTCGGGGCTCCAATCTGGGTGGTCAAACTTCATGCTCATCAATACCTTGTCTTGGTAATGTGCGAAACGGCTCCGATATTGCACTAGTGCTAGCTGTGCCCCGCAGCATACGGTATTGTGGGATGTTGCTCGTGCCCTATTCTGAAGGCCTGCAGCATAGTCTCTTACCTAACAGCAGACGTTCCTGAAGCCGACACAATCGCAGCACCGTGAGCTTTAGTAAAATATGTATTTTGCCTTGTAATTCTACTGTGAAGGTACTGTGTCAACTTCAGGCCAAACGTAAAGGCCGGTTCACACCCCTGCGGCTGTTCGCGACCGGAGAGGCTTGAAAGCCGGTTTTAGGCCTTTTGTGACTGTTTATGACCGGCCGCGCAGTAGTGCGGTTGGTCGTGAGTTGTGACACAATCACTTGTAAACAGTGGCGAATGTGTGAACCAGCCAAACTAAAGTGCTTTTTGAGATCCTCGTCTTATTGTCAGAACTCAATCCGCGAACTCTAAGCATCCTAAAAAGCCCGAAATTACATTCATGAGCGGCCGATTTGCGTGTTAAAAAAGGGATTAAAGATCCTGACGCTTACCGTTGGCATAGAACGACAGATGGCACTTTCGAATCTTGTTGATTAGAACGACGAACGGCGATTGTCAGTGCTTGCGAGCGCTGGGTTAACATGGACGAGCGGCCGACCAGTCCCGCTCGTCCATGCGGGAACCCATCGTTCACGAGTGGTTGACAAGCGCCGACCAAATTCAGCCAGGTTCGGAAGTGCCATCTGTCATTCTGCACTAATGGCAAGTGTCGGGAACATTTATCACGTTATTGAAGTACAAATCGGTCGTGCATCATGAATCTAATTTCGGGTTTTTAGATTGAGTTATGACAATAAAAGATCGAGGTACACCTAAGCACTTCTTATAAGTTGTGAAGGCGAAACCACGTACATCATTTTTGCTCTCAGCGTGTTGGCGCTGACGGACACGCAGCGTCATGGGGTGGCCGGTCGTTGAAACTGCTGCGCAGCATCAGTTTCAATGACCGGCCGCCCCATGGCGCTGCGTGTCCGGCGAATGGGAGCCGGGTCGATGCGTGCTAGCCAATGGGATCGAAGCGGTGTAAAAGGTGCCATGGCTAACCGGCGAATGGGAGCTAGCTTGACTTGAGAGAAGGATTTAAGAGCCGTTTGGCGTGGTTTCAAAGCTGATGACGTCGGCTCGCTCCATGAGACAGTTAATGCCTTCGCATTAGAATGAGGATCTCAAAAAGCACTTCAGTGCCCCTTTAAGACATCACCTAAGGCTACAGCAAAAAGGAGCGAAAAGAAGAAAAGACTGCTATTCTAACGACCTTCCACATGCTCACCAGTGCCGTAGGGAAAGTGGTTTGTTTTCAGCTGCACTGTAGATCCATCTGACATGGTGTTCATTTCCTGGGGATCAATGTGATCCAGGGACTCCACAAAGCACGGAAGGTCTTGCAGGTAATGAATAACCTGGGTCGCAACATATAAAAAAGAAGAAAGAAAAACAGATTGGCAACACATTAAAGGTGTGGTTTCAGCAAAGTGATGTTTTCGGCCAGTTTGTTCATCGTGTAAAGGAAACAGTGGTGTAATGAACACAAAAATATACGCCAAAACAGGAGGCGCCTTGTCCTGCTCCGGTCTATCTTCGTCCCCGGGTTTCTTTTTGGCACCGTTTTCTTGTGCATGGTTTCAATTAGAAACTTTCTGGGCATCATCCCAAACTACTAAATCAGCCCATTGAACAAAAATAGAAGAAACGCACAGCACTTGACGGCCTTCCAAAAACGCTCAATTTGGACGCGTTCACAAGTTTCGTATTGGCGCAAACATGCGGCACCCTAACAGAAAGCCAAAGCCTAGAAATGCATCCAAGTTGGATGCTTCCTTGCAACGCCGTAAGCCGCTGTATAATACCTACTATCTTTCTAAAGTGTGTCAATTTAGTGATTTTAGACCATGCCCAGTAATTTTTAACTAATTAAACCCTTAATTATATAAAAATTAAAAAGTTAATTACTTGGAAGTAAATACTAAACTAAGAATATTGCACATTTTTTAAAATTTTACCAAATAGGCCGTTTGGCGGAGACCAATGTGACATTAATTTTTTCTCTGCGTGACGGAAACTTTTCTCACAAACGCTTGGCCTGCGTTTTGAAAAACACCCGGTCCTTGCTGCCGTACCCACCAAACACCTTAGCATGCAACTCAACAAGTGAGTTAACCTCCAGAGACATTCAGATATGTCGTTTGAATCTTGAAAATGTCTATACTAATAAGGGCTCCCTACAGATATTTGTTGCTGGAAAAGTACACTGTCTAACAAATTTACGTACTCCGTTTCACATTAGCATACGCTGTCAAAGCAGCTGGCACGAGCACATGACTTCACCTGACATCTTATTTCTGCAGAGCACGTGCAAATCAACCATCGCAAGATTAAGTCACATGCTCATGACAGCACTTTTGTAGTCAAAATTTCAACACTGCTCGCCATTACAACGCCGCTCCAACACTACAATGCTTGCAAACTCATTACAAGAGAATTCGTCTCGTCATCTACAAATGGGTTTTATCACACATAAAAGATGTCCAAGCACGACACGGCAGATACAAGAAGTGCCTCGCTCTCTCCAAGCGTCGTGGCACTCACCTTCTGTGCACTGGCTTCTCCTGCCCTTGCCAGTGACGCCGTCATTTCGAGTAGAGGCTCCGCATTCAAGGGGAAAGCTCGCTTCGCTTCAGCAAACAGGTGTCCCAGTCCCGTTGCTTCACCCTGAAATAAAATGGTGTGGTGGTGGTGGTTCTTACCGCTTAGCCTACCACTGTGAAGTACTATAAAGGCGGCTTTCTAGCGGCCGTCGAAGAAAAAAGTCGACGATGCACTCAAGAAAGGACGAGGCCTGCACGTCTGAGACGTTGGCACGTTGGCGTTCATGTCGTACTTGGGTCTTATCAATCTGTGATACGTGGTCAGCTCTAATACCCCTTGATGTCGAAAAGTTTATGAAGGGGTGATCTCGGTCTGTGCCTTGTATTCACCGGTTTTTGTGTCGCCAATGAAACTGAAACAACTGTTTGGTGAAGGACACAATCTCGACGATGACCAATGAAATAGTATGACTTTTTCGTTACTGCCACTAGCACGGCCAAAGACAAACTGCTATTCAAGCCACTAAGTGGCAGTGGGTTTCAGGAGTGTCTATTGAGCCAGATCAGGGGAGGGAGCAAGGCATCAACCAGACGACGCCAACAGGCGATGGTTTCAACAATTTCGAGGCAAACATTACTTGTATGTAAAACTTTCCAAACGTGATACGCACATCTTCCCTCCACTAGCAGCACTCCTGTAAGTCAAATGTGAATCGATGTCACCCTACCAGGAAGTTGGTCATCCTTGAATGCTCACCTCCCTCCAGAAGTCTTCAGCCAAAGCTGGATAAGCAAGCAGCTTCTCGGCGAGGCTATACAGTGGCTGTAAAACAAAAAGACTACTATATCACAAACAACTCGCACACGTCTTGCGGCGACTATTTCCCGCAAAATTCGCAAATTGAAGGCAGTTAAAAAAGACTGACCACTCAGAAACAAAGATAATCGCTACACTACTTAACAAATAGAATATGTGGCTTCACTTCATAAAGTTTGTTTCAACGAAAAGTTTCGAAGAAAGGTACTGGGCGAAAATTTGCAGATTACTAAAAACTGTGACCCTCTCCATTGGAGTAGGGTGTCAAGACCACCCCAATAATTGTTTGTAACAAAACTGCGCATTTGTCGATAAAGATGACCAAACCAAACCAAAGCCAGACTACCTGTGCAGAGAAACGCGATGGCAGAGTCTCTGCAAGTCTCGAGTGTTGCATTTGAGTTATCTTTAAGTCAACATATTTTCCGAGTGTAAGAGATTATAAAAATTATATCTTATGGATTTTATTGACCCAATTATACAGGTGTGCCTCAGACAGCTTATTGCTTCTCACATGTTCCAAGTTCTGCACCACAATGGCATAGGACTGAGGAAATAACAGTGAGAGAAGCCCCGAGCTTTTTCGATTTTTAACTGTGCAGAATTACTCTTGATACTCGGTATGTTGCAGGTTGCGCTTCTTTAAACATCTAGGTATGCATAGATACCTCACCAGACACCTTATAAGCTTGCGACCATACTGTCGTTCGTAACATTCCAATCCTAATATATCCAAGGGTCCCCAAAGCCCCAGGCTCCAAGGATGGAGAGACTGTTCAAGAAGTGTTGGCAGTTACACCAAGTAAAAAAACATTCTTTTGTTAGCTGTGTTTTAGATATTACAGTTTTAGTAGATTTTTTCGATACTTCCGATAACGATACCCGATGACGACATCATGCATGTGCAAAGGCAGTGGTGTAGTGTCGGGTATCGTTATCGGAGTTGTCGGAACGATCTACTATAACTCTCTACTACTGAGTGTTGGCATTATCTTTCATGCACACTGTTCCTGGTGTCCGAGTTCGTCGTGACTAACCCTCATTAGCTTGTTTGTGGCCTGCAACAGATAGATAGCCTTGGCTTACCCCAATGGGACCGAGGGTGTGGTGTTCAAAAGATGACACCAGAAGTAGCACGAGTTCGTACACGATGGCGTGGACCTTTGTCGGAACAACCTGGACAAACGACAAGATTGTGTGGATGGATGGATAAGGCTGAACCCTTGTAATTGGGCAATGGCTTACACCATTTAAACAAAGCTTTCATTTCAACTACCAAATAATCTTCAATTAGAAAAAAAACAACTCCAGTAAGGCTAAGTCTTTTAACAGTACGCTTCTAAATTCAAAATGAATTAGTGTTGTGCGAATATTCTAAATTTTTAATTGTAGTTCCGAATAATACATCATCCGATACTCGCTTCGAGATGAACTGCGATATAGTATTTTTTAGGTGCTGATCGCGACGGGTTAGCCTAGTTGAGCACTTCTTACTGGTGCACTGCGGAGAGGCAACAACCGCGAAAGCCAGCTGTGCAATTTTATTTATTTATTTATTTATTCATTCTGCCAGCCGTGAGGCCAAGGCAGGAGTGGTACATATTTTCAAAAACATACCAAGGACACACAAAGAATTCAATAATTCAGTCACATCCCTTGGTGACATGGGAAGAAAGAAACATTTTAATTTCATGAGGGGCTACATGCAATAGTGGTACAAGTGCAAATGCAGAGCTCGCCAACAAGTCGCTCACTAATTTTATCTGTGCCTGTCAATGTCAATATAGC
Organism: Ixodes scapularis; assembly: GCF_016920785.2. NCBI lineage: Eukaryota > Metazoa > Arthropoda > Arachnida > Ixodida > Ixodidae > Ixodes > Ixodes scapularis. The sequence goes on along the minus strand of NW_024609857.1, from coordinate 38,067,753 downwards.
GTTTGAACTTCGTATATATAAGTGTACAGTGTTCCCTACCACCAAAAGTAGAGTACCACATGTATAAGCGTAACATCTGGGACCAAGAATATCACAAACAGTAAAAGTGTACTTGCACCATTAATGCACGTAGCCCCTCAATTGTTGCTTCTCCGCAGTGTACTGGTGCTCGATAAAAAAACAAACTCAACGGGGCGCGAGCCGCATGCGGCTCTTCGTGGGTTCAAGTGTGGCTCGCGGCTCCCTGGTAAGTGTGCCCCCCTTCCTCTGCTGTGCCCCATGGCAAAGAAATATTCTAGAATTAAAAAGAACAAGAAAAACTCACAGTCTTGTACTACACTACGTACGTACAGCTGGACTGCTTTTTGACACATAGATGTGTGCAGTGATCCCGTTTTCGTTATTGTTCTAGAAAGAATTTCCGACCGTATACGCACAATGGGTGTCAGGGGCTGGCTAGCGAACCATGCATTCATTTTTGCTTAGCGGTTGGAGAAACATTCTGCTGCCTGGTGGTATTTGTTGTAGTTGACAATTATAATTCTGCCCTCTGGAAAGGACTGTTCCCTCCGTATTGTTTCTTGTTCAAAGTAGCCCCCCCCCCCCCCCCCCCCGCCTCTTTGTTTTCCTGTGGTTCTCTGAACTTCTGTAGTTTTGTCCGCAGCTCTCACCCCATGTCACTCTGGCCGCCCCTGGAGCTCTAAACTCGTCAAACACAAGGTTCGGGCCTAAGTTAACCCCCTGCAAGCTATGTCTCGTCCCCCCTCAAAAAAGAAGCGTCAAACTTACGCCGTTGCCGACAAATGCAGGGTGCGAGAGGGCATTGTGAAGGTAGCCAAAGGCGTTGCTCCTGAGGGCAACCTGCCCCAAGTTGCCCGGGGGAACGTTGGGCAGTGCCCACGAGCGCACCAGAAGCCATGCAAGCAGCAGTGGTCCGTGCACCCCCTGGACCCCCAAGCAGGACATGCTCCTGTCCAGGGCCTGCGAGAAACAATATTTCTTTCCCCTCGGCTCCCTCCGCAAGACAGCTGTCCTTCAGAGGGCACCAAAAATCTCGATCCGCCCTCCCACAATAGAACTCCCAGGCTTTTTCTTTTGATTTGTTACGAGGCATTCCAGTCTTTTAAACGAGCGGGTCTACACCAACAATAGACCATTTTCAAAAGTGTGTGTCATCTATACCCCGTTTACCCCTAAGCTGACGGTGCTGGGAAAGCTACGTGTTGGCTGGACTAGTCGTACGTCCACGTTTCTTCCCTTGATGACGTTGCACCCAAACCCATGCGCAGAGAGCGGGGTTGGGTGGTGAAAGAGAGGCGGTTAATTTGTCCGGCAAGCGCGCAGCTTGTATTTTGGGCACGCACCCCGAGCATGCACTTGCCAATTGCTGATGCGGCAGTTGCATCAGCAATTGGCGAGGACTCGGATCCAATCGCATGTTTCGTGTCCGAGAAGTGGCGATCACCGACATTGCCCAATGAGGTTTTGAAAAGGGTCCATCTAGTGGTTTTAAAACAGACTCGAGACACGTTCAGTTTACGAAGTAATAATCGGCATTGGCCAGTACTCCGGGGTAACCCTGGAGGTTCCTCTTTCGAGCTATTCCTACCGGCTTCGGCCACGTTCACGTTTTGTTTGCACTCTTGTACAAGCATAAACGAAGTGAAGAAATATTGGCAGCTTTCTATTAATACGAACAAACTCACATTCCTAAAGCCACGCAGGGTTGCCATATGGCACAATCAAGTCGACGATTAACAGCTCATGAAATAGGTCGAGAAAAAATATGCCGTAAAATTTTGCAGTAGGCTTTCTAGACATAACGCATTAACAAATGCGAAAAAGATTAAAGTGCAACTCCGGTCAATATTTTCTAATTTGGGATTATGACTGTTCTCAGCTAAAGAAGTGTCCCTCAATTACGAGGTATAATTTCTTCTTCAATATTCTGTGGAGTTTTATAAATATCACGGCTCAAAGTTTGGTTTCGGGCATCTACGGCAAAATCGGAACTATCTGCTAGAGAGATGGAAACATTGATCATCTGTAGTCTTGTGCGAATAGTGGATTTTGAGTTCGAAGTGAATTCAAAGCGAATAGTGGTTTTGACCGAATATCTTTGATTCGAATATCGAATAGTTTTTCCACGCCTTTCACTGCCTTAGCATAATGCATAGACAAAAACCGAACTTGTGAAGGTTGTTCCACTTGTTCATTTATAAGCCAAGTTTGATCTATCTATATTTATGAACTGCGACCTCACAAGGTCTGATGTCTTTGGATAGTAAGTAAAACACGGGTTTGACATAAAAGGAATCCTAAAGAAATGGCTAACTATACCTAATTGAGCGAATTTACAAATCTTAAATATTTTCTCTTTAATTTCGAGTTAAAAAATAATTAATTGCGCATGATGAACGGAGGTTGTAAGGGCATCTCTGCCTAACATATACTCTTGCAAAACAGTCAGTTTAATTTTGAAATTTTTACTACAGTGTAGATACTGTAAAACCCTCAGTGTACGTGAGCCCTTCGTTTTTGCGAATTGAAAAATTTGTGAAATTTAAAGGCATGCAAAAATTTAGGTCCTAAAGAATTTCAATGCAGGTCCCTGGAATTCGCAAAATTTAGTGCCGTAGACTATGTCCTCTGTGACCGATTTGCGAAAAATAGGGGCCCAGAAATAAAGGGTTTTACAGTATACATATTCACAAAGTTTCCATTTATTTTCAAATACAACCGGCACACGTACACCATCCCTCTTTGAATGTATGGTTTTCTTCCAAGCACGCAATTGCGATATTCATACTTTTCCAAGTGTTTATCACGGCGGGTAGCCACATTGAGTGCGCTTCTTACCGAAAACCGATGTAATACCCGCGGAGCTCGCTTCTGCGGGTATTCCTTCTCGGCAGTGCACCGGTGCTAGGTAAGAAGCGCATTCAACGGGGTTAACCCGCCATAATCAACACTTCGAAAAACGTGAATAGTGCAGTTCTTCTAAAAGCGAATATCGAATAGGATATAATTCGAAACTATTATTCGGAATTTCAAATATTCGCACAACCCTAATCATCTGTCGTACAGCTGCGACGTGACGTCAAAAGGTGCTGCGCCAGTGTTCCTTAACTAAAAGCTAACCCGCTTGCCACCTGCTAAATATTATGTGAAAAAGAAGCTAACCCTCTCCCCTTTTACGTCATATTTCGGCTCTGATCATATTTCGTGCCACTAAAGCGATACCAGTAATTTATTTTGGTTTCGTTTTCGACCAGAGATGCCCTTTAAATGGGACCGCAGATTCCATACTCTCAATGGAAAAGAAAAAGCTTATTTTTTTAACAGCTGCCCGTTTTAGTAAGGTCGTTCCGATGCACTGGTCTGTATTCGAGGCTCGAATCTCGATGCAATCAGAGTGACCTATCGGGTACCTCTAGCTTCTCCTTGTTGTCTTTCAAAAGCTGATGGTCCGTCCTGGAAAAAAAAAAAAAAAGATTCGAGCAACTCGCAGCATTGCCAGAAGACACGGCCTCGCGTCGTGAAAGCACGGCTTACATGCTTTCCAGGTGACATCTGTGAAGCCAGTCCAAGTCAAAGCTCTCCACCAGCACAAAACATTCAAGATGGCTGAAATTAGACAAAAAAACAACAAAATTTAAAAAAAAGAAAAAAAAAAGAAAAAGGTTGGAAATTTGCAAGTTTTTGAAAAACCAAAACGAGAAAGAATTCATCTTGCCTTAACCCCATTACCTGCCACTATTTTCCTCATTAGTTGCCCCAAAGCAACCGACTCACATCCGGACTTACGTGAATGACAGCCATTGTAAAGTCCTGTCAGGGTGCCCACTCAAAATAAATAAATAACTGGTGAAAAACATGAGGTGGACCATCTTTGAGGACAAGACAGCAAAACTTTAACAAAAATCGATAATAAATTTGGGGGCACCCGCTACACACCACGTGACGCAGGAAATAATGACGCAGATCGCGGACACTGCAACTTCACAATTCACGATGCGATAAACACGCGGGCATTCGCTACGAACGCCCGTGTCACGGGAAAGGATGGGGCAGACTGTGGATGCAGCAGATTCGTGTTTCACGGTGTGACAAGCACGTGGAAACAGGCTACAAACTTAAAGTCACGGGAACCGATATTACACATGGGACAGAAAAATGCTGGAACTCGTTACGAGCTCACACGTCAAGGAAACCGATACTGCACATGCAGGTCGCGGACAGCAACGAGAGAACTTGCTGCGAACTCGCTCGCCACACGTACTGGTACCACGGATTGTGCGGTCTATGTTAGTCCGGTCGGACATCGCGTGATGTCCGACGGGAACGGTCTTTGAACGGCAGGCAAAAACGGCAGGGCGATGTTTCTGGATTTTTATGATGCAGATGTTTAGCCGGAAGAATGGGATGGACGATCTCTAAGGGGAGGGTGCACTTACGAGATTTTACGGTAGTCCCGTGATTCGGCCTTTGATGTTCTTAAGAATATAAACAATTTATTGTGAATTTTCAGGACACATCATAATTCAAAGGTCCCTTCCAATTTTTTTTATAAGCTCCCGATGACCCAATACGTCAATATGCATGTGGTCAGCTAAATCCTAGAAAGCTCGTGGCATCATCGTGTCATTTATTTCTGCGTCCATAAACAATGAATGGCCCGTAATGGGAAACGAACAATAAATAGTTCGGGCCCTTTCCAAATGTCAGCACGTCAAGTCTCCCAATGATACAAGCAGTTATTGAACGCCTGCTAAGCCCCAGATTAAATGTGTGAACTGTAAACTTCTCCATGAAGCTTCTTAGAACTTCGACAAATCACAGGGAAGACAAGTGTCTGTACTTAACCTGATCAAGTCCAACATTGAGCCGTGAGCTTCGTTGAGCAGGTGCCTATATGGATGTCTCTGGCCAAAGCTGTGTTTCTGAAAGAGGAAAACTTAAATTGATGACGCTGCCTAAGAAACCATTGAAACAAGAGGCTTCCAAAGCATCACAGCTGTAGCAAAATAGGCTGGTGCCAGGACGACAGACAGCGAGAGCCTCGTTCAAAAGTTATTGCTCTGTGGAAAGCTGCAATTATATTTTATACTAGTTTATGAGCAGACATGCCAGAAGCTTTTCTTTCAAATGAGAAGTTTGGAATGTTAAATACAAGTCAAAATCTGGGACCTCCTACATGGAATATCTTGACAAACTTTAAAAACTGGTGGATTCAGTGACCTTGAATCTTTTTAATCTACTCAGTCAACAGATGCAACATTATCTAAAAATGTGAAGGCCAAGAATCTTTTAGGAACTTTGGGGTTGTTAGGCTACTGGTGACATTTTTAGCATTGTATCAATGCTCGGGCGACAAAGGAAAACCATTTAGCGATGCTTTCACTGATTGAACAAGGAGATTGAAGTTCATGACCTCTTAGAAAAATTCTCAATGTTCAACTTTGAACCTCTCAATGTTCAACTTTGAACCTCCGAAAGGGATGCAATATTCGAGCCATCCAAACTCCAAAGGTTTGTGGCATATCTAGTGGTGACTACCATACTTCAATTAACTTTTTCAGAACTTAATACAAAGCATTGCAAGAGAAATGCAGTACCTGAAAAATCTTCAAGAGCTGGATGATGTCATCTAATTTCGGCTGCATTTCCTTGTAGTAGAGCAAGGCAATTTGCAACAGTTCACACTAAAAAAAGGTAAAGAAAAAAGAAAGACCATTAGACCCTGCATAACTTACAATAAGAATTTCCAATTTAAAGAACTTATCAGCAGAAATGAAGTTACATCCAGAAGGATAAAACAATAATGATCACCTGCTCCTGGAGGGTGTAGTTAACCCATTGGGCAATCAATGCATTGGTCTGAAAGAACGAGGCATCATGCAGATAACCGGTTAATAAGTAATGAGCTCAATGCTTTTGCAGTAAAGCAACTCCTTACCATGTAAGGTCCGTGTGTGTCTCTCGCTGGGGCTTGCAGCTCGATCACTACTTCAAGCTGCTCAATCACCTGAAGACAAGCGTGGTGATCAAAGGTTGATGAGTAAAGACGGGAGAGATGAATAAAACAGCAAGTTGTCACCTTTTTTATCACCACCTCGTTGGCGTTAATGCTTTCGAGGAATCCATCAAAGAGTTCCTAGGTGACAAGACAAAAGATGTCCATAAGATTAACGAAAAACAACAGCTATGTTCTGGCCCCCAGAAATTTCCAGCAAATGGTACACATTTCTTTGATATTGTAAGGCCTGCAAAATGATTTTCCAAAAAAAATAATAAGACATTGATTCAGGACAAAAAGTTTTCTTACATATAAAAAAATTCATAAACTATTTTTTTTTTTTTTTTTTTGGCAGATCAATGGAGTTTAGGTGTCCTTGCCATGTATGGATGAGCCTTGTTCTGCCAATTCTCCAGGATGTGCTTCAGACAGAAGAGGCTGAACAGGCGCTCGGTACGGTAGAAATTCCAGACCTACGCAGGACCGACAGGTTGAACGCGACGGCGGCTCACAATTTAAGGCCGGTCTCGGCTTCACTAAGCTGAGCCTTACCTCATGCAGTATGTACGGTATGTTGCGTTCGCTAGAGAGCGTGACCTAGAGCAAAAACGCTTGGTAAGCACAGAAATCAAGTACCTTCGTTCGTACACGCACTCACTCATTAGTGAGTTAGGAGCACCAATACCCTTATCCAAAAAAAAAAAAAAAGGAGAGATGAATACGACAACTTTACCTTCAAGTCATCATGAGTGCCTCTGTACTCGTACACCAAGTACGAACAAAAAAGCTCGTAACTACGGTCTTTGTCCAGTCCCTAAAAGAAAGAAAAGGGAAGAGGAAGGGGGAAGGGGGGGGGGGGGGGGGGGGGGGGGCCACACGACGACATCCTCATGAATCCTCAAAACCACTACGAAAATATCTTCCAAAATCACTAATGAGAACTCACGAGCAGAGTGCTGAGTTTCGTAAGTAGTTCGGGGTGAAAATCATTCGGTGCTCGACAGGGGTCCTTCCTGGAAACGAAATGACCATAGTGCAGGTGTGAATACTCGGTACCAACCCGTTATGCGTTCGCCAAATAAACGTAGCGAATTGTAGATTACCGTTTTTCTGTAAAATAGAGGATTCCGTTAAGAACCTGGTCGGCATTCTTGGTCAGTTCGGTGCCAACGAGCTCCTAGGAATTTAAAGTAAGTGTGATTAGCATGATATAACGTCATTACCGGAAAGTTCCGCTAACACTCCCTAAAAGCGTTACTCACGTTAGACTTTAGGACTGTGTTTCCAGATATAATCACCCACAAATCCTTGATTGATCTGGAAGAAACCACACCGTTTTTATGATCACTGCCGCGAAAGAGGTGCACTCACTGGTATGCCAGGGTTAATAGATGTGACAAATCGTGTTGAAAATGATGCTTAGGAGAGATAGCTCTCTTTCAAATAGAGAGTAAACCAAAAAACTTCGTACTAATTCGTAAATCCATCGATATTCGTAAATTTCACTTCAAAAAGCAGCACGCACCTTTGAATGTCTGCCATGCTTGTTATATTCCGTTTGTTTTTCTTTTGTTGGTTGAACCAGCCGAGCCGTTGTTGTGAAGACGATAAACCCAAAAAGTAAAAAAAAAAAACAAAAAAAAACGCTGTTTACATTTATAAAAAAAAGTACATTAATATATATATTTTATTATTCTCGAAAATATTAGTCAATTATCTGGCTCCGCAAGTGATGACGTCACGACGCGGCGTCGTTGTGCTTCAAACAAACTGTTGCTAGGGTCGTCCCGCAAAAATCCGGAGTTCCCCAGGGCTCAGTCAGCTCAGTCAAATACGGCTCTTTGTAGACGATTGCGTAATAAATAGGCTCATCGTTACAAAAGATGATAGCTTAGTCCTCACCACTGATCAACGCTGCTAAAACCCACAGTTGGGAAACTCAGCCTTGAAACCTGGGTCACTGGCGTCCACCGAGATCGAGCTAAATACGATAACAGCGCCACCCTTTAGCTACGAGTTGAAACATGAAAGTAGCTTTACATAGCTACTGCGAGATGGCGCCACCAGACCTTGCCCAACTCGACGTGCAGTTCCTGGAGTGGACGCTGCGGGAGAAATGGCGGCGTTGCGATCGCCATTAGCTCGGTTCTCAAGTATATGGTTCGGAGCCACTTTTTTAAAGCAGGCTCTATGGCAGTTTCCCAACTGAGTGGTTCTAGTAACGTTGCCATTGATCTTTTCCCGCTTGTTCGCTGCAGCACAAGTGCGGTCAGCGGATGGCCATCTTGCATGCTGTTTTTTTTCTTCGTTCTACTAGCGTTGCAGAGACCGGCGGCAGCCTGCTAAAGACACGTGTTCTACTTGATCGTCGTCATTCGCTGAAGACATCCTTTAAGATCCTGTGTGAGCCGTGATACTTGCCGTTGAGGACAGGTGGAAAATTTTCCGAAAGCGCAGTGCAGCAGGAAAAAGGCACAACTCATTGAAAGCAAGTTTCGCCGGTCTTGAGGCGTGTTCCCAGTATCGTGTCCGCAGACAAGCAGCGTGTCGACACAAAACTCCAGACAGCTACCGCCATCCATAAGCAACAACGGCAGCCAGACATCCGGCTTGCCGGTTGTCTGGTTGCCGCTATCACTCATAAATGGCGGCAACCTTTCCACTGGTTTTCACCAGAGTCGAAAGGCTAAATTTCTCTAGGCAACGTATTCGAAGTCGTCCTCGAGGTTGTCCTAGAAGTCGCCCTTGAGGCCGTCCTAGACGTCGTCCTTAAGGTCGTCCTAGATGTTGTCCTCTAGTTGTCGTCCAAGAAGTCGTCCTTGAGGTTGTCCTAGACGTCGTGAAGATAACAGCCTCGCTGGTCCTCCATCTTCACATGAAGTGGAAGGGCTCTACATTTCTTATTATTACAGCAGCTAAGGCAGTTTTGGCACAGCGATGAAACGGTGCTGACATTGGCAAAAGGAGCATCACAGGCAGCAGAAGACGGGAAGCGAGTTCCTTGAGCAGACGACAGACAAACAGCGCACACAGAGAGAAAACAGTCAACAATTTCCAGAATTCTCGTTTAGTTCACATTTACATAATTCGCAGTTTCTTTTTTTTTCGATTTCCTTGCTATAGTCATAAGTGCAGAACCGAGGGATCCTGGGTTCAATCCCCACCTTGCCCCTTTTCGATCTGGCTGAGCATCGTATCTGCGCGAGGTTCCATCCCACATGATGTATATGTTAAAGAATACAAGGTGGCAGTGGCACTGTACTGGTTGAAAATCTCCCCTTCAGCAGAAGCACCAGACACTGATTGGGGCCGACAAACTTCCTGCTAAAAGTGGAAGGCATCTCAAGGCACTATTTCATTGATGCTCATTTTTCTTTTCAGTTTTTGTTTTAATGCGTTCGCATTAGTGCTTTGGTATAGACCTTTTCTGCAAGTGCGCCGCCATCTTGAATTGACGTCACTTTCAGTATGGGCGAAAACATTGTTTTGCCTTTGCCACGCCAATAGAAGGCATTTAGGATAAAAGTGTAACCGTCACACTTTCTCGTTTTGCCTCCCCTTTATTTTTTCACTATTTGCAGGTTGAAACGTTGGATTATTTTTTCGTCGCCCATACCGGGGGGACGAGAGTACACAGAAAAGGTCTATATGTGTCAAACTTGAACTGGTTGGCGAACACATGTTCAAATAACCATAATAATCCGTGGAGAGAGGAAACAAGTGGGACAAAGGACAAACACAAATCTCCAAACAGCTAGGTGACTGGTGTGCTCCAGCCACCTAGCTGTGTTTGGAGATTTATGTTTCCCCTTTGCACCCCCTCTCCAGGGATTATTATTGTTATTCTTGTCCAGCTCGCGGCACCTTTGCATTAATTGCATTAACATCAGAATGTATTCAAAGCTTGCAACGTCTCCACGGGATGGCGCCACAGCCCCAGGTAACACCTAGCAACCCAAGATCGTCGTTGACGTCCCCCTTTGCCGAAGTCGGTGCCGTACAATGGAGGACGGCGGGTTTATTTTTGGGAAGCATGTCAACCCCCCCTCCCCCGCCCCTGTTCACACCGCTTCGCAGCGACACTCTGTGGATGGCTCATTGCAAAAAATTATTCCACCTTGGGCCGCCCGTACATGCCCTAGCCCCGCTGTCCCCCACTGCACATTAGTTGCTGGGTGCTACGTCATGCAGTCGGCTTGCGGGTGTGCGGTCTCTACGCCCTGGGAATCTCCTGCCGCCGGCTTTGGAGACCCGTGTATGAACATGGGTTGCAGTTCCGTTCTTCGGCCTGCCACACCATTTTTGACATGCAGACATTTTACCATGTCACCAGGCCATAAGCGCACGGTGTCATTGCCCCTCTATGCACAACATGTATGCGCAACAAAATGGCTGTTTATTTTCCGCACATTGTGCCCAGGTCCTCCATGCACACGCCAAGTGACATGATTTGCTTGCACCAGGGGGATGAGGAGTTTCGGGAACGTTCAGCTTGCAGAAAACTGCCGAGAGGCTGCATTCACCATGATTTCTTGTGTAAAACCGCCGCGCGAAATGTGAACGCATTTCTTTGAGAATCGGCGTGGCAGTGATTTCGGCCCATCCTTTTTTTACAGGATTGCCTTTACGTTTTGTCTAACTCTATATGAAACTGAAGGAGCTCGAGTGCCACAACGAAGTCGTGCTACTGGTATTTGACAAGAGGTTCGAGTGCTACGGTGACGAGTTCATCTTTTACGATGACGATCCCTTGGGATTCGAGGAACGCTGGAAGGGCACGTGCGACGCGGTCGTGCTCAGTCCTTCCTTTTTGTCTGAAGAGTGGCTTTTGGTTAAACAAGGAAATGACAATTTCCAGAGATCAAGAGCATCGGCTTTATTGCACAATCACACTAGTTCTTTCATCAAAGCACATGTACCAAGCGTCCAGCGTTTCCGAGTTGTACATCGGTATGAGTTCAGTGGACATTACGAAGGATTTGTTTCTTATCGACCTATCACTAAGGGATTCAGCTTACCAAGGGTACCTGATTCATTGCAAGATGTACAGACCTTAGTAACAACAATTATATAAAAAAGTTCCTTGTGGCTTTAAAGAATGGATGAAGGGTGGAAGAGAGGTAGCTATAAATAATGCACCTATATCAGCTGGAAAAAAAAGTAAAAAAAAAAAAGTTTAATTTAAGTTGAATGGCTGGTTTACTCTAAGGTGCTTGTGTTCGGAAAATGGCGTGGTGCCTCGGATGTCGGGCACCAAGGGGTTTACGTAGATGTCTCCGTACATCTCGCTGAGAGGCACCTCCTTGCCGGCCTTGGCTGCTTCTCCCGCAGCATCCACTTCTTGCTTCACCTCTTGCTCCAATTTCTGGAATTGAGGAGCAAGTCAATCCGTTGCGAGGGTCGTGCTCTATAACTTCCGCGTTTCTATCGAGGAAATGCTGCTCCACCCCGGGACCACCTACGGTCTATGACAGACTGAGAACGGCACGGTGTGTCTCAATCGTCTGGCCTCCGGCACGCGCCATGCTTTGGGCGCGTGCTCGAGGTGCTGGAGACTCCGAAGTGCCGTCCGGGGTAGGAAGCCCGCACTGGAGGCGGGGCAACTGAAGCTCCTCCCCGATGCCCTCACCTTGTCAGTGACTAGAGCAGGGGTGGCCAAGCTGCGGCTCGCGAGCCGCATGCGGCTCTTCACTTGTGAAAGTGCGGCTCGCGGCTCCCTGCCCTACCTCTCCCCCCTCCCACTCCCAAAAAACAAACAAAAAAAACATAAAATAAAAATGGAACGCTTTTGAAATTGAAAGACAGTTTGCGGTTTGGTAGTCTTGTGCTACTGCTACCTTACGCATAATTGGACTGCTTTTGATTCGGATAGTTTGAAAGTAGTCCGAGTTTCGTTTATTGCTCTAAACAAAAATTTGCCCTCCCCCCCCTCGGCTCTTAGAAGTTTCGTAGTTTTATTTGCGGCTCTTAAGTCGGGTCAGCCTGGCCACCCCTGGACTAGAGCAAGTTGCGTGTACAGACGTGGACTTCCAAAGGGGTCTTGATTGCACCTGCACTACCACAGTTTTAAAAACTGCGGGAGTGCAGGTGCTCTGAATATTGGGATTCAGTCCTAAAAAAGAAAACAAAGCCGTAGCTGTCGTTACTCGTCTCGGATAACTTTGATTTGCTCACGCTTCTGTTTACTCAACGATAGAAATAGCTAGTACCGAACCGACATACTCGATTCGAGTTGCGAAAAGACCGAGTACCACCCGTGACAAACGAGGAAGTTTGCTTATTTTTTCTCGTCTCCCATTACGCTTCACCTTCGGTACCGAATGAGGTGGAGGCTACGGCAATTGTGTGACGCGGCTCGAGCTTGGGCGGTTACAATTAAAGTCTAACGACCCCCGGTATGGGTGACCCCCGTGCTTAGTTTCTCCCAGCAGCGGTGTCGTCGGAGACTTGCCTTGAGCTCCTCGCTCGTGACCAGCTCCGCCGTAATTATCTTGTCTTTGAAAGAGGTGATGGGATCCCTCGTCTGCCTCACTTCTTGAATCTCCTCGCGGGTACGGTAGCTGCGTGAGACAAGAACGAGAAAAGATAAACGATAAAAGCTGGAAAAGCTAACGGATGAGAGGAGGTTAATGTTGCGTAAAGCTGGCACCAAGTGAAGTGCCCAAAAGCGCCGAGAGGAGCATTTGATCTGCAGATCTCCGAAACTGTCTAGTCTCCTGTGCGGCTGGGGCATGCCGTGCGTCGAAAAGACAAGAAAACGGAGCAGGCAACGCTATTCCTCGAGCAAATTAATTGAGTCCGATAATTTAGCGCTCCGCCGCGTCATGCAACTGGAAACTACTGTGGCAGCGTGCGCTCGTGTGCAAACATTGCAAAAATAAAAATACCCGGGTGCTTGTCCTGCTTGACGTTTGTTAAGGCTACAATACACATCCTCAGTCCCTCTAAGAGCAAAAAAGCATGAAACTAAACTAACCTAAAAAATGCCATAGCCACGCCACGAAATCCAAAAAGCGGAAGCACAACCCAGACCTGTAACCTCTGCAAGCGTGCCGAGGGGGCACGCTTGCAGAGACCTGTGAGCGTGCCCCCTTGGCAAGGTATGAAGTGACCCACAATTTGTAAAACGCCGCAAGAAAAAAACTTCAACCCGAAAGGGAGTGAGTCCGTACTACTAGATTACACTCCATGCGTGAGCGAAGCCGCAGCTACGAGTGCATAGCCCTGAACAATGCTCGTGTCCACAGAGCAGGTATTTTTTGTTTCTGGATAAGCTGAAAGTATGTGAATGTATAATTGTAAGAGATTAGTGGAAAAGGGGAGTTTTCAAGGTGCTGAGTGCATTTAATGAGCCCGAAAGGTGATATTGACAAGAAACATTTTTGAAAACACGAGGTCACACTGCAAATGTGAGGTGTGCGGTCGGGGTTTGGGTGAAAACTCCCACGGAGTCGAATCCACTATTTTTACTGGCCACTCTGTCGTGGTCGCGACTGCAGTCAAAAGAAAGTTTGAGGGCGTTCTGAATTTCGCCGTGACAACATCACACGCGTTGCTCTTTCAGTTACGAAGAGCCGCAAATTTTGACTCTAGCCCACTGAAATGAAGTACTTGTAGAAATTCTAATTGGAGGGCATTTGTTAAGCTCGTTGCCTCAGCTAGGAGAATATATGAATCTAGTGATTCGGCACAGGAGCTGTCCCTCATTGCGCCAAAGGTCATTGAAACAATTTCGGTGAATGACGTGTCCTAATTTTTGCCCTATTCTTACACTATAATCAAATTTGGGGCTTTTACGTGCCAGACCTACGACGGGCATCTGGCATGCCCCAGCGAAGGACTGGGAATTAATTTGGACCACCTGGGGATCTTTTGACGTACAACCGAAAGCTCGGTTAGACGGCGCCTTCTCCGCAATAAGCCTTCGTCATATTGCGGGCACCTCGGTCGGGATTCGAACCCGCCACCTGGGGATCCGTATGACCAACTCCCTGCATCCACCACGCTCGAGCTCATAGCGCGGCAGTGTCTACAACCCACCTGGTTCCCGGGTCGCTCATGCTGTGCCCGTGGTACCGGTACGTGGCCACCTCCATGACTACAGGTCCCTTTCCCTTCCTGCACATGTCGACAGCAAAGCGGGAGGCCTCCCGCACTGCCAGCACGTCCATACCGTCCACCTGAAACCGGGACCGGCCCTCCTTCTATGTCGGCCCTTTCCTTCGTACGAGCCGGTACGGTGCCCGGAAAGTGCCCATGAAGGTAGGAAAATTCTGGAGGCAACATGACGCCACCAGAGGTGAAGTCAGAAATGTGGAGGAACATGCCTCCACCTATTACCAAAACCAAGGGACGCTATTGGAAGGTGGCCTCATGTCACCTCCACAAGCTTCCTACCTCCAAGGTTAAAACCTCTAGGAGTCTCTTACAACGAGAGACCACACTAGCACAACCTGTTGGGTGACTGTGGAACAATAACCGTGCATTTAAAGTTTTTTCGGAAGTTATTATTATTTTTTTTTTTGCCTGAAAAACTTTTAAGAATGTTATAAACAACCATTTCTTGTTAGACAGTACACAGGCAGGATCTTGAAAATACTGCAAAACCTTTGCCCTAGTAAGACGCAGTTTCAGGAGAGATTGCGAGAACTCGGTCGTAACCAAATGCAAACGTGTGCATGGGCCTTTGTGCCATCCTGTGGTACCGACCCATATGCCCGGGATGTAGTCGCCGCGCGTGTAGTAGTCGGTGGAGGCGGCGCCTCGCTCGGCGCTGGTGCCCATGGCAAAGCCGTTGTTCTCGCACACGAACACGCAGGGCAGGTCCCACAGCTTGGCCATGTTGTAGGCCTCGAAGACCTGGCCCTGGTTGGCCGCCCCGTCTCCATACAGGGTCAGGCACACTCGGTCCGTGCCCTGGTACTTGTGGCCCAGGGCGATGCCGGCACCCAGGGGAACCTGCGCGACGTGTAACGAACCGGCGGTCAAAGGAGGTGCGCGAAAATTTTAGCGTACAACGAATTTGCAGTTCATATTTTTTACACCTTACATCTTGGCACAAATGAGAAAAAATGCGCCACCTTTCCCCAAAATGCTGCAATTCAGCCACGGAATTGTGAAGGAAGAAACACATTTTTTCCCAATCTGCAGGCGCGTGTGGAGGTCTTCGCAACTACACTGCAACGTCGTTCGGAGTATGCAAGTTTTCTTGGCGCCATCAGTTGGAGGTCGACAAAACTGTTCCTTCTCCGTTGCTTCCCTTCCTGTCTTTTGTCTCGATTGCTCGCAGCAGCCTTAGCTGAGGCTTAGCGGCCGCGGCGCTCTACTGTAGTCAAATGGGACCTTGAAAAGTCTAAGACTGCGGAGGAAGGCTGGGAGCCCCGAAGATGGAACCGAACGTGGTACTCTGAGCGACATCCCTGCACACCTCACTTCATAGAAGGTGAGAGCTGAGAGGTAATTAAGTTCCAAAGCACTGTCTTTTTTCTCTCGATTATGTTCCTTTGCAGCCGCTCCAGCAGCTGCAGTGTGACCTTCGAAGGGAGGGGGTGACGCAGGGACTGCCCCAGTGGTTGACGTGGCTCGTCACGGAGATCACAAAGTCTCCCCCAACGTTTTGTTTTGTTTCTTGTTGTCTAGTGCAGGGGAAACTATGACAAGCCTGGCCCGGCGCCTCTCTGCTGCGTCGGATTAAGGTAAAGGTGCAAGCTTTCGGGAGTTTCGAATATGCGGTCCGTTGAATTAGTAGCAAGGTGTCACCGGTGACTGGTCCAGTCTTGGTCACATGACAACGCCGCATTTGAACCGATTGGTCGTTTTGTCAGTGAGAGAGTAAAACATTGAATTTTAAAGGAAAGAATGGTGGAAGGTTGGGGGGGGGGAGGGAGTTGGGTTGAGACTCTGGACGAGTAAGGATGGGCTGGAGTCGTAACTTGGACGTGTTAGTAAGTGTACATACTAGTAAAATACAAGCATTGAGCCGACCCGTCACTCGGTGATGTTCCAGCCACCATGCTCCAGACCATCGAAGCAAAACTTGCCTCTCACAACACCGGGAGGAGCAACAAGTTAATTGAGGTACTCCAGCCTTTGACTTGTTTCATCTTTTTTAAAATAGAAACTAGCGCACGCAAGAGAATATGGTTTTCTTTCCTTTATTCTATAGACCCCTTGCGAAGTACATTCTCTGAGTGCGTACTTGCACTATACTTAAAGTATTTCTTCCTGGTACTTTCCAAGGAAAAGTACAACTCCCGATTTCAAAATACAGTCCCCAAATTTGAAAACAAAAAAACGGTGTATCATAATGTGAAAACATGCTATTGTCTTTTGAGAGGTAACCTGGTCATTTTCTGAGTGAAGTAATGGCAACTATAAGACCCATACAAATAAGTGCCTTATAAATCGATAGTGTTAAGTTGTTTTAGCGAGAGTAAAAAAACTGTGTGTGCCAACTATAGTCCGTTGCAACCTAAGAACGAAGGGCAAGGGTAAGACGGGCCGGGGAGAAGGAAGCAGACGGAACGCTAAAGAGAGAAGGAGGTTTCCCCCTCTCTTCTCCAGCGTTCCCTCTGCTTCCTCCTCCCCGGCCCGTCTTACCCTCGCCCTTCGTTCTTAGGTTGCAACTGACTATAGGCTTGATCCAATATTTGGCGCTATTTCCAAAAATATTTTATGCATCCCCAACTATCTCTAAAACAATGCCTAACAGTTAAAAAAAAAAAAAAAACACTGTTTTGGGGAATGAAAGGGCATCAGAAAGATTGTGTTAAAAAGCACTTGCACTTAACTTTGGAAGTACATTGTATTTGTAGCATTTTACTTCAAGTATATTGCACCCAGTGAACTTGCCGCTTTACTTTAAAGGGAAACTGAAGCGGTCCTGTATTTGAGAAAAAACACTTCAATGGCCTTCATTCTACCTCCAGGATCAGGAATATCGAGATTATTTTTCAATTTGGTGCACAGAGGCTTCAGGAATTAATTTTTAAAGTATCGCCGAAGACCCTCCTTCCCGGAGCGTGACGTCACACTAGGAGTTTTCGGAATCTCTGCTCTTGCGCATCTTCAGCGCCTGTCAAAGCTATGCACGCGCACTCTTGCTATTTTCAAAAAGGTCAGAAAGAGACGTCACGACTGCCGTCATTGCGGAAAAATATACCTGGCAAGCTTTCTATTGCACGCACTGCCCACACGAGCGACACGCGCTTGGCGGCCCAAAGATCCTAGTATGACGTCACAACTGGTCGGAGGTTTTTCGCGTTTTCTCGCTTTTAGTTGCATCTTCAAGGAAAACGAATGTGATATTCAGATTCACGGGATAAAAATAAGCCAGAATTCACTCCTAACTCGTTTTTTTCAAGAAGCGTTTCAGCTTCCCTTTAAGTACAGAATCTTTCATTTAATTTGTACTTTTCTTCAAGTACTTTTAGTAGTACAAGTTTTAGGGTACTTCAAGTACTTTATGTACTTTACCCGATATTGCATTATGGTGTCTTTTGTGCACACCACTTTTTAGTATCTTCAAAAAGACTGTAGAGGGCACAATTTCAAAGGGGGGACATGAAATAATTAATTGGCCACAGTCCCAGAAACTTTGCACTGCCGCTTTAAGAGAAGGGCCTACATCCTCCAACATATAAAAACAATTTGTGAAGAACAAAAACAGAAGTGGGACATATAACGTCCCACTTCCTCCATTTTTGTTTTTCACATATTTTTTCAGAAGAAACCTTCTGACGTTCTAAGAGGCCAAATTGAAAGTGGATCCTGTTCCAGCACTTCAACTAAGGATAAATGGCACTCGGCTAACGTCATACAATCTCTGGCCGTGTTGCACGACGGCCGCGATTGCTCTCGTGTCAAGAAAATGGTTGCACCTTACCTGCGCTCCGACAATACCGTTGCCACCAAAGAATCCGTCGCAGTAGAGGTGCATTGAGCCACCCTTGCCACGGGCACACCCAGCATCTCGGCCTGGAGATATGCACAAACAGGCACGTACAAATTATTTTATGCGAAGGGGTGAAGAATTACGCAATCCAAAAGTATGAAGCATAAAGGCATACCGTAATATCCCGAGTCATTGCCCACCCCCCTGCTGCCTAAAATTCATAAAAAAAGTGGGGTGGGCCGTGTCTCGGTAGGTAAGCACAAAAAGTTTAGAAAAAGCTAAAAAATAAACACCAACTTTAGTATGTATTTAGCGCAGCTGCATAGGAGATACAATAAACTAAAAACCCGAATTAGGTTCATTGTTTTACAGAATAAATGCTCCTGAAAGAATGTTTTACTATAGCGAAGTCCATTGCTTGCATACGCGCGATGAACACCCCTGATCGGCATGCAGCGTAAATGTTTGTTCCGTCAAAGCATGTTTTTAAAACCGCTACGTTCCCTTCGATAGGCTTCCTGACCTTTGTTTATTATCAGATTAAAAAATAAATGAAGTAAAAAATTGAGTTGTTCCGTGAAAAAGTGACGAAGAGCGATGCTGAGGAAGCGGGAAAGCCGGCGATCGTGTTGGCAAATACTTTGGCATCGGGCCAAGATGGGCGCCTTGTTAATCACAAGGAGCAGGCTCTTGTGTAACCTTCTTGTTCGGTGCATACATGCATGCACCGAACAAGCATGAAACACGTGTTGATAGCATGTGCACGGCGTGCTATCAACGCGTGTTGAGGCGGCGTTTCTGCATGGTGTGGACGGAACCATGAACACTGAGCTCGAAATGGGACGCTTTGCAAATGCCTGTGTGGCGTTCCATCGAATTTTTATTTAACTGCTTTGTCCGAAACATTGCACAACCTTACTAACTGTGGTTGCAACATACCGGGAGAAGGAGTGGATTTGCGGTGACCTTATTTCGGTGAAGACGGACTTTGACCTCGCATCTCTGACCTTACACTCCATGGTTACTTTCCAGGATATGGGGCGTTCGCTGAACAAATGGGTTACTGCTTGTGCTATATTTCTGTTTTTTTTTTTTTTGGAATAAATAATAAATAAAGTAATTTTTTGTAATAAAACAGTTTTATTCTGTTATACCCATAGTTTTCCTTCTGCACGAATGTACTCTGACTTCAGGGTCGCAGAAATCGGGGAGGAAATGCGTAAACAAAGTGAAGTGCCTTTCCCTTCTTCATTTTACATTGTCATGGACATCCTCCAACCCTAAGGTCTGCGGCTGCGGCATTCGGATAGGAAAAATATTTGCGGATCCCGGAGTCCAATTTGGGGCATTTTTAGGGGTGGGTGATGGCTCTGTTTTTTTGGGGGGAAACCAATATTTGCTCAAAAAGTGGGGTGGGTGATTACTCTAGATATTAAGGCAGCTTACACTGCTGCCGAGGCTACAAAGTCGGAAGGGGCCCTGCAGTTTGTTGTGGAAGAATAGTGCAAGGGATCAGAAAAGCAACTTCAGATGTCAAGGACAGAATGTGAGGTATGGAGTGCACTTCAAACTAAATTAAGGATTGCGAACGTTAAGCTGGGGGGCAAACAGCACCCACACTTAATAGTCTGGAAGAGTGAAGAAAAGCGTATTAATTGAGCCAAAAAAGCATGTGATAGGCCACCAAGCAGTTTTGTAGGGGCTGCTTCCCTCTTTTCCAAAAACCACTGGCAAGGAAGCCAAATCCGAAGGCACTATGCTGAGACCTTCTGTTATTGCATTCATACCCCAAAGTTCGTACAAGACTTCTCTTTCCTGTTTCCAAACGCAAATAAAAGCAATGATTCTTGGTCCCACTCAGAAATCTTTTGAGGGTTAACCATCAAAGACTGTGCTCCTTAAAAAACACATTTCCAAATGCTGAAGATAAAACTGTTGCTGAGTGTTTGCTATTGGAACCAAGGCACACAAGTATATGTGGCAACCAATAGCAGCTCAAGAAGAATGACAGTGAAACGAAGCGCAAAAACTAAACCTGAATCGTCCACCCACCGGTCAGTTCGGCCAAGACGCCGGTCATGCTCACGCCACGCAGGTAAGCCCACCCGTGAGCACGATAGGCTGTAATCACGCTGTCTCCTTTCTCCAGCACCGCTTGCATGCCAACTGCACAAGCCTCCTGTAAGCAGTTTCAGGAGTGCATGAATAACGTGGCTTTTCCATGAAAACACTTAATCCGTCACTAGGCATAAAGGGATCCCTAGTCATAACAAATTTGCTTTAGTGACTAACTTTTTAACTATTTTAATTACAGTGTTACTTTAGTCATTACATCAGAGGCACTGGAGTGTGCTAACAGGTATAAAGGTGAATGCTTCAAATCAAAGAAGTCTAACACTTCCTTTCAGCCGCCGTGGGATATACACAAGGTTTGCTTTTGGTGACAGGCGCGACAAAGAGTGTGGCTGTGGTCGGCCTTCCACGGTCAGCCAAATGCTCACTGTGATGTTTTGACTATAATGAATTCTATTTTCATTTATAAAAATAAGAAAAAAGCCAGACTGCCCTCTTTGATGGTGTTGGTTTAAGTATGTGATAACTGCAAGCTTCCACCAGACTTTTTAGACACAACATTGAAACTGTCACTGGTAATGGAGAATCCTGGTCGTGATGACATAGATAGGAACCATAAGGAGCAACAAAAACGTCTCGTCGGCAATACTGAAATATTTAAATAAGCCTTCACCATCCTAGCACTATTTAGATTGGGTGGGGCCTTCGTGCTGGGGGCTGCACAGGGCGAGGCCGTAACTATCAGCACATTTGGCAAGCCTTTCAAAATTCTAATTCTAGCTGTAGATAGCTTAAACTGGGCACGCAAATGTTGTTGCGCAAAAAGTTTTATGGCTATTTTTTGTAGAGTACATCTCAAGCTGGTGAAATTTTAAAGATAGTGCAAAAACACTAACAAAGCTGAAGGTACGGACAGAGTTGAGATTTTAACCGATTTCCGAATGCTGCATTGGCCATAACATAGTAATAATTCACAGTATTTTTGTATTTACATCATGTATCGGCCGTAAAGCGAAACATACTTGTAGTTTACACAGGACATACCTTTAACTATTATTTAGAGTTCCGTCGGACGCGACTGATTTTCATATTGGGATACGTCGGACGGACGTAACTTTAATTTTCATATTGGGTTATGTCGGACGTAACTCGAAACCTTGGGGTAAAGTTACGTGGGACGTAACTTTAATTTTTATGGCAGGTTCTGTCGGACGTAACGCTAGAAACTGCATACTTATTAACATTTCATCCCCTCCAAGTTGAGCTGTAAAAAAAAGTTAGACGAAACTTCTCGCGAAACGGCGTTCGCGTGGCCAGTTTCGGGCATGTACGTCTGGAATTTGAATTTTGGAAGGCGTGCTTAATGTGTTGGTCCTAACGGGTTCGCCCTGTAGGAAGGTTGGTGAACTACCTGGACATCCAGAAAAAGTGAGAAGGTACAATTAAAAAATATTGTGCCACTTTTACACCACATTTGATTTCCGCGCGCTCTTACACCCCCGCCCTCTCCACCCCCTCCCCTAAAAAAGATAATCTGTTCCCGTCTTTCCTTACCTGTCCCGAGTAAAGGTGACAGAATCCTCGGATGATCTTGGCCTTGTATAAACTGTTGGCTGTGCCCTCCATGCGACGAATCGCGAACATCTGCCTGTACAGCGTGAGCGCATCCTCCCTCGAGCAGGTCACTTCCGTAGAAGGCCCCGTTTCTAGCCTGTGCAGTTTGTACGGCTGAAAACGGAACAGAACGGTCCGGTAAAACGCGCTCACCCGTCCACAAAGCATATCCATGAGGGAAACTCACCTTCGTTTGGAAGGGCGCCTCTGAAGCATTCCGTTTGCTGATAAACGAAAAGATGCACCTCTGGAAGGAAGAAAACAGTTGATCTGGCAGTAAGATAAGGAAAACGAAGGGAAATAATTGGGTGGAGATGGACACAGAGGGAACACTCGAAGTGGTGTTGTGGCGGGTTAATGGGACGAAAAGATCAAAGAGGGGTCATACATCGCGATCTGGGAATGGGTCCATCGGGCACTTACCTTCTGACCGGACACCACCTCTGTGAGGCACCTTGCGACTGATGAGTGCATGCTGACGCGTATGATTTGGACTTGATTCTCCCGAAAGTCTCCTTCAGTTGAAGTGCGATATTAAAGTCCAACTAGCGGCATTCTCGGAGGGACAGTTTGTAATCGAAAGAGTCGCTCTCACGTTTACCCCTGACGAGCCAAGTGATCACCCACGAAAATCTGGCAAGGTCGATTTTTGCGACCCGCGGCGCCGCGGCCCCCTGGTGGTATTTTTACTCGACACATCGCATATGGACGATGGCGGCTTCGCTGTACCGTGCCCTTGTAAACACAGCGGACAAATTCGTCCCGGGAAAATTACGACCGCTATGGGAGCATCCGGCAGGTAAGAGTTTTCTTTATATAAATGAACGTTCACGTTGTTGGTGTCGTGGTTAGAAAACAACAAAATAACGAGAAAGCATCTCATCCTCAATCTTCCTTGAACCGCAACTCTTATTTCCGACGTTCTCTAGTAAATTTGCGGAAATCACTCGAGGCAAAACCTTGCCACGTAGAACGCTTAAAAAAACGTGGCTTACTTCTCTGATCGCAGGTCCAAAGACTGTGTTCTTTTGGGCACCCTCCTTCAAATGGGTAAGTTCAGTTTGCGGTCTCCTCGAAGATGGAGCTACGTTGGAATCTTGCTACTCTGGCTGCTCCATCTGCATATCTTGTGTTGATGGTACGGTGTTTCTGTGACCAATCATGTTTTACACTGACTGTCAAAGTATTCCTCGCCCACAACTAAACGTTTTATTTATTTATTTTATTTTATCTTTTTTTTTTTTTTGTGAGAAAGATCATGATATAGGAGACTGTAGTGTATCAAGCAAAGGCCCATTTTTCTCATTGACGTTTTAATTCATTTTCTCAAGGCCCTCGTGGTGGCTGGGATTGGAGATTTGGCAAGGCCTGCCGATAAGCTGAGTGCTTCCCAGTCTACGGCTCTTGCAGCCACAGGTTTGTACGCCCCCAAATTGTAAGAGAGCTCCATACGAGCCGGATGTTGCTTTGCAGGCATTATATGGTCGCGGTACTCGATGGTGATCATCCCAAAGAACTACAACCTGTTCAGTGTCAACATCTTCGTGGCACTGACCGGTCTCTACCAGCTGCTCAGGATTTTTAGGTATGAAGCAGGTGTCTACAAACTGCAGGCACTATCCCTTCTAGAAGTTAACACACACTTTCTGAAAGAAATATCTCACATGTGTATTGCAGCGTTTTCTTTTTTTTGTTAATCACTGATTTATTTATTTAAGGCCTCCGATAATGTGCGGTCATGCGTGCTCCACTTAGAATGGCAACATCAAATGTGACCAATTATTTTTTTTTCTTTTCTATAGCGTGTGAAATAGTGTCTTCTGGCACGAGCTCTTGCATTGACTGTACAGGGTGTCACAAAAGAAAATTTACACAATCTTTTTTACCGCAAAAATAAACTAGGCATCACTGAACGCTCATTCTCCGCCCAAAGGTAGAGCTAGAGGTCACAACCAGATGCCAAAGTTTCAGCCCGATCCAATAGCTTAATCAAAAGTTATAAGTGATTTTCTGAACATTTCAATGGGAAAATGAAGCCCATTTTTGATAGTTTTCGGTTTCTGGTGCCATAGAGCCCCATGTGTTTGAAAACTCCGTCGGCCGCCATTTTCCCATTGAAATTTTCAGAAAATCACTTATAACTTTTGATTAAGTTATCGGATCGGGCTGAAACTTTGGCATCTGGTTGCGACCTCCAGCGCTACCTTTGGGCGGAGAATAAGTGTCCGGCGATGCCTAGTTTATTTTTGCGGTAAAAAAGACCGTGTAAATTTTCTTTTGTGACACCCTGTACTATGGCGACATTTTTGTATTATTGCCTTGGAGCGCATACCTTGGGCGTCGAGTACCACAGAGCATGGCATCACCCTAAACGGAACATTGAGGCACATTACCCTTCTACATTGTATGCTGCGTCATCTTCTTTTGCAGTAACCACATTTCCTCAACTTCTTTTCAGGCACCAGCAGTCCTTGAAGGAGGGAAACAAGACATAGGGCTTAATGTTTTCTTCCTATAAGTAGGCTCAGATCCACGGTAGACAAACTTGCCAAACTGCTGGTCTTAATAACTTTTGTTCAGTGAGGCAATAGAAGTCTGTTGTAATCAAGATACTCCTTTACTCGGGACATGTTTTCAAGTAATAAAATTTAAAAAAAAGAAGACTGCAATACTCAAGGAAAATGACTGGGGACTCTTAATTGCTTGCATATTTATTTTTTGTATGAGAGCAATTCTCAGCTGCAGAATTCGTCCATGTTATAGTTTGCAAAGCATTTGAATTCATTGCCCAGCTTTCTTGTGTGTGTTGGCTTAAACTTGCACGGACGAAGGTCCAGAAGGCTTTGAGCGTACGGTTCCATGACGGCACCTGCAATTGCATGGCAAATGCTGTTGTGCATGGTTGCAATTGAAGAGCCTGCAGTGACCCACCTGTGCATAAGATGATGTACTTGGGGTTGAGAAATTTGACCGTTTGGGATACCTTTGTGAGGCACTCTTCGGACAAAAAAGGAGGATCAAGCATGACCACATCGCATGTGCCCTTCCAGCGTTCCTTAAATCCCAAGGGATCATTGTAGTCATAAAAGATGAACTCATCACCATAGCACTCGAACCTCTTGTCAAATTCCAACAGGACGACTTCATTGTGACACTCCAGCTCCTTCAGTTTCCGGTAGAGAGTTGGACAAGATATGCAGACAATCCTGAAAAGAAAGAAAGACATCGGACACGAGAGAAGTCGCGTTTTTATGTACTTTCCAGTATCTCTGAAATGAATCGTATGTTTGGACAGCACGAAGCTACTTGGCCCCAATGGGCATCTGCTGTGCCTGGTGCTTCTGCTGTAGGTGAGGCTTAGAACCAGTGCACTGCCACTGCTAGCTTGGAGTCTATAACGTGCATTACGTGGGAGAAATACACGACCAAACGCCGGTACGATGCTCGGCTAGATCGAAACGGGCAGGAGTGGAGGTTGAACTGAGGACCCCTGTGTTCTGCATTTTTCTGAAAGCTAAGTCATTGTGTTGAACACAATCCACTCAAGACGATAGCAGCGAAATCTGAAAAAAGGAACTGCGAATTATGTTATTTTGAACTAAACGAGAATTCTGAAAATGTTTGACTCGGTGTTTTTCTTGTGTACGCTGTCTCGTCTGCTCCAAGTACTCACTTCCCGTCTTCTGCTGCCCGTGATACTTCTTTCGCCAATGCCAGCGCCGTTTCATCGCTGTACCAGAATTGGCTTAGTTGCTGTAATGTTAAAAATAAACATAAATCGCCCGTTAAACTAAACCAACATTCAAAAACAGACGTACCCAATTTTCTTCAATAACGGCTGGATTTTGCCGCTCCGATCTTTCTCTAAGGAACTCTTGAAGCGCCTGGCGGGCGTATTCAGAGAGCTCGGGTGTATCCTCGTATTCAGGTTCACTGGACCTAAATAAAAATAAAAGCTATGTAAAGTCTCTAAAGGACTAATATTTGCGTGGCAAGTTAAAAGATGCCCTTCCCACCTCATTATTCGAGTTTATGGTCGCCGCCATCTTTGTAATGCCGCATCACTTTTATGCAAGCTCCGCAAAAAAAGAGGAGAATATTTTCAATCTGTAAGGTTTAAAATTCACATATTAATTTAAATACTAAATAAAAATAATTAATGTTTTATAACTTTATTATTCAATGCAAAATGTATTTTTGTTTTTACACAGTATCTCTAGCTTCTTATTGGTCAGTTTTATTTTGAGCTTCGAGGTGCCAGTTACAAATAATGGGAATGCTAGATAGTTGCGCGTGAACGTTATTAGCTCATTGAATGTGAATTGGCTGACACACTGAGAAGCCTTATAGGCCTTTTTCGCATCAGGACGTACGCGAAGTCCCAACGCGCCAGTCTAACAATGGATTCCAACGTGTAAGTACCCCACCATTTCAAATCGGGTACCGCCCGTTAGTTGACGGTTGGCAGTGGTCGTCGTAGCCTCTTTTTAACTATTCGTGTTTTAAAGAACACATTGGCTGGTGGCACGCCTCCCATGCTCTTTTGGATGATGCCTGATAAGTCCCTAGTTCAAACACAACTGTCTAGCGCATGAACCTGTTAAGGCTGACCGGTGCTGACATTTAGAACATGCGAAGAGTTCACTCCTTTTCTGAGCGTTTGAAGCTCTTTGAGGTGAGGTTTACTGAAGTGCACTAAGAAGTCTAGGTATTTCATCAATCTGATTCACAAAACCATCAAGCTACTTGTGGCCCCGAGACAGCTTTTCTCGGGCAGGGGCGTCCGGTGTGGGCCTTTAACCTCCCTCCTGGGGGTTAAATAAATGTTATAGTTACTTCTTCCGCTTTTTGTGGCGTTTCGAATGCTTCGTAAAACGTCCTCCTTTCTTCGGCCCGGTCTGTGTGATGTCACCATGCAGTGTCGACATGTCCCGTCATGTGTCGGCGGACTTTCAAAAGACTGGACACGAGCTGGTGAGCCTGTGGAAGGAAATAGGCATCTCTGAGGATGAAATCATCGACCGCCTCAACAAGCTCAGAGACCATCTGCGGCGGCTCCTGGGCGACAGCCTCGCGGGGGAGGTGGAAATGCGGGACCGCCTCCTCAAGAACATCGAGGAGTATGACTCCGAACTCGCCGTGCTGACGCGCGAGCTTCAAATCGATGCAGCGAAGGTAAGTTTGCAGTCGGGCCATCGTCTCGTCCGGAGTTGTGCCCTAAAAAAAGAATTGTTTTGTAATTGTAAAGAAACTATGCATTGTCGAACGCTACGTTTTAGGCCAAATTTAGCTCTAGTGACCCGAACCAGGTGCCATATTTTCAGCACGAGCCACTGCCTTATTCGACCGTTCTTAACGATTTTCAGAGGTTGCTGACAAAGACCACAAATATGTGGAGCTGAATTATGCAAACTACCGAGAACGACTGCCCATTTTTCCATTAGAAGTTTCAGAAAGTCACAAACTTTTGGGCAAGAGAACAGTTCTGAAACCTTCACATTTGGTTTGGACCGCTGCCCCTAGATTTGGAGGGAGACGTGCTGTAATACCAAGGTCGGTCAGCGTGAGCATGCGTCGCCAGTAAAAGGATGTTGGCTCAATGCCTAGAGCATTACTTTTGTTGGCCTTCTGAGCTGCTTGGCCACTGGCGTATAGCATTCATGAACTGGAACAAATTTTTTTGGCCACATGTTCATTGGTGCGAGAGAATCTGCAAGGTAAACTCCTTCATTCCAAGGCCAGGGATTTGCTGCCTTCTGTGTAGCCATTCTAATTTGGGTGGCTTGTTAGGTGGCAACTCTCCCAGCTTTTTAGTTTCACAGACATCGTCAAGAATGCCTGCTATACTCTTTCGCTCCAAAGCTGTCGGTGCGGTGGAAACTACAGGCTTGTCGGACTAGCCGTGCGTCTTTTGCCACTGGGTCACGCAATGAAAGGGAGGCAGCTGGTTGGTCCCACAAGCACAAAGGTTGTTGCTCTGCTCCAATCTATGTGCTTGCTATCTATTCGCACTATCTACTTAAGGGCGAACAGAGTTGCAAGGGAATTGCATGCTGCTTCCAGAGCCTTGGAACACCTGAGACTTGGGAACAAAAAAAACTTCTAGGCGCTCGGGATGCTGAAAGTTCACCAGCTAGCCTGCACGTTGTGTTATTTTCATCGTACTATGCTTCTCTTGTTTTGTGGAATGTCAAAGTCTTGCTTTTCTTGCAAACGTGAAGCTTGCCTGGTTCTCCGTGACTTGCAAGCGTCCCTCGCATGATTGTGGGGCAATGAAAGATTGATAATTCTGAGATTGTGGTCGTATCATTAAATGGGCATTTCTAAGGGTGCAAAAATACCTAGCGCAAAATTCCGCCTAGCATGGGTTGACTGTTTCTGTCATGCTGATTTAAGAAGGAGTAGTTGGCGTAAATGCATCTTGTAAATGGTACTCTGAGGCCGAACTACACCACACTTTTGTGGCCTTGGAGTGCAAATCGGGTATACTGTATTTTTCGGTGTATACTCTGCGGTTCCTACATGTTTAAAAGCAGAAGTTTTACCCGATGCAAACTATCTGTAGGTGTTCACTACGCAACTATTTATTTTTCTATGTCGTTCACTGTGACAAGACTTGAAGGATTTTATGAATAGCGGAGTATATTAAAGGGACACTGACAGCTCCTAAAATTTTGGGAAAAGCCTGCCCAATCAATAGTTTCCTACAGCATTCCTACAACTGCTCGAAACTGGACTGGGGAGGAAGAATAAATATAGAGGAGGAGAGTCGGGGTGTCTAGCGACCGGGAAAACAGGGATTGGTCAGGGATATTGTCAAAAAGCGAGCCCCGTCAGAGAAAATGAGCCGGAAATGCCATTGAGTGCCCCAAGCATAGACTTGGGGGCAGTAAAATAGGCAATAAATTCTGCTTAAGAGCGGAGTGCGGGCTCTCCCCACCTGATGTAGCGTGTGCTACCCGATGCAAAGGAAACTGCCAACAAATCCAGTCCAAGCCTTGGATTGGATTGAGGACGCGACACTAGGCTAGATCCAGTTAGAGCGTCGTGTTTTCATCGTGTTTCCGGTAGTGGCCTCTTCACTGACGATCTCGGCAGCAAGAAATTGCTCGTTTTATCTGGACTGGACGAGCCCAAATATTTCGGAATATACAAGTTGGATTAAGCCCGTGCAAAATGATACTCAGTGCCCAATGCTCAATGCCTTGGGTTGTAATGGTCTTGTATATTTAACCACCTCTACAGTGGTCACGGAATTTCACCTGAACTTGTCAGGGAAAACCTGGAAAAGTCGGGGAATTTCAAAATATTAATTTACTAGACACCCTGTCATGTCCAACTTTGTCCCTTTCCGAATGCAGCCAGACAAGACCCTGTCCATTCTGGAGAGGGAGGAGCTCCTACGTGGCCAGGTGCACGAGTTAACAACCCTGAAGGTGTCGCGGCGGAGGAAGCTGAAGGGCCTGCGGGCGCAGG
Organism: Ixodes scapularis; assembly: GCF_016920785.2. Lineage (NCBI taxonomy): Eukaryota > Metazoa > Arthropoda > Arachnida > Ixodida > Ixodidae > Ixodes > Ixodes scapularis. The sequence goes on along the minus strand of NW_024609857.1, from coordinate 38,038,678 downwards.
AGCGCCACCTGTGCACCCGCCTGGCAATGCCCCCGCACCAGCTGGACACCAGGGTGCCCTCTGAGAGCGAACTGCACGAGCTGGAGATGCACGTGCAGATGCTGAAGCAGGAACAGGTGGGGCACCTGCATTGCTTGGTTTGCACACAACCCTCTCGAGGCTGGCGCAGTAGAAGGGACGGTTCTATCACAAAATTCCGGTCCAAAATCTCGACGGATGCCGTGTTGAACTTTTGTCTTACGTTTTTTTACATGCAGAGGCATTGTTTGCCACCTCCCTTAAGCTTTTTCATGCCGTGATCCAATATGCCAGCCAGGGTAGTCGGGAACGTGTAATAGCATTCGCTGATACTGCGTGTACCACTCTTTATTCATACATGATCAAAAAGTTCACCTGTCGGCGGCCGACATTGCCCCGGCAGATGCTGTCAAAGTGACTCCGAAAGGAGAGAAAGTGAAGTATGCACCAACCACGATTAATCATACTTACAGAATTCTGTTGTCAACAGAGCCACTTGTCATGCTCGTGCGTTTCACCAATGCTAAGAACGACTGCAATAACTGAGCTGGTCACCACCGTTCCGGGACTCGGTCTACGCCCTGTAGTCAATGAAAATTTGAAAACCCATTGGAGCCTCGGACTTCAGCGCAAACTGTCTCGCGCGCAGCCAAAACCCGATGAGAGGCAGCAAGCGCATGCAGCGGGCAGAGCTTGTACTTGTTGCCAACTATAGACAATTCTTGGTGTGTAGAGTAAACTTTTGCAAGAAATTTATTGATGATAATGATTTTTGCGGTAGATTGAACCTGTGAGCAGTTGCGATGTATGTGCTATTAATGATCTGGCATGTCGGGCCTCCACCATTCGGGTCTTTCACCCACAGCTGTCTTCTGACTCGTTCGGTGCCTGGCCCTTGCAATGCCTTGGTCTGAATTAATGTGAAAGAAGAGACATAGTAGTGGCACTACCTGTGAATTTCTAATGATTATTGTAAATACTACAAGAAGTGTTCAAATATTAGTGTGGGCATTGAACGCTATGGAAGCAATCTTATTGCGATCGCATGTCTTAGCTATATAGGGGCTTGGCATTGCCTCATATAATATTGAAGTCTCATGTTTTTTTCTTAATTCCCCTGTTCCCATCGAACTTACCTTGAATTGTTTCTAGTGATTTCTTTGTTAGGAATCAATATGCCAATATAACATTCAAAAGATCATTAGCTCGTCATGTGTGCCGGCATACGTTGCTGATGACATAGAAGCTTGGTTTTAGTGACTTGTTTTTTTTTCCACTTTTAGCGATTTTGTGTAAACAAAACTGTCCTGTCTTGCATGAAAGAAGGTAAAAGCTCAATCTTTATTTGTACTGGCTGTTTTTTTGTTGTTTTTTTTTCCATTTGAGAAGCACTGAAGTGCAGTGTTTTCTGCCTCGTAATGCACTCTGTGTGTGGCACATACGCTAAGGTAAACATTATATTTTGAATACTCTTCTTTATCTGTTTCATACCCCCCTAGCCATCTATGGCCAAGGGGGCTAAGTACTAGTTGGGCGGAATGTAATAGACCAGTGTTTGAAATCCTAGCCCCCAGCAATAAAAATGGAAAATAATCTCAAATGCGGGCTCTTTGTGAAGAGGGGCTGCACATAAAACAAGATTATTTCTTTTTGCAGTGCTCTTGGCATCAATGTTGTTCTTGGAGCTTCGTGATTATGCATTTCTGAGGTTCTTGCACTGCAATATATGCGAAAGTTTCTAAAAAAAATGGAGTCTTGCAAAAAGCTCAGCCCGCCTACTGTGTCGTGGCATCGGCATAGAGAAGCATGGCAGTGGCCATGTAACGGAGCAAACGCTGGTCTATATGCTCTAATATTGCGCTTCACCTCACAATTTCTATGGAAATCTTCTTTTATTAATACTTTTACTGAAGAGATCCAAGGAACCTTGTTTCATAAGGCATGCCAGCTGAGATTTTCTGACCCTTTGACATTGAACCTCGATAATTTCTAGCGATTCTCGATAGGTTGCAATGCATTCTTCCCCATGCAGGATCGGCGGGAAACAAAGTACCACAACCTGCGTGCCGAGGTGCTTGCACTCGTGGAGGAACTCTCGGCGGCTCCCGAAGGTTCCTTCCAGGAGAAGGTCGTAGACAGCGATCCTGCCAGCTTCGGGCTCTCGACGAGTAGCCTAGCTGCTGTGGCAGCCTACCTGGACGAGGTATGTTGAGTCTGTAGGATACGTCAAAAGGGACTCTAAGGAATTCGCTGTATGTTATACAGTTGAACCTCGATTTAACGAAGTCCTTTTTTGAGCCGGGGATTTCGTTGAACCGTGAGGCTTTTGTGGACACCAGCTGTGCTTCCCGACCCCAACGAGTCGCTGTGATCCTGTACTTGATTGTGCGTCTTCGACGTGGGCGTTTATTGCTTCTGTTACAGCTCAAGTCCCTGCATGCCGCACGGGTCGCCGAGTGCACGCAGCTGCGACAGAGCATCTCGGAGTTCTGGAACCGGCTGGAGGTTCCCCAGGACCAGCAGGAAGCCTTCACCTCGAAGCACACCGGTCTGGGGGATGACGTCGTTGCTGCGGTATGTCGTGGGCCCTGCCTTCGTTTTGGGCAGTGTGTGGCAGTCTTTGTGACAGCGCCTTTTTGAGCACAGTGTTGGGATTGTTCGTGGGTCACAGTTCAGTGTTCTTTATTGTACCAGTCTTTTCAGAAAGATGTCCAGATCGAACATAGAGCTAGATGACAGGAACCTCTTTTGCCCAATAAAATGTGAAAATTTACCATACACTAATATACAAGGTACAAAAGTTATCCTCAAACTTGGATTTTTAGGCGCTTTATCGGTGCCTTGGCGATTCCTTGCCTCAATTAAGTTTGTAAGCTTTGCTAACACGTGTCTTGCGTGCAAAATCACTCTGCTATTTTAGACGTAGACCACTGCCAGTGCTTGGCAAAATGCGTGCCAGTGATGAAATTGCCTCGACGTTCACTCTTCATTTGCTCTCTTCCTTGTTCCTTGCAGCTCAAGAGCGAAGTGGCCCGCTGCGAGGTGTTGAAGCGGGAGCGCCTTCAGGAGTTCATTCAGAAGGTCATCGCGGAGCTCCTCGAGATGTACACAAAGTGTGGCGTTCCGGAGCGCAAGGCTCGCCTCGAAGGAGCTTGTGAAGCCGAAGGTGGGTTGGCCTGCTGCTATAGTCGATGACAGGTCAAGAAGGAAGTGGAAGCTTCTCCCACCTCTTTCCACTTTAGCAGAACCAATACTGGAGAGGTCACCTCCTTGCCAGCGTTTGCTCTGCTATAGTGGAAACGGGTGGGAGGAGCTTCCACTTCCTTCTTGACCTGTCACCGACTAGTAGTATCGGATCGAGGCTTTTGGGCATGTCGCCAAGTTGCCTTGTAACTAAGTTGTCTTGTTCCACCAACACTTGCCTCATATATGAAACTAATATAATCATATAATGCAACTTTTTTTTTTTGTGTGTGTATGTGTTACTGCTAGCTTTCTTATGACTTCTTGGGATAGTGCATTTCTGACTTTGTTTTGTCACGGCTAATATGGTATCGCGGCGACGCTATACTCGGACATCGTGACTCTGAGTCAAATCTATGGCTTATGGTTCAAATCCTGGCTGAGCTGCCAGAAATTTGATGTAAGCTTATCGCGGTGGTGCCGTGCAACATAGATTTCTATTGCATATCCAAAGAGCCTCATGGGATCAAAATTAATTTTCGGTGCTTTCCTGGGGCATGCCAGATGCCCGTTGTATGTCTGGCACGTAAAACCTCTTAATTTTATTATAGTATGTGCACTTTGCTTATGGGCATAGGCTGCATCAAGCACACGATTTAAAGCAGTGCTCCGGCAAAATTTGTCGCCGATTTGCTTCAAATTTGCTTGCACTTAATAAAGGACACATGCAAAGGAAAAACATTTTTTTTTAGACAGCTTAGATGAAAAAAGGATGTCATAAAACGATTTTACAACAAAGAAAAAAAAATTTTAGAGCTATATTTACGGCGCTATACAAATTTGTAGTTGGCGCTCGTGGGAGCCACCGGGGGTCACGTGGTTTGCTCGCGCGCCGCCGCGATGCGTCGCCACCGCACGCTGATCGCTGAACGAATGCCGCTTCAACGCGTTTCTCTACGACGCCGTCGCCGCCGCCCCACAAGTTCGTCTGCTTCGGGGCGCCGCCGCCGTCGTCTAGACGGCGCACAGGTCTATCACGTCTGCTTGCGCTTTTTCAGGAGTTTCCTTTGGGCTCTAAAAGTTACTTATTCATCTTAGTTTTTGATATACTTCCAACAAAAATGAATAAGTTACTTTTAGAGGCCATAGGAAGCTTCCAAAAGTGCGCAAGCACCACATGACAGATATGGGCCCGTCACGTGATAAACAAGGGCCACTTTTCCGCGGCGGAGCTCGAGCTGCCTATTGCTAATGTTTACACGACATTGATGTCGCAGCAAGATGTCTGACCAGTAGAGCTGCAAGTTTGTTTCTGTTTTATCATGTTTGTACGGTTAAAAATGATGTAGAGGTTTTGGTGAAATTAACCTGCTGCTATAGACTCGGTTTCTTGCACTCTTTCAGAGAATGTGGTTACATGAAAACATTCAAATTGATGCCGGAGCTCTCCTCTGAGCTCGTGCCGGCAAAACAAAGACATGAGCAAAATGCGGCATTTTTGGAATGCCTACTTGACTACTGGAAAGTGCGAGACAATTTGAATGATGAGAATAATCCCTGGAGAAGGGGAACAAGAGGGACAAAGCACAAACACAAATCTTTGCCCCTTTGCATTAAATTGCATTATAAATACAATTTGAATGTTGGTTTTGGCGTTGCCTTCATTGGTTGGGTAGCTCGGAAAACGGCCGGGGTTCCCCTCTAAAGTATTCCTCGGCGTTCCCGCAGCTTGCACCGAGGAGCATCTGAAGTCCCTCGAGGCGGAGTTGACCGCTGCCAAGAGGTTCTACGACCAGAACACTGCCATCCTGGAGAAAGTGGAGCGCCGCGAGGTTCTCTGGGGCCGCCTCCTCGAGTTTGAGAGCAAGGCGAGGGATCCGGGGCGCTTCAACAACCGCGGAGGAGGGCTGCTGCTCGAAGAGCGGGAGCGCAAGCGGCTCGAGAAAGAGCTGCCCCGGGTGAGTCGGCCTTCGCAGGCGTCTGCGCAGTCTTTGAATTGCTGCTGTTGTACTACAATGCCTAGAGCGCGTCCCTGCCCATTGGCGTTGCCCCATCCTCGAATGGGGGTCCTTCGATCTCCCCCCGATGATGTCGCGGGAGCGTCGTGGCATTGCCAGCCTTTATCTTGGTGGTGGCGCAGTGGAGGGGGTGGGGACGCGGCAGTTGCTTGTTCGACTGCGGGTTGCTGTCCGGCTTGACTGTTTATGGAAGCCCCTGCAGCCAGCAGTTGGGATGCTGCGACAACCGTGACACTCTCATTTGCCCTTACTCTTTTCCGGAGCATCTACGACAAACTGAGATCGCGACATCGGACAGTGTGACATGCTGGCTCCTGCGGCGTCATTTGTGGCCACTTCAGGACCAGTTTCGATGCATAGGCTAGATGGAACTGTAAGCACGCCACTGAAAGGCGCTTTCCAGGCTCCGTAGGGACACTCTCGCCAAGTCTTGAACGCTTTTGGGCAGGTTGATTTCTTCTGTCATGATGGGAGGTGCCGGGGTTTTCGAAGTAGCTTGGCATTTCCTATGGGTACAAAGGAGGGAAGGAACTTGCGGCGCATTGTAAGCGTAAAGAGTTGGTGAATTAATTTTGTTGACTTGCTAACTTGGTAGTAGATATAGTATTTTAAGTTTAGTTCTTTTGTACAGTGCATGTTGCCAGTTTTTTCATTTCCAAATTCGGCAAAGACTAAGCTGAGGCCTTAAAAAGGATTTCGCCACTTCTCACTTTAATTAACTCTGGCATTTCTAGAGCCCAAAATGTGTGGCAACCCTGTTGTTGCACCCCATTATTTTGACATTGCGGACATCGTTAGAGGTCTTGCGCAGAATACTTTTATGCAAGGTTGAATCATTCCAGATTCTTTCTTTCTTAAAGGGCCATAACTTGGTCGAGGAGTCTAGACCAGCTACTCTCCTTTCACCTTGAAGCCGAGGCTGCAGCCACCAAAGCTGCAAGTGCAAGCTGGCCTAAACTCGTGGCTTTTGGGGTGCGACTTTCTTTCATGAGCGCTCGTTTTACGGTAGAATGTTTCAGAGCACCGATATTGTGCTTGTGGCTTTGGCTGCAGTTTCATCTCAAGAGTGAATGGAGTAGAGTTATTCCGAAAGCTTTGTGCACTCTGCACTTTCACTGTTGGCTCCACTCGCCGCGGAGCAGCTTCGGTCGAGGCCTTGTGTATGACGGGTTTCACTTCCAATTCTGCCCCTTCAGCTGGGCCGGGAGATACTGGAACACATTGAGGCGCACGAGGCCGATGGCTCCAGCCTCTTCCTGGAGTGGAGTGCCGCCTTCAAGGAGCACCTGGATGCCCAATACGCCAGCTACCAGGAGGACAAGGAGAATGAGCGCCTGGCCAGGGTGCGAGCATCTTCTTCGCATTGATTGTTTTGTTAAGGTCCCTGCTTAAAGAACAAAATGCTAATAAGTCGCACCGTTGTATAAGACTCGCACATTCCTTACAAGAAACTGGGAAAAGAAAAGCTGAAGCGCTTTAAGACGTACGAGTTGGGAGCAGACTTTTATAGCTTTTTGTCCCGTGAATTCATATTGTTTACCTTGGGCAGAAGTAAATGTAAACTGCATTTATTTGGGAAAATATGTGCAGCGATTGCAGCCGGTCTCCTCTCTGCCGCCTGTTGTCTGTCCCGTGCATTGCAACGTTGTAGTCGGCATCCCCGCACCAGCTTAATGGCGAACAAGGGTCGTCCGACTTCACCCCCGACGTCGCTTTTGCTAGTTTTTCTCTCCGCTCTCGCGCTTTCCTACCCTCTGCGCGCTGCAAGGGTAGGTCTGCGTCGAAGTTTTAATTGGCTATTACGACGCTGCTACAGATCAAAAGAAAACTGTACTACTATGTTCCAATTTGAGGATCTCTCCAGCTTCCCTTTAGCACTTGTTTGTACACTCAGGTTTGCTTAGGGCCTGGAACTGCATTTGACTAGAGCAAAGGATTTGTGGTATTTGCTGCAAGATAAGACATAACATATATACTATTAATGAGAGATGATTATTTTCTTTTATGCCAATAAAATAGGGTGATGCGTGAAAAAAAAAAATCTATGGAAATGACGAGTGTTCCATGACAACTCTATAACAGCTCCATTGCGTTCTCTTGTCGTAATAGATTGCGAGGAGTTTTACTCCTGGTAAGCTAGTTTAGTAGATTGCGAGGAAGGTAGTACTTTTGGCGGTACTTTGACACCTTGTCCCTCGTGGCGTCTAGGGTATCCTGCTCACCTCGCTTGTGCTCCTTTTTTCAGGAAGCGCGTCGCAATATGTCGGGGTCCTCTAGGAGCGCCAAGAGGGGAATCTCCCCCGCAGCCCACCCGTCCAAGATGGCCCGCACGGCCACGGCCAGCGCATCCTTGGCCAGCCTTCGGCCGGGCACTTCTGCCTTGGCCTCGCCCCGGTCTGCCATGAAGAGGGGCAAGGTCATCTCGGCACGCCGGAGGTCTATCAGGGTGAGCGACGTCGTCCTCGAAGTACACGAGTCTGTTATGCAATGGGACTGCAATGTGGCACTGATCATGGTGAAACATTGTGCTTAGTGCCACAGCACAAATTTTTTTGTAGTTATTACACATAGAGATGCCAGCCATTGACTCGCCCAATTGCTTTGCGGGGAAGTAGGCGCTCCAGATTCCTTGAGGTGTGCCAAAGAATACCATAAAATGATTTTGCATTTTCGAATGGATTAGAAAAAGTAACGGGACGCTCGAGCACATCCGATGATTTCCGTCTGTCAAGGAAACTCGGCTCGCCTTTGTGAGCCCTTGGCAGTTTTCGTTTTGTGGGATGGGAGCGAGTAAGATTGCTATCTGCCATGATGTCCCATTTCTCTGCTCGTAACTTTGCGAACATCCGATGTTTGGATCTGCTCGATCGGAAATACGCACAACAGAGTCAGCATATTTGTGCGCATGTTCTACTGCAGTCTCATTTGTATTTTGAATTCTTTCAACGGGCAGAGTTGCACCCTCTATGTGCGTCTCATTTTGTTGAGGTGCTTTTTGGAGCTATTAAAACTTGGTTGCAAACGGTCTGTTCACTTCAGACACTGCAACACAGAAGCATTTTTTGATACAGCCCTCAACTCCATTAAACATACCAGCAGAATTTTGTGGAGTCCGTTTGCCTTCCATGGGTTGCAGTCATTAATGTTGGCACAAGTGCACATATCATACTGGCTTATGCACCATTTGTAAGTGTGCATTCTGGTAGCCTGTTGCACTTGCCAAAAGGTATGGTTCAGATAGTGGCTTTAACCAGTAGTACTTGCTTTTCAGAGGGCAGCCAAGGAGACTCCAAGTGGGGCCTCTTCTACGGCGAGACGCCAGCCTGGGGACAGCACCTTCTCCACCTCTGCTGCTAGCCTGGTTTCCTACAGAGGCTTCACGGTATGTTCCCTTCATTCCCTCAAAATATAAAACAAGCAGTTGCCCAATATCGCGAGACAATGGACCCTTTGTGATACGCCATCGGGCAACATTGGACGGTGCCATTTCTTCGGCACTGAGCTCTCGATTGAATCTGCCCTCGTCGAACGCCAACTCGGCACTCGTTTTCGATGAGAGCCGAACGCTGTTGTAGCCCTTGTATCCAATCCATGCTCGCAATATGCACCCGAACAATGGTGGACTTAGATAATTGATGCTGCACCTAGTACTAGATGGTGCGCGCTCTTGAAGAGAGCCATTTTCAAAGGGGATCATTTTTTTTGTTTTGTTATATTTTGGTACATTTGGGGACATAGTGCTGGGTTGGTGTGTTCCTGAAACATGCAGCTGCATGATTGACACTCGCTGACTCAGTAGTGGCAGATTTGTGCAGCTGTTGCTCGGTTTTTAACAAGGGTCTATTGCAAATAAATTTGAGCTGGGACACTTGCTGGAGTCTCCTTTTTATAGACAGTAGTTTAGGCACTGAACTTGATGCAGTTGGCATAAACATATTGCTACTTTTAGATGTTATTTTGTCGTAATGTTGATTCCCTGAGTGCATCCAGGCACCAAACGAGACTCTAAAGTTTAGTGTTTGGCATTTTCTCTGGCAGCACTTCGTTGATGCAGTTTACATGAGCATGTTTTATCCTTATTCAGGCCACCAACTTTAGCGGTAAAATTTGATGCAAGTTCATACCCTGCCTTACTTATAAAGGCAAAAAAGTGCCGATGTCGTGTTCATGCCAACTCTGTCGTGCATTGCATACCTATGGACAAGTGTGTGAACAGACTGGCTGCAAGTTTGTCTGCATCTCGCCATAGACTGTTTCTATGTCAAACTTTTGTTTCTGGTACAAACTGGCACCGCAGCCGGGTTTGATAACCGGGCTCTACTGTATACATCAAGGGGCTTTGAAGCCGAGCGTCTGCTACTAACAGATGGACTGGGCCCGAGTTAGAAATATATATATATATATATATATATATATATATATATATATATATATATATATATATATATATATATATATATATATATATATATATATATATATATATATATATATATATATATATATATATATCGGTGTGAATCGAAAAAAATACGGGTTCGGTTACGGTTCAGGTTTAGGTAAATTTATTTTGTTCCGGTTCGACTGATTCGATCCGCGAACCGGTTCGGGGTGCTGAACTGGTTCGCGAACCGGTTCGGAAATTATAAATGACAAATTGCAACATCAAAATAAATTACAAATAAAACATCAAAATAAATTACAAATAAAACATCTGAAATCAGCACATACGAAACGGGATACATCGTAGTGTAAGGCTCAGGGATTTCTACCATGAATGGTTTCTTTATGTGCGGTCAAAGGTTACCTCACCGACGTTTACGCATTCGAACTTCATCTAATTGGGTCCGACGCAGTAGCTGTAAAATCCGTGACCTCCTTACAAACCCACTTACAAGTAGAACTCGCTAACTATCCCGCCACCTCGGCGTGTAAGCAATTGAAGGAACAGTGGGGAGAAAATACAGCTTTCTTTATTTGAACTAGCCTTCGGTAACTCAAATTAGACCCTTCAAGAAGTTTTTATTAAGCAAGATACGGAATATGAAAAACACTTCACCGAACGCAATGCCAGAAGGACGTAATAGGATAAATATTAAAATAGAAGAGTTGGCTGTCTCACAAATATGTTAGCTTCTAAGTGCCTATACGAAACCGGCTGCATTATTATCGAACTCCACAGCCTTTTCTTTTATCATTCCGATGGAAGCAAGCTTCAAGAACTCGCGCGTTCTAGAAACGTGTTATGAAATGAGCACACAGCAGCATTTAGGATTTACGAGATTGTAGGAAAATGAAATCCCGTGACGCGATTTTTTTTTTTTTTTTTTCACAGCCTTTCAATTTTTTTTTTTTTCCGTGCAAGCCGCGACCAGCACAATACTGGTTCCTATGTCAAGATTCATGGATGCAGCGTTTGTCAAGATTCATGGATGCAGCGTTTATATTCCTAAGACTGAGTGGAGAAGAAAAATATGTAAGCGAGGTGTGTGTCAGTTGACGGCACGCGTGGCCGAACCGTTTTGACATGAGCCTGTAACCGTTATTTTTTTTCCGGTTCAGTTCCGGTTCGGGTTCATCGCGATAACAATATAACTGTTCGGGTTCAGTTCCGGAAAAAATACTGGTTCGGTTCCGGTTTTCGGTTTGGTTCGACACCCTGATATATATATATATATATATATATAGTATAGACCACTTACAACGTAACCGCTTATAGTGCAGGACCGGGTATAACGCGGTTTTTTTAAACCACCGGTTCGTCTCCCATAGAACTCCATGTAATTACATACCGCTTAAAATGCAGGCGCGCGAAGGGAAATACCGGTTATGGTGCGGTTTCTGGCACAGCCCGCCGGCCGCGCCGACGACCGGAGCAGCGAGCGCGCTTCCCTGTGCGACACTAGATAACGGCGCTGACGGCGCGAGCAGCAAGCGGCACTCGCCTGGCAGTTGCTCCAGAGCCGAGTTGCTCGAAGAAGCGGAGCGAAAGGCTTCAGTTGCCATAGCGACGGAGGGACGCACGCAAGTGTCGTTCACGTGCGTGCGTCCCTCCGCTGCGTTGGAAACAAACAACCGCAGCGACAGACCAATCGCAGGTCGAGGAGAAGTGTTGCGCGCGTTACATGCCGGTCGCAGGCCGGCTGCTGCGGCTGCTTCTATCCGCAAACACGGCGTCGGTTGTGATCGTCGTCGTAGACGGCGTTCATCTCATCGTTCCGCGTAAAAGCGCTATCCTTGACTGTGAATTTTCGTTGTGTGTCGCTATGATAACCCAGCACGTACTAGAAGGGAAGATCCACCTACTCGTGCGGCGATGTCGTGGCGGCGATGTCGTGGCGGCGCTCTCAAGACGGCAGAAACGCCCGTGTCGTCGTGTTTGTTTACTTCGACTACAGTGGTGCTTTCTAAGCATTTGTGTTTTCGAACATCGCCCGGATTTCTTATTTGGAGCAGTTCATGCCTGTGCTCAAGTTGAAGGTATTACTGGCGCGTACCGTGTGAAGGATGCGAATTTTCACGCGTTTTCATCTCCGGAGAAAAGTGATTAGGGTTAGCAATCCTGAACGCTAGCAACGTCCGTCCGCAACCCGCGACGCCGTTAAAAGGCTGCGCCAGGCAAAAGCTGCTCATTTCTTTCAAAATGTGTAACACACTTGAGACAGAACTGTACTAGTCAGGTGAAATAAAGACTTTCCTCAAACTAAGCTTTATTTTTCATCTAACCTAAAATAAATTCTTTTCACAAGTGTAAGTTGTCTCATGGCATGTATTTTGGCCTGAAAAATTGATGTTTTGGTTATAGTGCGGTACCGCTTATAGTGCGGATTTTCGCGACTCCCGCGACATACGTTATATGCGGTCTACACTGTATATATATGTGCATGCATGCATGCATGCCTCAAGTCATCTTCACCTTCTTCCTTCATCATCAGGCCACCATTAGTATAGCCCATATGCCATTTTTCAGATGATGGTGATCAGTGGCCAGACTGAATTCCGATAATCCCAGAGTTTTTCCCGACACACATTGTTGGACGCCCCTGTGTAGAAGTGGTATCCATAACGTTCTTACTGATCCGTGCCACCTCTATACGTGGTGTGGTGTTGAAACAAATGGCTACCGCCAATATTGCTAGATGGGATTTTGAAAAGGGTCTGGTGTAGCGAATTCTTAGCCCGAGGCTGTCACACATTGCCGACCTCTGTTTTGGATGAATTTGAGACGAGGAGACGGGGAGTTGATAATGGTCAGTGAGGAGCCCTTTCATTTCGTTTGCAGGCGACCCTGCGAGACCCAAACAAGGTCTTAACCAGCAGTGTGCTGGAGGGCCCTGCGGCAGACAAATAGCCCGCTCTCAAAATCTCTTGTCTGTTTTCGTCCCTCCCGGGTCACCCATCTGCTCAGGCGGGGCTCAACTCGGAAAAGAGGCGCCCTTCGACGCGAAGCACACTGCTGCCCTTCACCGAGCCCTGGAAGTCGTCTTTCAAGTGTGAACGCACCCTGTCTGTGGCCAAGGCCGGACGACGCCTCCAGTTCTGATCGCTGGCATTGGAAGATTTTTTTATACTTATCCTATTTTTGCAAGACAGGACATTGATGGTTTTTCTCAATATTTTAGAAATACCTTTGATTTTAAAGTCTTGCTGATGGTGCATTTTTTTTTTTCTTTAGCAAGACTTACTCTTTAAGCACCATTTTATTGAACAATTTTTTTTTTTAATTGACAATTTTGAAAGAAGTGACCAGGGTCATGTGACACCATATCGGTTTACCATTAAAGTCCTGCCGATTGTGCTTAAGTTGTTTTTTATCCTTAATGAAACAGAGCAATCTTTAGTTTATTTGATGCAGTCCTTTTTTTTTTTTTTCTCTAACCTGCGCTTTAACTTTTTCGGATTTTAATACGTTGCAGATGTCTTTATTCTTGTTTTTTAGCGAGAGCCAACCTGCGGGCACCAATATTTTGGCAAAGGAAACATTTAAAAAAAATTGACCAGGGTCATGCGCCAGCTATAGTCTTGATGATTGTGCTTGGGTTGTCCTACTCCTCTTTGAAAGAGCAAGAGTTAGGTGGCCTTAGTTTATTTGGAACAGTTTCCATTTTTTATGTGCATGTATATGTTTATGGTTTAACTTTTATTGCCACGATCAACTTATTGCTGGTTAATGTCGTCTAACAGTATAGTCGGTTACAGGTTAGGAAAAGTTTTCGAGGAAAAGGAAGGCTGAGGAGGAGGAAGCAGATTGAATACTGGAGAGAGGTTTCCTTCCTCTTCAGCATTCCGTTTTGCTTCCTCCTCCCCAGCCCTCCTTTTCCTCGAATACTTTTCTTAATCTGTTTTGTTATGGCATTTATATTTATTTCGTGAACTACGAAAGACAGTTTCATTTGTGCAAAATGCTCTTCCACCAGTGATGTTTTGAGTGTTTCCATCAGGTAGTTTGTGTTTGTTCCATACTGTATGCATTTAAAGCGAGCGACTTTCGGTTTATGCGTGGAGACCGGCATGTACTTGGTTCCTGTGGCAACTTTTTTATCGACTTTTATGGGCCAGAGATTTGATTCTGTACATTCTGTAAATTTCTCTGCAATAAAGTAATTACATGGCTTGTTTTGCCACCCACTTGTCCAGTTTCCTCTCCTGTTCGTCCACAAAGCACTTTCCAAATATTTCTAGGAACAGAAGTTCCCCCAAGCTACAAACTCGCTGCGCCAACCCTGCCCCGAAGTTACCAAGTGTTTTTTCCAGATTAATTACTGCCTTGGTAGATCAGAGCCATCCATTGATGCATATCAAACACTCGTAGTATGTGCATTATTTGTTGCAAGGTTCGTAAATGTTTGCATTGCGTTATTGCATCAATTCTGATACCAGGAGGGGTTCTTTAGCTTCCAGACCAGAGGTTTGATCAACATTTAGGAACCCCTTGTCTACACCAGAGTGAATTCAATATGTGACACTTTGGCAGTTGCTGTTTAAAGTGTACCTGGAGAGTTACTTTTAATGAACAAGGACAAATCCAATTACTTTTAAGTTTTAACGTACATAATGATGCCGTGGTTTGGTTCGTATGGAACACGTCATTGTTTTATTTGGCGCTGCTGAAGAATAATAAAAAGAATCGCAGGAGGGCACTTAAGACTACTTACGTGTAGGAATACAAAAGGGCATTCGTACACGCTGCGCACCCTGCTGTCCTCTGCAGAGGCCAGCCAGGCCTCTGTGCCAGGAAGAGGGCTTCTCTGTGGGGCTGCGTTCCTTGGAACGGTGACGTGTCGCAGCCAATGGGAAGTTATTGCTCGTTTCAATTGGCCAAAATTTAGGTGCAGTTTTTCGCCGTTGCAGACGCCAGCTACTCTCCATGGGACAGTTAATGCTTTCGCATTATGTTGCATGTTTATGCAGTCGGAAGTTAGAAGGCCTCAATGGGCATTTGGCGTCTCGGCTGTAGACGAGCAATTTAGTCAGTGCAGTGCGACCGCAAACCGATCAATGCTCGTGCAGATCGAGACTGGCAGGGGTGGGGAATTGAACCCAGGATCCCCGTGTTCTACAGCGCGAGCTTTTACTCCACATGCTCCGAGCTGGTGTGCGCTAGACCATTCAGCCACCGATCCCCCCCCCCCATCAAATGGGAAACACGAACATAGTTTCGGGATTTTAAGAGCCAAGCTCTGAGGTACCCAAACTTGGGAATTCTGAAAATTATAAGTTGCTTGCCCGATTTGACCGGACAAGTGCCCTGGCCTAGATTAACGGTTTTCAGTGGAAGTAAGGTGGGCGCTTCCCCTGAACTTTACGGTAGTGAAATATCAAAACTAAAGCTAAATTAGAGATTGCGGCTCGCTGAACACAGAAATACAGAGCCATTAGTAGAGGCTAGAGATTAGCAAGATAATCGCAATATTTAATACTTTAAACAAAATATATAAACAATGGCCACCTGGGAACCAGCTCACAAACCAGTGTGCAGATGGCAAACATCCAGTAGAAGCTATAGGAAATGCACCACTGCCGTTTTTGCTCAGTTTTTAATATTTTATCACCTCAGACTTTTGCAAAACTATGTTCAAATGCTTAATTTCAGGTATGTACATTTGGACTTCGAATTTTGCAAGGAGTTCCAAATGTGTTGGTCCTTACGTCCCCACCCTGCTAAGGAGGATACAAGCATGCCCGAGTAGAATACAATTGTAGATCACAAAAGAATTCGCCTACATAAACCTCCTGCCGTGTTCCCCGTGCCTTTCAAGCTCCACATTACGACATGCCACACCACTATGAGCCACGATAGTCAATCAAGCATTGCACACGCCTTCATGCTCTGCCAGACAGGAGGGGTAAACGGCATGCCCATTTGGTGGTTCAGTATTTGCAGCTCCAGCCCGCCACTTGCCCTCTGGTGAACGAACAAAGAACCGGAGTGGGGACGGTGGCAGGGACTATCGGCCCCGATGCCGCTGCTGCTGCCACATAATTTTGGTCGGCATGTTTGTGCATCAAGCAGTTGTAATGAAAACAAAAAAGCATGTTAAACTAGGTACGATTTTGTTTCTCTTCGCAACCTTTTTAAGATCAACATGCTCGTTTTCTCATTAAAAATTAAAACAGCGCAAGGACACGGACACGAAGGTAAACGAATGAGGCGCAGATTTACAACTGAAGTGCGGAAAATTGGCACCGACTTGCATCATTGAAACACAGAAAATTGGAAGATTAGGGGAAAACTGTTGAGTCAGGGCGCTCCTTCACTATCTTTATCCGAAAAGGAATGCTGCTTTCTGTGGCGCCATCTATGTGGAGCACTACAAACTCTCACTCCGGGTGGGTGACCGGTGCGACCAGTTAAACTGACGGAGATGGTTTCTCGTGGATTTTCAATGAAGGACTGTCGTGCTCTCGGTTTATTTTGCGCACTCTCCCATAGAGTTCAATGCAAATTCGATTCATATCTTTTTCTTCTCGCCGCAGCGCCATCTGTCGCAAATCGGCGGTACACAATCCGGTAGGCTTCTATGGGCCGTTTCCCCACCTGTCTACCTTGCACCGTGGTCGAGACCAATTATCACGAAGTCAACATCAATGAGAAATCGCTTCGCTATTTTGTTATCAACGACTTCGGTTAACGAAGTGCAAAAGGGAATGAGAAATTGTGATCGCTTCGCTGTAGCCGCCATTTCGTTATAACCGGTCTCGACAGTACAAGCCTCAGCACCAAACACAGCATTGGGGTTACAGGCACAACAGTCAGCCTTTAGAAATCCCGGCCTCCATGCTCTGGCTGATTGCATCCACTTGCTGTGCACAAGGCACCCAAGTATTGTCCAAGGTAGGCAGCTCACCCTGGAGGGATAACTGAAGCTTATAATTATGGAGTTAAGAGACAGCAGTGAAGACGGGAAAGTAGTCTCAAAGAAGCTTCTTCCCCTCGTTCACAATAGTCAGGGATAAGCAGTATTACAAATACAAGTTTCAAATACTTTGTGTATTTAATTACAAACTGGGTAATGTATTTGACGTGTATTTAAATACTAAAACATAGGTATTTTAAATACAATTTTGTGGGGGAAAATATATCCATCAAATTTATTGTCACTGTCCAAAGCAGGAAGAAAACTATGTTCTGCACTGAATGCAGTCTCTCAATCAAGTACAAGCGTTTAGTGACCGATTACGGTGCTAGTCCAGGGCAAGTATAGTGACGAAATGGACATTCACAGGCAGACTGGCTAAATAAGTGCCTGCAACAACTTGTGATGCTTTCCATCCATATTTTTGCCTGAAACATTCTAAATGCGTGGATCGTCCAGATTTTCGTAATTGGTGCGAGTGGCAACAATAAACAATTCTCTAGCTAGTGCTGCGCGTCTTGGTCGTCTCGGTCCTTTGTTGGTCTATACAAAAATGCAATCGACAAAAAAAGCTGCTTGCTTTCTACTTTTTTCACCTATTATGTCCAAGCCGATTACATTTTTTTTTTTTTCTGATTACATTTCCATTGCGTTACTAGAGCCTTGCACACACTCCCGAGTATGCGATGCAAAATTAATACGATACCCAGAAACCCGTTGCAGGTGCCCTGAAGTCGCCAACGCAAATTTTGAGGAATGCATTTGGAAAAGTATTTGGAGGAGACCAAATACATTTGGTTGTATTTGTATCTTGTACTTAAATGCTTTTTTGGAAATGTAATTAAATAAATTTTTGACGAAGTATTTTGTATTTGTATTTCGATACATATTTGCATGTATTTGAGCAGCTCAAAAAATGTTCAGTACTCTGGGAACGTTCAGCAGCCCTATAACCATGTGCAAGAATATGAACAGACTAGCGATCACTGCAGCTTGCCAACAGTAATAATACTATCTGACGAGCTCATCCTGGCAAGTTACATTCACCAAGCTTCAATGCCAAACACAAGCACCGCTACATAGTAAAGAAAAGTGCACAAGAAATGTACTATCCAGCTCTCGGATGAAGGAGACACATGCCACCTGGTGCCCTCCCAGCAACTTTATTACTGAACAGGTGATCATCACGCCCGGTAGCCATAGCTCTGAATCACTTTCTGCATTGGCTCTATCTGCTTCGCTAGCTGAACCTTGGCTTCGGCAAACAGTTTCTGCAAGCAAAAAGGAAAACAGTGTCATACACCACTCTCCAAAAATCCTTTTACTCAAACTATCCAATTATTCTCAGTGAAAGTTTGACATCACAGCAGATCAAACAATGTAGGTATGTAAGCATCATGGAAAAACGAAATGATAAGGCAAAGAGATGTTCCCGGGTACTGACCACATTCACACTAAACAAAAATGTACCATAGGCATAAAATTAAATCTGCAGCTGGAACACGTGGCCTTTGATGCATGCTGAGCTACCCATACCTGTACAAATCCTTATAACATGAGCGACAATGTACTGAAGGCAATGCAGCTTGCATTGAAGGCCACACATTCCGGCGTTGCTTTTTGTGCCCCATAGTACACACATCCTGATAACATGACTGACATAATATTGGAACTAAATAGGATGCAAAGTTGCATGCAATGCTGCTATTGGCGATCATACTGAATACGTCTAAAATGCAAACCACACGCCGCGATGCAGCCGCAAGCACTTCTAACTTTGATCGCAGTACCCACTAAAAGGAAGACTTTGGAATGTCAGGCCAGCACCCCATGAGCATCCAGGAACCCTACGAGATGGTGCCACAAAAGTGCCTACCCTGTCCCTCTTCTTGTCCTTGTAGTACAGGGCTGCCTTGGCTTTCCTCTTCATTTCCAAGGACTCGATGACGTTCTGGTACTTCCAGCCCACCTCGTGGCCCAGACGGCCCAGGGTGCAGTACTGGGCAGAGCACAAGGAGGACGCACGTCAGACTCCACAATAGCAAGCAACCAGATCGAGGAGCCGTGCCAAGGCCCATCAGTTCGAGCATTGGTTTCACGGCCAAATGGCTCAAAGTAGGTAAGGTTTACTACTCATCCCAAAAGCACTCAAAAGGCTGGAACTAGCTACCGAGGCAACACATCCTACGGGCACAGTTCGTAAATGTAGCCTTCCGTGCAAAATGCTGGCAGTAAAGGCGCACAAACGAAACGAATGCAGAGCAGCTACCTAATCGCAGTGATGGCGGGAGACCACCAGCACTGGATTTTGTTCAAATACCTGTCCACACACCCCTTTAATCACTTGAGTTGTCTTAATGAAGCACGGTCATAGCAATAGCTATGACTGTCTCGGAGCTGTCGGGTGACAGCTCCCAAACGAAAGGCGGTAGTTCAAAATTTTTGTCTTCACTATTGGCAGCCAGCATGGGGCAGTGCTCGTCCTCACTAGACTCTGGTTCAATTGACAAG
This sequence comes from Ixodes scapularis, assembly GCF_016920785.2. Taxonomy (NCBI): domain Eukaryota; kingdom Metazoa; phylum Arthropoda; class Arachnida; order Ixodida; family Ixodidae; genus Ixodes; species Ixodes scapularis. Next base: position 38,019,591 of record NW_024609857.1, on the reverse strand, counting down.
GACACGGTGGAATGCCATCAGGTAGCCGACACTCAAGATACAGCACTAAGCCATCGCCACCTACGGCTGGAGACAAGAATACAGCAGAAGCTGCACCTCCAGGAAACGCCAGGCTTTGGCTTATCATTTTCATTTGCAAACGACCACTTCCATAGAAAGCTGTAATACTCCTCTTATCTCCACAAACAAAAGCCAAATCCATCGTACTCGAGACATCAACCACAGCAAGCGTTTGGCTAATCATGGAAGGCCTATCGCGACGATGCTTTTGGTCGTGCACGTTGCCAATAGTAGATGCTGGTTTGGGTTGCCGAAGTGGTTCCAGCCCAATTGGACGAAGAGCAGAGGAGGGTTGGGCACCTTTCGCCTGGGGTTGAGCCGGAGGACCCGCAGGGCCGAGGGCACCACCATGCGCTTCTTGCGGTCGTACGGGGGAGGCACGCCCTCGAACATCTTGAGCCTGTCCAGGGCCAGGGCGCCCCGCTTGGTCTTGTGGGGCACCATGCCCCGCACCGTGCGCCAGAGGATCTTGCTCGGGGCACGGAAGTGGTACGGCCCACGCTTGGGGTTCACATTGCAGCGCTTGCGCAGGAACGACAGGTACTTCACTGTAACACAATGCACGAGGCAATGTCAAGGCAAGCTCCATGGGAAGGAGGAGCCTACCCACATCAAGAGATCCAAACACAAATCTGTTGATACATTAGAAGCCTAAGCATATGCTAATACCCTGTGGGGACCACGTGTTTCCCGTCTCCCTATCTAGGCCTAGCACGAGCAGGCCGTGGGAGCGTTATGGCGACGTCATCCCGGATACGGGGGTAAGGCCGCATTCCTCGAAGAGGGCGTGTCTTCCCTCGCCCTTTTGGGTGAAAGTGCCTCCGGCGCACCCTTCGGAAATGATTGTGGACGCGGCCCATCTGCGGGATAAGCCACACTACCTACCCCGGGCGCGTCCACTTTCCGCTGGCTAGATAAGCGGCCGCGAACGGCGGCCCTGACTCTCGTCGGGGAAGGCTCTGGGCCACGGAGCCTCGTTCTTTTTGGAGCTTTCCCCTTTCCACGATTCTGCCTAATGCGGCAGCGTGGGCCCCCTCCAGGTGAATCTGTCTAATGCGACAGCGCCGACCTTTTTCCGTTCTTTTCTTTTATTAGTTTGGCCGACGGGCACAGCGTGGTGGCACAACAGCCAAATAAACCCGCTTCTTCAGTATCTTTGTGTTTTGGAGTGAATCCTCTCCTCGGAGTCCACGGCAGCCTCCGGACGGACCCGGCCGTAGCAGTCCTCTACATCGAGCTACGGAGTGGGATCGACCTCGTGGTGCAGCAAGGCAAGTCGAATCCCACAACCCTTACATAATTGCACTAGAAAAAGAAAAAGGCGCCTCTAAAAGCCTCCAAAGATGCAGCACTGGGCTGCATGTATCAAGGTTCAGCAAAGTTTACTCTGATGAGAGTTCAGTGTCACTTGAATACCTTGTGACATATTTGTGGTAATATCTTGGTGCTCTCCAAAGCATGCAATCAAATGAAAAAAAAAAAATTTTACGCGGTGAATGATGTTGACTGGAGCGAAGCTCTGGTGGTGCATGTCTGCGTAGACTGAGCCGCAGCATGCCGAGCCTTTCGTTCGTTTTCATCCATGTCATGGTGCAATCAAATACTCAAGTGCGTATATAACCACGTTCCATACCACACATTCTCTTTCTGACATCGGTGAAAACGAACGAAAGGCTTGGCATGCTGCGGCTCACAGTCTACACAGACAAGCACCACCAGAGCTTCGCCCCAATCAACATCATTCACCACGTGGAGATGCGGTTTCCCGCCCCCTACACAAGCACGGGAGCATGTGCACCCGACGGCGGACGGACATGGCTAACCCCTAAGGAGCTTCGCCCCTAAAAAAAAAAAGAGGCTTTAGTGAGATTGAATGAATTTTACTAAGCAGCACTGGCATGAAGCTGTACTCAGTCACCCTACGATGGACTATCGCATTTGATAGAGTACGCTGCACCTCTTCTATCTTGGCTTTAATCAGCCATTTTGGTGCCGAAAAAGATATGGTGGAAGGGGGATGCGAACCCCAGTCTCCGCAGACACGCCATGGATTACTACCGAAGTTCGGACGCACCCCAGATCGGAACGCGCTACCTGAAATTACGGCGCGAGACATGGTTGTATAAAAAAACAATACTAATTGTGCCGCAAAACCCTGTAAACTAAAGATTTCAAAAAGCATCATGTGCCTCCCATTGTACTAATTTCCAATAAAGGTTCCTACAATAACAGCTTTTTTTTTGTTTATCATTACACAAAAACATGCTTTCTACGCTTATGGTGACCACAGTAAAAAACAAAGCTTGAGCCACCATCTTGGCACCTCAAGCCTGGGAGTTTTGGTACTCTGGGAACATTTTGTGACTTTAGCAGTAGCCATATAAAGCAACTTTCATGTTTTCACTCGTTGCTAAAGGGTGGTGCTGTTATCGTTTTTAGCTTAAAGACCCTCAATGTGTTCGCATTTGTCTTGCAAGTGCCGTCAAATGCGCCAGTACACGAGGCCAGTGCCTCGAGCAGCCCTTAGAAGAAAAATGTCTGAAAAACATTGAATTGAGCGGCACCTGGGAAGCAAATGGCGGTGGAGCACCCGCTTGCTGCACGAATCTTGCACGTTTCCACAACAATGGTTGGCGGTACTTGTAAAAAAACATCAAGGGGCTTTAATTTAGCTCTGTCTCGGTAGATGCCAGCGACTCAGATTTTCACGGCGAGTTTCCCAACTGAGTGCCTAATGGTGAATTCCACTCGTAGATCTGGAGCGCTTTCCAAAATCCGCGAGGGAGGCAAAATTCCGCTCCGTGGGACCCGCTCCGAATCGACGAGGGGAAGATAAACTTGCATTTTTGGAGCGACCTCCCCCACACCCCTTCCCCCTCCGCCGTACAAAATGGCAGCTGCTCGAACTTGACCAGCCCACCAACGCCTCAGCCGGCTGATCTGTCCGACGACCAGTGACGACCGTCACTGCTTAGCTGCAGAAGTAACACGCGACACAGGCCGGGCGAAATTATACACGGCGCCCATGTCACAAATAACGAAGACTTCCGCGTTCGGCTCCGTCACACACCTTTCGGCTGCCTCGAAGCGGCGGGGCACGGACAGCGATTGCCAGCGGTGGAGTTCAGATTTGTAGTAGGACTTTAATAAACACAAAGGTAAGAAACCATCACTTGCGCGGTCGTTGCCTAACCACTTCTTGCTTTATTTCACGGTAAAACGCCGACGGAATGCAGTGTAAAAAGGTAAACAATCACTGGCTGCAGAATGAATAGGCTTAACCTTGCGTCTGCCTCCGGCTTTTCTGTCGTTCTTCCTCTCACGATCACAGATGTCAGCGCTTACGATTTGCCACGCTCCACATTCCCGGTTTTTTATCCCTGATCTACGCGAGGTAGAAGCGTTCGAGCCGTCACAATCAAGAGTAAACAACCAACGCACCCAAACAGAACCAACTCCACGACTCGACCGGCCCGCTAATCTCTACAACCTCGCCAGGCATGCGCACCACCGATTTAGACGGAAATCACGTGGGCCACTCTGTCAACTTCCGGAGAGATCTGTGAAATCCCACAGAGCAAGTTCGGCGGAGTTTGGGGCGCTCCGTGGAGCGGGCGCTGCCAGAGATCTGCGAGCGGAAGATGACCAACTTGAGCCAGATCTGCAAGCGGAATATGCGCGCTCCAAATGGAGCGCTTGAGATCTGCGAGCGGAATTCACCATAAGTAACGTTGGGTGAGACGGAGTATAGTACCATTTTTGCGATGAATTAAACTTCAGAATACTCCTGCACACCAGTTTCATTATGCAATTTGCTTCCTTCAACTCGCTCAAGTTGGTGAAAAAAGAAAACCAGGCGAACACTTGCTAGTTTAGGGGGGTAAGAAAAAAAAAAAAAGGAAAGATAAAGGAGCAGTGTAGGGGCACTTACGTTTACTCCTGAAGAAACTGCCCGAGATGCAGATGCCTTCGCATCGCACCACAACCACGCGCTGGCCTGCAAAGCAAGAAGCAAACCATTCCTGAAAGCACAACTCAGACAGAAACAAAAGTAAGAAAAAGAAACATTGCACTCTCAGATGGTGATGCATGATACGGGTATAATCACACAGCTTCATACCGGTGGATGGGATAGTTTATCATCATGTTAAAGACTTGTGGAGGTTGAATGATTGCTACAAAAAGGACTCACCGTGGAGGAGTGTCTTTGCGATCAATGCCGAGAGACGGCCAAGGAGATGGCCTTGGCCGTCGATGATAATAGGCTGGAAAAATTCGAAGAAAGTTAGATCGAGAACTCTTGATCCATGACAGCACAGCCCTAAACAGTGGTGCGGCAAGTTTTACAATCACATTTAATCCGAATAAAACTCATGTGCCAATGATGTAGCCGAACACTTTACTCGGGAAACTCTGCCGTTCGCCAGCAAGGTATTGCGAGCTGGGATTTCAAATTCTCGCTGCTAATCGAAGCCGGCAATTCGACATTTCGCAGGGTAGGCCTAGCTAACACTGCCATGTGTAGCCGCGACAAGTTCGTTTTTAAGAGTTTTGGGAGCGGCCCTTAAGACTGGCATGCCTAAAAATATATATTACCAGCAGAATCAAATTCGCTGGGTAACATTCATTACGCCGAAAATGTGAGGAGGTGGTTTCTTGAACACATGATCTTGCTACATAGGCACCGCCACGTGAGAAGCACACTGGTAGAATTGTTAAATTACGCCGCAAAGAGATCGGCTTAAAAGTCAGGACGAGCGGTTACTGTCAGTACAGTCATGCGAATAAAACATTTCGTAAAACAAGGTTCACTGTAAGTTATAAAGGAGGACAAAATTAGGAAGACGCATACCTTGCTCGAGATACCAGTCATGATGACCGGAAAAAGAAAGACCGCGACGGGGTTCTCCGCGGAAGAGGCATGTCTTTTTCGTTGCCAGACGGTCTTTGCTTGTTTTCGTACTTCGTAAAATAAAAGCGCGTTTTGCTTTATACGCCTCACTTACTTCATAAATACTTCATATTATATATCTTTTATTGTCGTAAAATGTTATATTATAATATAATTTAAATTTTATACGAGACGGTATAAAACATTTTATGAAACGCCGCCTTTGTTGGCGTCAAGCTACGCTTGATCTGGAACACTGGGTGTCGCATGTTTCGTTTCATATTTCGTGGCGCGGTTGTTACATTTGCGATATTGCCTTCGTTGTTGTTTTTCCATGCATTTCCTAATAATGCATAGTTTGTTTGCGTGTAGGTTATAATGGAAGACTTTAAATCTATTTCGCAGGTAGGTCAGACGAAGTTGGTCTCATTTGGGTCTGGGTTCAGTCAACTTTCAGCGCGCCAATGTTTGCTTTGTTCTAGGCTTGTTTCGTGTCTTTACCACGAACGAAAAAGCATAATAAAAGCTCTAGGGAGCCGAAACGTGATATTGGAGAGCGATACACCATTTACCAAGAAACCTGGACGCATTTGGAAACAAGCATCCAGGTGTGATAGTCCGCAAACCGAACGACCCAGTCGCCTAGAGTGTGGAAACTTAAAAACCGTCTGTTTTTTTTTGTTTTTTTTTTCTCTCAGAAATGCCAATGCGATGCGCATGTCGACGCGCTGAACTCTGTCGTGTCGTACGTGCAAGCTCACAACCCATCTTTGAAACAAGCTCGCGAGCGAGTCGAGATTCCAACGGCAGCCCTCATCATGGGTAAGTATAACCTGTGGGGCATGACGTCACACCGTAATCGCCATCCAGTTCTTTGCGGAAAAGTTCTTTGGCCATGTATTGCTCCTTCATTCCTTCATACCCCAGTTAAAGTTGAACATTGTCGCTTAATCATAATTAGTCCGCCGAGGCCGCCTTCGTGCACTTTCTGAATAGACTGGTTTTCATACATTCAGCGTGTCTTGTGCCCGTGTGTAAAATAAACGCTGTATTCCAGGTGTCAACATGTCAGATCATGCGGAGGTTTTCAAGCTCCTGACTTGTAAGCTCCGTGCATCCGTCACTGACATGATTGCCACTGTACAGGTCAAAGATTGCAGCTCGATTTCCGTCCTGATGCAGAAAGTGGTTTCGGACATTGTTCAGGTGACTAGACTTCCTCAGAATTTAGTTGAACCATCTTTTTAATCAAAGTGCCGTTCCATATTTTTATGGTAATGAACTTTCATTAGACTGCGTCATCTGATGATGTGGTACTGAAGAAGAACCTGTGCACAATGTCCATGCTAGATTCATGGTACAAGTCTGCCATGGAAAAGGTATGTGCTCCAAGTTGTGTTGAGGGAGACTGATGTTTCTAAATCGGATTTTATTTTCGTAGGCACCGTGTTCACCTTCAAAGAGGCAGAAGAAAACAGGCTCGTCAGTTCGGAGAGGAGATCCGATTGTTGTCATACTCGAAGATTTGGAGGGCTTTAAGCCTACAGTTTTGCAAGATTTCATTCTAATATGCAGGTATGTAATAATACGACCCCAAAGTAGTGTTTACCAATATGTAGGATCTAGAAAGCCTAAACTTGTCACCTAGTGACGGGGGAGTATTGCAAAGAGACTCCCTGAGCATATGAATCTGAATTTAATTAGGCCTTTGTAAGGGCATCTATCGCAGGACTGACATATTGTTATCATTATTGATTGTTTTACAATGTTTCATAATAAACCAATTATTCAGGCAACTCTGTTAAGATAGTTGGGGCTTTTAAGAACGTGGGTTTTAGTTCCGACGTATTTTTGCCAAAATATTGACTTGCGTAACAAGAATGCGGGGTCATTTTTTGTTCATCTAAAATTTCGGTTAAAGGGGTCCTGCAACGACTTTTTGATTGGTTCTTAATTTGCACCGAACCTGAGCGCACCGAGCGTAGTAACTTAGTGAAACTTTTCTTTTCTCGAAATTCGCTTTATTTTAAAGTTATAGGCAAATTAAAATTACAAAAACAAGCAAAAAATAACCTCTTTCATGATATCCCTGGTCCTGGCTCGGGTGGCCAATGGTAGAAGTGAAGCAACTGGCCAATCGGCTGCGGCTTACATTGATGGTCGCTTCCTCTGCAGCTGCAAGCATGTCAACGGCTCGTTGCTTGCTTCAGCCCTTTGCCGCACTTGCCGGCATGAATTTACCGGGTCTGTCGAAGTTGGAGCTTTGAAATCTCGATAGGAGTGTGGAGCTGGGGGTTGTACCGTACGAGAACGCTACTTGTAAGCGTCCAGAGCATGCTGGCGAAGCCTTTCGATAACACTCAAGTTTCGGGTGGGTCTCCTGTGATGGGAGACCACGGAAGACAAATTCATACTTACGCTTCTTGCAAATTGTGCCCCCAGCGTCGTGTATTGTCTGCTAGGAACCGCGGGGACGCCTGTGCCAGCCTGCCCGACTCTTCCACCGCTTGGTGGCGGATTTGTTGACGGGTCATTGCGTGTTAATTCCTGTTTCCGTACTTTCTGAACTGCATTTGTTTCTTTTCTCATTTAAGTTGCTGAACAAAAACTTCTTTTATACATAATCGAAACGGTTCGTGCCATTTCTATTACGTATTTCGACTAAAAAGAAGCTTTTAGTGGCTCTGAGCAGTACCAGTACCGACGACGTCACGAATTTGTCACATGTCGTGCACATTCGGCACCACGGGGCATCCCAGTAGGAGGAAGAGGTTTCTGCATCCTCCAGTTAAAATTTGACGCACTGATATTTAATGTCTCTCTGTGCCTGCTGGGTTCCCCGAATCACGAGAGATGTGGAAACAGCAAAAAAGGTAGACGCTTAAACAGGATTGCAGGGCCCCTTTCAGACGTCTCTCCTCGGTAGACGCTTCCTCTGGATGTCTTCATTTTTGCTTGTCTTACTCTTTTAAAACCAGTTTTTTCTCAATGCTTTCCTCATTTGGTTTTTTAAGCCTGCAGCTGCTTCGGAATGTTTTTATGCTAGCCATTCTGGGGTCATGCTGCAGGCATATCCAGAGCTGTATAGAGATGTCATTGCGGAGAGCAAGTCGTCTTGCTTCTTGCGCAGTGGTTGCGGTGACGTCAGAATGACACCAAGCTCCGAATGGCTTTGATTGAAAGGATAGTGGGTAGACCTCAATGCTAGATGCCTTGTGGTCTACCCACTATTTTTTTCAATCAGCCAACAAGAGCTCGGTGTTCTGACATCATCGCAACCCCTGTGCAAGAAGCAGACAAACTTGCGTCCTTGAATCTTGTCGTTCACAGTGACCTTTGTTGCCCAGTTGTTGTTTCACTGATGGGATAATTTTTGGGCACCCTCCGCCTCCAGCAACTACATCGACCGACTTCCGCTCGTACTGATCCTGGGAGTGTCCACGACGGTGAATACCGTCCACAGGCTGGTTCCGCAAAGAGCCTCCTCTTGTCTTGCCATCGAGACGTTTACTTCCATCCCTGTGACGGAGTACCTGAGCCAGGTGTTTGAAAAGGTGGGGCATTTGGTTCACGCAGCCGCTCTGCACGATACCGCGAAATGCCTGGAATGTGTCTTCGACTCGCGCGTTTATCATTCTATCCCACCTATGCATCGAAAGTGTTCCCAAGGGGGCAGTAATTTGCATTGGAGGAGCCTGTGAGTCATGCCGTCGGATATCGCAATCCTGGCGGTTGGTTGTAGAAGTGCTGGCGAAAAGGCGAGCAGATGTGAGGGCCGCTTTTGTTGTGGCGTCTGCTTTTGTTTTCCTCATCTGTCTGGCTGCAGAGCGACCTGTAGCTGAGCAGGTATCTGCCCACATCCACCTCTGCTGCTGCATTGTTTGCCAGGATCGCAAGAGGCAGTAGCATGACAGTTTCATAACATCATCAGGCGGAATTGGAGGGATCACTTTTGAGGATCCGGTGAACACCAGTCGGATACGTGCTTGAGGTGCTGTAATGATACTCCAGTGCCCCACGTGACCACTGCATTCCTTATAGAGGAAGCAGCTTAGAAAATTTAAACGTTTCGTCACTGGTTGAGACATTTAAATTTTCTCGTTGATACACGTCTGTCGGTTATGTGTTGGACATAGTGGCCAATAGACCGATCTCACTAAGCGTTCGGCGCATGCGTCACGCCGCCATAACTTTAGTTCTCAGGAGGCAGACGGCCGTGCACGCAAGGGCTCGTGCCTTCTCGTGCTTTACACGCACAGAGCTCCAGCGAGGTTATCGCACGTGCAAAAAGACTAAAGTTCCCTCGATGCATTGCGGCAGCGGTGGCGTAGTTAAACTGGCTGGTGAGATCGGTCTATTAGAAGTTGCATTGTTTTACCCTGAGCAATGCCTGATGGATTCTTGTGAGCGGTGAGAAATTTCGACATTTCTTGCAAGGACAAGAGACTTTCATTGCTTTTATATTTGAGAATCTTTATTCTGATTGCAGTTTAGTAGGCTTTTCATCTCAATTGGTAGGCCTCAACCTCTCTTCCAAGATAAATAAACCAATGCCGCTCCCGTTAAAATCGATCACCCGTGATGACGATTTGTGAGCTCCGTTGCAAAACTCCATTGCAAAACCTTCAATGCTTTTCTGGACAAGTTACGTCATCTGGCGGTTAGATTCAACATTTTATTTTAGTTTCTGTATACGTAGTTCTTTTTCTTTTTGCCCAGTAGAGTGTGACATGTCGTGATCAAAAGCGCAGCCATGGAAGAGCTCTCTGCATTGTGAACATGGCGTCTTCATCACGCGTCGCATCTTCTCCAAAGCGTTCTTGGTATCTGAGTGCCTCTGTGGTCTATTTTGTTGATGACGCTAGCACGAGTCAGTCAAACAATTATGGCCGATCATATGATTTTAGTTCCGACAGTGATGATTCGTCAAATCAACCCGGAACATCAACAACTGCGCGTCGGTAACGCTTGTGTTGGTTTTGGCTATGGTTTTAAGTCTGCCAGTTTTATGTGCAAGTCCCGGCGGTTTGTGTTTGTAATCAGTGCATCTGGTGGCTAGATTAGAGGCTCTAGTTTCAGTTTCTGTATAGTTCTTTTTTTTCGGCGAGATGATGATTTTGTGTGATCAAGAGTGCAGCCGAGAAGATAGTGCTCCAAGGAGGTAGCACTCCACATTGCGAACATGGTGTTTATATCATGCGGCGCACCTCCTCTGAAGCAGTTGAATTCTCGCTATTCGGGCGTGTCTGCGGTTGACTGTGTTGATGACACTAGTAAAAGTGAATCGGAAGATGATGTCAGATCATCAGATTTTGGTGGTTATGGAATCAAAAAGTATTATATCTTCAATGAAAAGACTTGCGCATGTTATGCATGATCAGCACTTTTTTATACTGTCAACAAGCACATGCTTGCAAAATGGAGAGAAACGAGAAAATACATGGTCACAAATCTTCATCAAGAAGCTGCAGCTTGTCAACGACTACAATGCAGGAATGCTTGGAGTTGACAAATGAGACCAGTTGTTCGGCTTGTATAACATCCTGATGAAGTGCATCCATAGGTGGAAAACTATTCTTTAAGTGCATTGGTATCTCAGTTGTCAACAGCTTCATTATTTTTCCAGTACACCATAAGCAGCATCCAAACGTTCTTAAACTATAAAATTTAAAAGCGCTAACAAAGACGAGGACAAAAAAGAAAGGCGAACAGGACGATCGCTTAAATTTTAACAAAGACCCTCGTCTTTGTTAGCGCTTTTAAATTTTATATCATAAACCAACTCGCCCGTTTCACCACTTTAGTTCAATTCCTAAACTGTACAGAAGATTGCGCTTTGATCGCCGGGCGTTCCAAGCGAAGCTTGCCCAACAGCTTCCTTGACTTAATGTAGAGTATGTCCGTCCCCCCTTCTGCCCCTGAAAACCTTCATCAAAAGCTCCAAAATATAGAGAAGCGGTGCAACTGTAGGATGTGTTACGAGTGCAAAGTTGAGTACAAGACCAATGTCATCTGCAGTACCTGCAACGTTTACCTGTGTTTTACGACATCACGAAACTGCTGTACCGCGTGGGACACACGCCACAATGGTCGAGACTATGTGGTAGAACTTGATGAGTTTTTTTACCTTTAGCGGTACAATTTGCATCCTTTCTTGCTATTGAAATTTGGCATTTTTTGTATATTTTGGAATTTTTCACCTGTCATTTTTTGCCAAGATATCTGCATATCTTTCTCATTTTTGTTGTGTTGGCCACAATAACTTGAGTTTTCATAAATTAAATCTTGTATAATATATGAAACATAGCATTGATAAAACAAATTTTAAAAGCTCATGTTTTCCTCAAAAAAAGATACTGCGGCCATCTATAAATTATTAGTTTTTCCGTGATAAGGAAAGAGCTAAGCTATGACGAGCACTGTCTACTTGTGACGCAATAAGGTGCGCTTAATGTTTCATGATAGGAATTGAAAAGAATGTGTTATTGTGATGGTATTGCAATTAATGCAAACGTGCAAGCGAGCTGGACAAGAATGACGGTAATTACCTCTAGAGAAGGGATTGCTATCGTCCTGGGATGTGTCATTGTGTTGTCTTACCTCATTTTGGTCCCTGTCATTTTTATAGTCTTTAGAATGAACCAACTAGCCCAATTAATCACTTTGCTATTGGTGACTGCATGCTTTGTTTGCAGAAACTGATAAGAGGATGGTAGTCATGCACCAGTGTATAATCAGTTAATCAGACATGCCCAACTTTTCCAGTGTTTTGTTGGACCCTTGTGGCTGCCACTTTGCTGTCCCCATAATTTTTTACCACTAATGTCTTCCATCATAATTTTCCAAACAGTCCCAACTTTTAGTTTTGCTGTTTGTTCTGCCCTTATCATCTAGGTATTGCTAGATCCGTCAATGCCTTTCAAACTGGGCCCTCGGGCATTCCAGTTGATCGTGGACGTCGTTCTGTTTCATGACTTCTCTCTCACAAATCTGCTGCAAATGTTGAAGGTGAGGGGAAATTCTGTAAATACTCTGGAAAATCAACTATTAGTTTTCTGGAAGTTTCATTAGCACAGGATAACGAACTCTGGTTCTAGCAATGCTGAGCTACCAATAGTGCTTCTGAAAGATGCCAGCTGAACGTAAGAAGGTTCACAAAAAGAGAGAGAAAGAGAAATGGGACGAGCACACTGCTGCTGAAGCTGCAGCATTATTCAAAGTCGTCATTGTTAGGTTACTAGACCAGCAGAAGGAACTGCTGAAGGAATAAAAAAGAACTCTCGACATCGTCGCATAATTCTTGTCACCGCGCATACTTTTAAATTCCATGGCAATAACCTTTTGACCTGGAGTATGTATTTATATGCAGTATTTGTTTTAACAAGGTGCATTCTTGGGGTAATATTTATTTTTCTCATTCAGAACACTTTCTATAGTTGGTTTCTCTATCAAAATACAATCCTAGAAAGCGGCATCATAATACTTTTTATTTAGCATGAAAAAATGTCTTCTAAAAAGGCAGATAAAGGTGCCTATCATTGCTAGTACCGCTGAGCTTTGCAGCATCAACTTCAAAATCACATCGTAAAGGAAGGTTACAATTTTCAGATGTGCATATTTGAGCATTACTACAGTAACAGTGCCTCCATACTGTGCTGCCGGCAAGAAGAACTCGTATCTGTTGTTCCTGCTCTGTCACGAGACAAAATACAAACTGTCACAACTCTGCCATCATATCAGAGGTAATTTATTCTATCCATACTGTGCTAATGAATTGAATTGATACTGTATATAAAGCTGATACTAGCTGTATGTGCATAGGCAAGCAACCGCTGCTGCCTTTTTCTGTAAACAGCTTCTGCCTCAAGTAGTTACAGTGAATTATTTTTTTTTATCTCAGTGTTATGATTTAGCAAAGGCATAATATGCAGATGCATAGTTTAGTGAGAGCTCTGCTGCACAACCATTCATGTCACAGAGGCATGCTTCATATTAGAACATTTGCTCATTTGCTGCTTGTTTGAGCTACAGTAAACACAGCCAGTGAGAATCTTTGTCTTCTGTCGCAGAGAAAGTACTCGCATTAAATTTGTTTCTTCAGGTACCTCCCCGAGAACAAAATGTCGCCCGAGAAGACCTCTAAGGTGTGTTCCTCAAAGATCCAACCTCGTCACCACTTTATTTTGTACCCGAGAAATATTTTTACAAGTATGCAAGTTCTTTTCACACTTACTTTGTGACTAACCATCCTCTGGAAAACCATTTCAGAAAATCTTCTCACTAATTCAGGACCTGCACAACCACCACAGAAGTAGCCTGGTCTTGCTTCAGGCCCTTAGTGAGTTCTCGAAGAAGCTTCCTGGCAGCCCTCTTGGAAATCATGTGGGTTTCTAGACTTCCTTTAGCTATATAGTACTCAGTTTCACCTTACCACAGCAAATTCTACAAGCCATATAAGCCAATTGAGTGTTAGGAATGTGTTCTGTGACTACACACCCCACGCATTGCTGCGCCCCCGATGAAGGTCACATGACATTCGCACAACATTGGTTTAGTTCGTAACGTCCTCTGTGGTCCATCGTAAGTTGAAATCGAGTGTAGTGTTAGACTTACACGGAAGCTATAATAGCTGAAACGAGTGTTTCTTTTTAAGAAAATTATTATCTCCTTTCTGTTTATCACTGGGAAGCTTTTAACCTTTCTTTTATTTTGTAATAGGTCAGACTGACCTTTCATAGCGCGACAGCGTGAAAATCGCAGCGCATGGTCTAGATCTAGAAACTGTTCTTGCGTGCATTATATGCCGTGAAATCGTGTTGCCACTTTTATACTTTAGGACTTTAAAGGCATGTTCACATGGGGACAACAGTCGGTGAACCAGCAAATGGCATGTCTCATTGTTTTTATTAAAAGCCATTGATAAGCAGTGGCAAGGTAATCAGTGTCAGATGGGAAGAAAAGTAACAGAACAGACAGGCACAGACTTCCCTGTGTGATTCCTGTTACTTTATTTAGTGTATTGACTTTATTCGCTGGGTTGCATTCCCTGATGATGAACTTGCTTTGCAGGACCACTGCAAATGGAAATTCACCTGTACATGCTATCTTCTGTTTCAGTTTCGAGAGCTGTACATCTCGTACCTTGAGTCGCCCCTCAGTGAGACGGAGGGCTTTGCAAAACTTGGGAAATTGATCAGGTAAGTTTTACGTAAATCCCGTCTGCAGAATATTAAAGCAGGTTTGTTCTGAAATAGATTACTTTAGTTCTTTGCCTGTTGCGACTTTCCAGGGTTATGTCCATCGATGAGCTCCAGAAGAGGCTGGGTAGTGCTCTCGTCCCTTTCGACACTGTAGGCAAGCAGCTCTTTGAAACGGGCCTGCAGGAGTTCAGGGACGGCCTGGCGTCTTACAAGAAACGGCTGGACGACATCTCAGGTCATTATCATTGTGCTGCAGATTAGAAGGATACAGACAGAGTAATAGACTTTTGAAATAGTACAGCTACAAAGAGTGGTTCTAAATCAAAAAGAACAAAACATACAGCTGTATGAATTGCTTTTTTGTCTCCCGTGTTTATTCTTTTGCCTGCCCTGCGTTCAGCAGAATGCTCTCCAGTTAATTTTTAGATGCTGCATTTTGTATTCTATAGTTAATAACATTTGCCTATAAGTCTGGCAAATCGAGCCATTGCTACATTTGTTTCCAGGCAGCATAGTGTAAATGTTTTACTCAAATGTGGCAGGTTTTCGAGGTATGTTTCTAGCATTTAACAATCAAAATTAGACGTAAGTTAAAAAAAAAAAATAGATATATATACTTAAATATGGAGCAGGTGCTGACTCCAAATTTAGAGATAATTTTGGAAAACTGAAGGATGGATGCTCGTTGGATTTCTAGAGTAAAAATTGACTGCATGTTTGGTCATTCTTTCCAACGCGTTTTAATGCAGTAGCTTTTATAAGGTGGCTGATGGCTCTTAGTTCAGGTGGTGCCCAAGGCAGGATGATCCTTAATCTTCCAGTGCCTGGGGTGGGTGGTGCTCTTAGTTGAGGTGGTGCCTAGGGCAGGGTTTTGTAGGGAAAAACGAATAAGTCACCCTATTGTCTCCTCATGACGCTGCGTGCGCTTCCCTGCAGCGCCACCCAGATGCAAAGCCTTTGCACTGAATTTTCTGGGTCACCGAGAAAGGGGAAGCACGCTTTCCTGCCCTTTCCACTCCTCTTTTCGCGCACTCTTTTCACACCACCTGTTCTTGCTCCTCTTTTTCTTGCCCTTTCTAATATTCCACTCCTCCTTTTCCTGCAAGCTGGATCTGTACCTCACTGAGCAGTGCACTCTGCTTCCATGCCTGTGACCGTGGTTCAATCCCTGCATCGGTTGCCGCTATTTCTTTAAAATCGTTCGGCGGTTACAGACTGACCAATCTGCACATTTTGTGCTTAAACACAGCTCCTGAGGTTGGTTGGCCCTATAAAGCTACCGCATTAAAATGTGGAAGGGCAATTGGTAGGGTGGGCTTCACCTCTTTGCATGGGTGCATCAAGCTTCACCTCTTTACGTCGAAACGGGCGTCAAACAGAGGCATCTCGGTTAGCTAGATGGGCTTGGGAAGTTTTTGGTCGGTGTTTGACATGTCCCTTGCTCATTTTTCAAATGTTTCAAAATTAGCAAGTGGACACTTATTGTGACATAAATGCTTGCTCAATATTTTACAATATGTTTATTTGCTAAACTATCTTTTTATACATTGTTTCTTGAACATTCGACGCAAGTTAGGTATTTCCTTGAATTATTTGAGTTCAGGGTTTTTATATGAAGATATAGTCATGTCAAGGTGACTTCCTTATGCCTACATTGTCGCTAATGGGGCTTAAGTTTAGCCAAGGAAGCTTTGAGATTAGAAGAATGGCTGTTCATCTATATTTGCTAGGGTGTATAAAGAAATGCCTTCTGCCATTTGCTTGCCAGCTGCATGGCTTAGAATGGTTATTATCTCGAAGTGCAAGAATAGAGTACAATGTTTTTATTCTACTTTTTCTACTTATTCTATTTCTACTTATTCTATTATTCTACACCAGCCAGATTATGGTTTTCCTGCCCAAGTCATCTTAATTTGGTCAGCCGGATGACAGTAGATCTCCATGGCAGCTCTCTAGTTCATTTGTCTGTGCTAGTATTTTCACCTTAGAAACACTCTGCTTCAGGTCAGAAAATTGAGGATGCTGAAATTGACGAAATCCAGGAAGCTTCCCCTCTTGACTGGGGTGACCTCAGGAGCAGGTCTCAGTTCAGAGAGGTAAGCAGGAAGACTTTGTGGATTCCTCTTGTTCCTGGTAGTGCTTCATATGCACCTGTTTTTTCTGTTGGTAACACAGAAATTGAAAGATCTGACCAAGACAAAGAAGGTTTCTCCCTTTGAACTGCTGAGGGAGGAATTCGCAGGCTACTTTAGAGAAGTGTTCAGGTAAGGTCAGTCTGGAATTTTTTTTTTTTTGAGGAGGTTAAACATTTTGTTTGTTAGCAGTCGCAGAAGTAATTGAATGTTGCAAAAAGAAAAAGTAGGAAGGTCTTCGAAAGGGCCATGGGCCATAAATATGAAAGCTCCACAAAGGTGAAAAAAAAAATGCTCTTCAGCCGTAATCCTTGTCAGCCAAGGTCATTATCACTCTTTTGCATGGTTATAAGTTTTTTAATGCCTCTGAACTCTTGTTTCATATTATGAATTTTTAAAAATCCTATTGGTTTTAAAGGGGCAGTCAAGTGGTTTTTGAGTTCGTGTTTTGATAATGACAGCTGAATTTAGACGCCTTAAGTATCCCTAAAAACCAAAAAGTATAGTCATACGGTGATTATTTCTTTAATAAAAATGTAATTGAAGGCCGCCAAACCTCGGATCCATCCGAAAACGAAACCACTCTCATTGGTCGTCGCACGCTTATCAAAAGGATCTCGGGCCAATGGCGTTGGACGACGTTCCGTCGCGCAGTGATCCCGAGGTAGCCGCATCGGCCGAACCTCTTTGTCATTCGAGCTTCGATCATGGCGGAGTTCTCTACGCTCGAGGACCTGACGCCGTTAGAGGTTGAAGTTCTTCGGCGGACAGCCGACCTGGGGATGATTTCCTATGACGCCACTCCGACGTGCGATGTGGACGATAGCAGCGCTTCGGAGTCATGTTCGGGTTCCGAGGACGACGAAACGCAGACCTTTTCGGGCGTTCTTCGATTTGCGGTTGGGGCAAGTCGTAACCAAACCAACGTTTGACATCGCAGCGTTACCTCTGGTACGTGATGTCAAACGATGTCGCCACGTTGACTTTCGCCTCGGGAGAACGGGGGGAAGGCTGGTTCAGACATGTGCAACGAGCGTGTACCTACGGCTGCGTCCGTTGCAACCGGAACGACCGCACTCCGCCGCGCGTACACACACCTGTAACCATTACAACAAGCGCAGCGGGTCGTCAGCACGGTGACCGCTTCTGTACGCCGCCGTCAGCTGTGTCAGCGGCCGCTCTAAAAAAGGGGACGCACTGCTACTCAATGCCGTAACAGAATATAGACAGACAGTTTTCTAGTCTAAAGCTTTATTATTTTTTCTTGATAGGCTTGCAGGGTACAGCGAATGAAAAAAATAAAATAAAAAGATGCAGCGCCGTCTTGGACGATCACGACTCTAATACACGACATTGCAATAGAACAAATATCGCCACACGCCTTTTCTACGATTATAAAAGACAATGTAATCTTAGCAGCGATATAGCAACGTAGAAATATGATTTCGTGATCAGATAGACGTTGCGAGCGTTCAGGATTGCTAACCCTAATCATTTTTCTCCGGTGATGAAAACGCGTGAAAATTCGTATCCTTTATACGGTACGCGCCAGTAATACCTTGAACTTGAGCACACGCATGAAATGCGCCAAATCAGAAATCCGGGCGATGTTCGAGGACACAAATGCTTAGAAAGCACCACTGTAGTCGAAGTAAACAAACACGACGGCGCGGGCGTTTTTGCTATCTTGAGAGTGCCGCCACGACATCGCCGCACGAGTAGGTGGATGTTCCCTTCTAGTACGTGCTGGGTTATCATAGCCAAACACGACGAAAATTCACAGTCAAGGATAGCGCTTTTACGCGGAACGATGAGCTTTCACCAGGCCGTCCATTCCGACGATCACCACCGACGCCACGTTTGCGGATAGAAGGAGCCGGCCGGCCTGCAACGCGCGGAGATACGTGCGCTTCCGCGCATCCCTGGGGAACGGGACATTCACCCCCCGCGGAGGAAGGCAAATAGAAAACGTAGTCCCTTGTTTGTGAAACGATAATTGCGCTATCGCGTATTCTAAACTAGAAATATTTTACGTCTTGTGAAATTATCATGCACAACATATTTAAATGAACTGAAAATTGTTTTTTAGCGAAACTTTAAAAAGACCGCCAAAATTTTCAAACATACGATAATTTCATTGGTCCTCGCAAGTACAGAAAAGAGTCCGCACGTATTTTATTCCTGCGTGATTAATAGGCGTTTCTGCCTTCTAAAACTGAAGATACTCATTCACTGACACTTCCTTAACACCACCGCACCAAAAAGTAGCTTCTCCAAAAACCGCTTGAGTGTCCCTTTAAGCTATGTTGGTTCCGGAGAGTTTTTCAAACAGTGCCCGAGCAGACTTTTTGAAGGAATGTTAGAAGGGTTCCATCAGACTACAAAAATAAGACAAAAAATTAAGCAAACTTACACTTAGGTTTGGCATCACTAGGTGGGCATCACTGATGAAACATGTTTGAACACTGTAGCTTGGCAACATGTGCTGTTTGCTGTTGATTCCAACATCATTAGTTTAATTGCTACCCAGCTTTGCAGTTTCAACATCGGTGAACATTGTGCAGGCATGCATATGTCTAGTCACTTATGCATGATTTATATAAAAGACCCCAGGTAAACAGTCATATTGCATTGGCCAAAATGCCCTCGTAGAATGAAGAAGTAAGACATAATTTCAAGGCAGTCTGATTTTCTGACCAATCAACATCTGTGTAGCAAGTTTGGCCTTACTAATAGTTTTAACAACATGCTTGTAGCTAGTTGAAAAAAACAAAAACTGAGAAAAATCATCTAGAGTCAACAGTGCAACTGTTTCGGTTTGTATTATTATCCATGAATTCACTCTGGTTCTCTACTGTCTGAAATCTTCAGTCAGCTGTGCCCTCCATCCCGACTGCCTCTCCACGAAGTGCTCTACTACGATGATGCTCCTTCCTTGAAGCAATATTTCGTCCCATCACCAAGATCTGTGCTTCATTCTGCCCTTGCCAAACCCTACACCTACCTGAAAGTGAGTTGTCCCATGGATGCTTGCTGAGTGCACCCTAAAGGATTTTTTTATGTGAAAAGGCTTAGGAAAATGGAATTGCTAACCCATTGTACTCTATGTGCAACATTTCGCAGTACATTTTGTGTTAAGCTTCCTCAATTAACTCTTTTCCTACTGCAGGAAAAAAGCTGTTATAAGGTGGTCTCTGTAAAAAAGGTATTTAGCCGCCAAATTCTCTACCTGGTGTAGCAAAGCATACCAACATGTAGCTAAGAGAATTCTTTTTTTGAAAATGTAAATGTCAAGCAAGATAGTTAATATATAACACAAGAAAAAGAAAGGTAATGTCAAATCTTGTTTAACCAATGCAGAAGTCTTTGTTTTAATTCAATGTGCTTTGCAAAGTATTAGGAGCAAAAAAAAAAAAAAAAAATCAAAGCTATGCATTTTGTACCTTACTCTTCTAGAAACAAATCCTCCAAGTTTGAAAAACGTCAGTGCAAAACTTCTTGTTCTGTGGAAAAAAAAGCTAGCCATGATGATGACTGTACCTTTCGAGGTCGGGGCCAGGCTGCCTTTTTGAAGGAAACTCAGCTTGTTTTGCTGTTGATTGTGTAAAATCAAGTCTATACAAGGTACAGAAGCAGAAGCAGAAGCCTGCAGAAGAAAAATAATGTGTTTGGAACAATACCAGTACAGTGAAACCCGTTTAGAACGAACCCATGTACAGCAAATAATTGTCAATATCGAACTCATGGAAAATTTAAATAAAAATGCATGTAAAAAGTACTTTGTATAACGAACACCATATTGGCTATATCAAACTTCTCTCCCCCCCCCCCCCCCCCCCCCCCCCGAGAAGGCTTCCAAAAACGTGCAAACAATCGTCTTCTAGCCTGTCCCTTCCCCCTCTCAAAAAAAAAAAAAAAAATATTAGGAAAGAAAGAAAATTTTGAAAGCTCAAGCCACGAACAAAATTGAGCAAAGAGATGCGATTCAGAAGGGGGGGGAAAAGCTAAAAAAAAACTCTCTCCACGCATGCAAAAAAAAAAAAAAAAAATCGAGCGAGTTGTTACAAGGCATAAGCGGAGAGATGAGAAAGAAAGAGAAGCTCTCGCCTTACAACGAACGGATCGCGGAAGCTATATCGAACCGATTGTAGCGTTTCCTGCTGTTCGTTATAAACGGGCTTAGCTTTGTCCACAGAAGCTCACGGAGACAATAAATTCCCTCAGCGTGCAAAACGAAACATACCGACAGACACCTGTGGATAATCTCGGCTGGTTCGACCCACTGCCAGATTCGCAACTAAAATCCAACGAATGGACGTCATCTTCTGACTGACTGCTGTCACTTTCATTGACAAAATTGTTTGCATATGCACCAGAATTGTGAATCGGATGATGTTTTGTTCCGACCAGCCACATTAAGAACTAGGTTGGGAGCTCAAACTTTACTTTACATAAACACCTTGCGTCAGTGCAGAAGAGGTGCATTGAAGCCTTCTCGTATGATTTTATGATCGTTTTGCAACTTATACTTAGGGTCCTTCGTTTTCGGGTAAAACCCGCTATTTCCCGATAATTGTGCCTTGAACGTGTTCCTTGAAAATCGGGTTAAACTCTATTTTCCCCCGAATTCGAAAATTAAATCACACCATATTCTAAAGTGCTCTGCTCTGAAAATATTTTTTAAAAAACGGATATGTAGGAACATGTGCACTAGCTCCAGACCTTGGAAATGAACCTGGATTCTGTTGGCTTCAGGGAACTTCAGTGGCATAGATCGAACCCCCAAATGTCACTTTTAAGCCCATTGCTAAATATCATGTGTCCTTCACTTTTGTTTCACCCCCCCCCCCCCCCCCAAAATAAATAAATAAATAAATAAATAAATGAAAGTGGAATTGGAAATTGCTCTCAAAACTTTGTTCTGACGGAAACAGCTAGCTTACCGTATTTACTCGTATAGTGAACACATTTTTGTTTTCTGAAAAATTGACCCATATTTGGGGGGAAGGTATGTTCATTACGCGGGGTAAAATTTTTGCTTTTATACACACTTTGCACAAATGTCAATTTAGCTGCCAATATGACATGGCAGAGCACTGTTGCACGTCTCCACTGACGGAGGTGGACCCATGGCCGGCCACAGTTATCATGCTCTATAAATTGCAAACCTTTTTTAAGGCACTTTTGGCGTGCCTTTTGCCGAAGAAAAAGCGCCCTACGAAGGTTGCTCAGCATGGAGAGCGATGCAACCATTCTTAGGCCTAACCACTTTCACAATATCACTGTTCGAAAGCGTATCACAGACGGCGGCGTGTTTGTTGACATCAATGCATCCGATGGGTGAAGCACGTCCGGGGCCTGGCAATTCCTCGACCCCAGCTTCGCTAGGCGTGCGCGCCGCTCGATTTCACGATTGATGACTTCTGCAACCCCGCAATTGCAGCCATTACGAGAGCGGCTTGGCTTGTCTTGGCTTGGCCTGGCCTGGCCTGGCCGCTTGGCATCAAAAGAAAATTCGAGGGCTTGGTGCCAGCCGGCTAGCTAAATAGACGATTTGCAATTTTCCCAAGCGCCCCGGCCCGCGCGCAAGGAATTGTGGGAGAGAAGTCTCTCGCCTGGCCTTTCTGCCTTGAGATCACATTGCCTTGTCGCTTGTCTCCCCTTAATCCTCTGTTTTTCAATTCCATTACCTATTTTTATCTGTTTCAGTGTATTTTTTATTGCTTCTAAGTGCTTCTATTCTCCTCTGTGCGCAATGTTTCTCACATATATATAGTATTTGTGTCTTTATTTTGCCTTTTTCGACGGGAGTGCCGACGGACAACACGCCGCTTTGCGCGTCGTTCCCCGGTTGAGTACTACCGTTGCTACCGATTCCTATCGTGCTGTAAGTTGTTCATTTTGGTTCATTTGACCCACGTGCAGTCGAGAGGGACCGTTTATGAACACCTGCGCACATGTCATAGGGGTAGGCAGAGCTCTGAACCAACCATTGCGACGCGAGAGCCGAGTGCGGTGCGATTTAGTTGCCTGCGCTCGCTTTGTTGACTCGCACTGTAGTGTGTGCCTTTGAGTGCCGCTTACTTGACTAAGATACAGCCCGCCGCTTTGCCATCGTGAACCATTTGTCCGAATGCCTGCAAAACCGTAACACCGTTCGGCATATCCAACGCTGCGGCGCCTGACGACTGCATGCAGTTGTCTTCACCCAAGCGCTTTACAGGATGCTGTCTTTTGGAAAGTGGTGCCAGGAAACATGCTGTGCGCTGGCAGTATTGTTTGCATAGCCTGGCACACAGCAAACTGTACCATGCGGGCATGTTGCTGCTGGAGGTGACCTAAAGAAATAAAATATCTTGAGCTGACATCTTGACTACAAGTTTCAAGATGACTGCCTGGGTGACAGCACATCTCTGCACTTGAAAAAGGGTGTTTGCAACCGACAACCGCTTAGCAGGCAGATTAAGAAGGCATACTATAAGCGCATACAATCTGCGACGTTGGGCTACCGCTGCTTGCGAAGGGCTCGCGCCGCTGCGTGCAGTTTGTCAGGCACCGCAGCGTTGCATATGACGAATGGTGTTACGGCTTCGCAGGCATTCGGACAAATGATTCGTGGCAACTCATCTCTGCACTTGAAAATGGGCGTTGGCAACTGACCACCGCTTAGCAGATAGATTACGAAGGCATGCCATAGGCGCATTCAAGCCACGACATTGAGCCGTCGGTGTTTGCGAAGGGATCGCCCCGCAGCGCGCAGTTGTCAGGCGCCGCAGCGTTGCATATGCCTCAGCTTCGCAAACATTCGGACAAATGGTTCGCGGCGACAAAGCGGCTTGCTGTATCTTGGTCAAGTAAGCGGCACTCGAAGGCAGACGCTACAGTGCGAGTCAACGGAGCGAGCGCGGGCGGCCAAATCACAGCGCACTCGGCTCTCGCGTCGCGATTGTTGATTCAGAGCTCTGCCTACCCCTGTGACATGTGCGCGGGTGTTCACGAACAGCTAATAGCGTGATAGGAATCGGTAACAACGGTAGTACTCAACCGGGGAACGACATGCGAAGCGGCGTATTGTCCGTCGGCACTCCCGTCGAAAAAGGCAAAATAAAGACACAAATATTATATATATGCAAAAAACATCGCGCACAGAAGAGAATAGAAACACTTAGAAGCAATAAAAAATACACTGGAATACATAAAAATAGGTAATGGAATCGAAAAACAGAGGATTAAGAGGAGACAAGCGACAAGACAATGCAGTCTCAAGGCAGAGCGGCCAGGCCAGGGACAGTCTCTCCCACAATTCCTCCCGCGCAGGCTGGGGCGCTTGGGGGATTTCGCAAAAGGGCTATTGGATGCAGTTCAAGACTTGCAGAGCTGAAAATAAAAGTGTGTTCATTATGCGAGAAAAAAAAAAAAAAGTAAAAAGTATTGATGGCTGTTATGGGGGGTGCGTTCATTATGCGAGTAAATACGGCACATTTTTGTCCTGTGTCGAACTGAAGTGATATTGTGCATTGCGGATGTTTGCAACCTGTGGTGTCAAGACCAGAATGGTCTAGGATGGAGACAGATGCTGCACATGCAGATGATTATGTGCAGACGATATTAATTCGGAAAGCCCATGTAAGGTTTTATACCATGTTGCAATTTAAATACTTTATAACTTAATTGTACAAAAAAAAAAGAATAAAAAAAATGTTTATTAGGGTTATGTGAATAGTGATTTTTCAGTTCGAAGCGAGTATGAAGCCAATGGTTCCTTTGAATGAATACTTCGATCCGAATAGAATATTTTGCAGCCAATACTTTCATGGTAGAAAACACTTAAAACTTGGGGTCAAAAAAAAAGCAGAAACACGACAATGTTTGAAGGGTTCTCTGTCTCTACCATAATCGTTCACCAGCTTGCCACTTGCCTGCACAATTACTTTTATTTCAATACAGTCATGTCTCGTTAATATGGGCACTTCCGTTGCCCAGAGAAATAATTCATAATAGTGAATCAAGGTCAAGATCACAATTAATGAACAAGAAAAGTGGCCACAGAAGACATGGTTTATTTAGATGGAAACCAAATGCTGAGGCTGATTTGCACAGAAAATTTGGTGTTAGGTATTAGAAATGCAATCTGCAATAGATTCAAGAGAGTAGACATGTTGGTACCATTTTTATAGCTACTTGTGTTCCAGTCTTAGTTGCTGAACTCATTTCCAGTGCGTACTGCACACTGTTTCTGTTTGTGTTTTTAATATATATATATTTTTTTTTAATAGCCTGAATGAGAAAAGAATGCTATAAATTCAGCTTTTTAGAGCTATATTTACGGCGCAAAACGAATTTGAAGTTGGCGCCCACAGGACCCGCCATTAGTCACGTGGTAGACCTGTGCACCACCGCACTGCCACCGCCACTGAGGTCCCGAGGACTCCCACGCCGCCACCACACGCTGAGCATGACGCGCCGCCGGCTGAACGCATTTCTCCCCGCTGCCGCCGCTGCCGTCCATTTTAATGCGAAAGCATTAACTGTCCCATGGAGCGAACCGACATCATCAGCTTTTGAAACCGCGCCAAACGGCACCTTCCCCTGTCCCAATGGAGCGAAGCCTCTCTGTAGCAGAAATCTGATGGATAGGCTCCCATTGGCAGTCGTGCGTCATAGTTTCAATGAACAGGGCTCCCATTGGCTCCCGTGCGGCGTAGTTCTAGGGAACGCCACCAGAGAAGCCCTCTCTGTGGCAGCGCAGCGCACGCAGCGGCCCGGTTGCCGGTTAGAGGGAGCACCTGGCCGCAGAGCCTGCACGGGCAAACTTTGGAGATGCTTCACGGCCGAGCTCAGCGTGGTGCAGCCACTTCACGAGAGCGCGCGATCGGCCAGCCATCGGCCGCTGCCTCGGTAGTTGTGAAACGTGGCCGTCCATGCTAGTACACCGCAGACAAACTAAAGGAGTGGAAGAACGACATTCATGCTTTCGCATTCACAACTCATAAGAAGTGCTTAGGTGTCCTCAGACAACAACACAGGACTGTGTCCTTTGTCGTTGTTGTTCTACTCTTGGTCCCTGTTCCTTTGGCGCTTATTTCCCATGATGTACCAACTGGCCCATCTAAGCATTTTATTGGTGTCCTCAGAATTTTTAGACTGGCACACCGGTCTGTCACGTGGTGCTTGCGTTCTTTCGGGAGCTTCCTTTGGGCTCTAAAAGTTACTTGCTATACTCCGCGACAACTTTTCTTGGCAATGCAGTGGAAGGTACAGGCCCGCGTCCCCTCTCCCATTTTGTGTGTACGCAGGCTCTCCTCCTACCCCAGAGTAGGAGGCCCGCGCACACTCAAAATGGGAGAGGGGACGCGGGCCTGTACCTTCCACTGCATTGCCAAGAAAAGTTGTCGCGGAGTATAATCTTCCTTTTTTTCTTGCGCTTAAAACAAAGATTTATTAATCTTCATTTTGCTATCCGTCAACTGTGAAAATTATTTAAGTTGCCGAAGAGTTCAAACTTATAATTGAATATGGCATTATTCACTTCATATTCGAAAGTTTCAAATATTTTTACAACTGTAATGTTTTCTTATTGTTAACTATGCTTATATATATATATAGGTATAAATATAACCTGAACAACCCAAATTTCGGAATAATTTCTTTAAAAAGCTGATTTCTACCCCTATAACAAAGCATCCAATTTCAGCCCCCATTTTTTTTTTTTTTTTTAGAATTTAGGAATTAATGCTACTACTTACATTTAGCCATCAGAATGTGAGTAAAACATTGTGCAATGCTGTCTGCTTGCAGAATAACAACCTTGTGAATCGGAAATCCAAGTTTGGGGTGTTATGCGGAGCCCAAACATTCTTTTTGTCTTGCCTGGTACATACTTGAACACTGTACAAATGTTGCATGTAGATTGTCATCAATGATATTGCATCATCGCGGACATGAACGGGTACTCTTTTGGCAGTGCGAGTGCTGCCAAAGCATCGGTGTAGCAGAGATGTCGCCATCGCTACCAGACCTGAGCCTGAGCTACAAGCTGCACCTGGAAAGCGGAAAACTGATCAATTTGTATGACATGATGCAGGTGAGCCGTGCAGTCATTTCTGCCGTTTCATTCTTCCAAAGCTTTTTTGGCTTTTCAAATCTCATTGTTTGACATTGCATTGGTCTCAGGCTTTCCGTGGGGTGAAGATGACGACAGGACAGAAGAAGCTGTCTGCAGAAGAAGAGAAGCTTATTGAGTATCCTTTGGTGAAGTTTTGCTGTGTTTGGCAGATAGTGTGACAGATTGCATATACAGTAAAACCTCGTTATAACAAAGTTGAAGGAGCAATCGTAATTATTTCGTTATAACCATTAGTTTGTTATAGCCAATGTCCATTTCTTCCCTATTAGCAAGCAAGGGGAATTATGATTGCTTTGTTATATCCATTAGTTTGTTATATCCCATTTTGTTATAACGAGGTTTAACTGTACAAGGAGTTTTTTTTAAGACCCATTCACATACTTGCACCTGCTTCCAACCGGAGAGGTTCAAAACGGGTTTTAAGCCCTTCGTGACGGTTTACAACTTAAGCTTTGCAACGGTGCAAAGTAGCTGCAAAGCGGGCCATAAGCCGTCGCAAGAGGCTCAAAAATCGGTCGTGTCAAAGTCACACAGTTCTGCTGTGTTTATTTTTGCCTCTTTTGTTATTGTTTCTTTGTTACTATTGTATTATTCGACGCCCATTGCCCCCCCCCCTTAATTAACCTTTCACAAGTTGAAAGGTTAATAAACTGTTTTAAGTTTTGAGAGAATTTCTGACCCTCAACTGCTTAATTTTTGTCTTCAAAATGACATTTGTTGTCTTCACAATCAAGTTCAAGCCATAAACAAAATGGAAGCAAAATTGTAAAAAATTCAGTGCTGCCATCTGTTGACAGAGCTTCAAGCTAAGCCGTGAGCGAGCCTGGTTCGTCTAATACAATTGAGTGCGTGAATCGGGGAAAGCAGACAAGCTATACTGATCCTGCACGGTTTGGGGATGGCTCCACGTTGACGAGCGAAGCTTGTCCAAAACGGCTGAGGGGTTAAGGAGGTTTAGCTGATTATTCAACTTATCATAATGATTAGCCCCATTTGTGTAGCTTTTGTAACTTAAACCAAATCTGTAAAGCCTAAAATAAACAAAAAGCAGCCTGTATAAGACTTAGTAATTTTGTGTTTATTGTGATGCCTAAAGGCCTGTTCACACATAAGCAACCTAATAGGACCGACTCAGACGAGGCCAGTTTTTAAGCCTCTTGCGATGGCATAGGACCAGCTCTGCAGCAGTGCATCCAGTCTTAAGCCGTCGCAAGAGGCTTAAAAACCGGTCTTGTCTCAGTCAGTCCTACTCAGTTGAAGGTGGGTGAACGGGCCTTTAAAGCCCATTGCTACTCCTTAGAACCGAGCGCCTTAAAACTTCTTAAAATCTCTTACGACGAGAGAACACACTGACACGCTGGCACCATCTATGCGGTGACCCTGCAACTGCATTTTACTAAAGCGAAGGTTTGGCGGTATTTGCGAGGTCAAATGTGTGTACTACTTATGAGAACTGTTTATAACATTTACAAAAGTTTTTCGAGCTATGAAAGAAAGAATGATGTGGGAAAGAAATAGAAAACATATGGGTCCGCCAAATGTTCCACTGATACCCGATAGGTGGTGCCATTGTGTCCTCTCATCGTAAGAGATTTTAAAGAGGTTTAAAGGCACTTGGTTCTAAGATATCACAAGCGTGTGAACGGGCCTTTATGTACACACATTCGAGTCATGGTTGTTTGACCCGAGGTTGCTTCAAGAGCGTTTGGCCGTTTTAGTACTGAATTGCAGTGAGGGTACGAAGTTCCTTAGAAACGTCCTCAGAGCCCAGTTCTTCCGGTCGGTTGCTGAATTGCAGCTACTCGGGCTGGTGAAGTCGACGCAGAGAAAGACTGACCACGTGGCACGCATGACGTGGGGTTCTTGTTGACGACTGAGGTCTGAGTGCTGCTTGAGCAGTTTTTTTGCCTTTGTTCTTTACTTTTTGAGCATTAAATGCAGCTGGGAAAAGTGTTGGTGCATTGACACTGAGTTGTATCTGAAGGCTTCTTTTGCTTTCTGGGCCAGCCTCTGCTGCGTCGCGCAATGACAGCGCAGCAGAGGTTGTTTGCACTATTTCTCCACGGGGCGCGGTGCCGTTGGGGCCGAGATGCGCTCCGATATTAATAACCCATTGAATTTGTGTCGTTTTTCAAAAAGCCGTAAAATACTTCGCATGCCTTCTATCGTTCTGCATTTTGTTGATTTAGTGTTTTTTGATGATGCTGAGCAATTTTCTAATTGAAACCATGCCCTTAAACACAATATTAAAAAAGTTAATTACACAAAAATAATTAATTATCCAATTATCCCAGACTTTAATAATTTTCCTAAGCAGGCCCCTGGCCCAGGACCGAAACGACACAAGTCTTCTTTTGTTGCGGCGCATAGTTTTCGCAATATCGAATTTGTCCACCTTTTGTAAAACACCCTGTATAATCCCAAGGTTTTAAGCAATTTTCGTACAGTTTTCACGAGGAAATGGCGGCTAACAGAGTCCGCACATCCATAGGTGTGAGGCGTCTGCTATCGGGAACGTGCCCCATTATCATAGTTGGAAATATCAGGAAATGGCTTATAAGTTGAAAATCGGATAACAGGAAGTTTAGAGACTTTGGCATCTGGTTCCAACCATTAGTGCATAGTTTAGTTTTACAGTGAACACTTAAACACAGTTTTATTTCCATCCTGGTGGGTTTCATACCTGCTTCTGCCTTTCATTGGATTCGTAATGAATCTGGAGGACGCTGCAAATGTTCCATTTCGTGTACACCTCAAAAGATTGCGGTCATGCTGTACAGCTGTAATCAGTCATTTATCCCCCCCTTCCCGACCTTCTCAGAAGATCGCAGACCGATAAATTTCGAAGTCATTCAGATTTTTTTAGAAATCGCATAATCTGGCTGTTTGGGCAGAGAACGCGCATGCACTATGAGCACTGGCTGACATGGGTCTCTCGCTTGAAAGTGTGCCATGGTCTCTTGTCAGTTCATGAAAGGAAATTGTGTTTTCATTAAAGTATCTTTCAAACATTGATTTCATAAAATTTGGATTCAATGCAATCCTAGAAACTTGTATTTTTCTTTTTGTAATCTACAGGTTGTTTTCGAGACAATTCAGGCATAAAAAAATTGTATAAGCAAGCGAGTGAACAGAGTGCCACGGAACTTTGCACTAAGGTGTTTTTAGGTGGTGCATTGATCGTACTCAAAATCTGCAAGTCTCGTAAAAATGAAAAAAAAAAAAAAAAAAAATGAATATCTTTTCTTTTTCTATGCTTGGTAGGAAAATGGAAGCAAACTGTCGGGTTGACGCTGCTACTTACAGATCGCACCACGATACAAAAACTTGAAAGATTTTTTAGAGATTACGACCCTAAAACAGATTCAGAAAATCCGTGCGTGTGTGGTACCATTCACGAATGGCAGCATCAAACCGATGGTTTGTTTCTGTTTTTCTTCCATGCATAGAGAAAAAACAGGCTTTTTTTTTTTTTTTACTTTATCCCAGCTCATGAAATTTTAGTATGATACAAGCACCACCTAAGGGCCCTTTCGTGAAAAATTTCATGGCACTCTCTTCATTGGCTTATTTATGCAATTTTTTTTACGACACCCTGTAGAGTCAAATAGAACTCAGTTTATATGCTGTTTTTCTTTCCATGAATCTTAAAGGGATACTTCAACAAAATTTTAAATATACCCGTCGTGTCGTGCTCATGCTCCCTACAAGATCATAGAAGATTAACCCGTCGCTCAAAATTCACACAAAAGCAGCTTTGTGGTTAGTTGCGGTGGCCGGATCGTTGGCGAGCTTCGACCGCTTTGGTGGCTGGAACGGCTAGGGCATCCTTACGACGTCAGCCTTGCCGCAGCTTCGCTCATCCCGAGACAGACTACGTCATGATTGCGCCGGATGTGACGTGCTCTCCTTGTTTGTCCTTGTTCATTCGGCGCTTTCCATTCAAACATGCTCTCCGCTTGCTGCTGTCCGAGCGCTTGCCAGAGTTGGCCGTTTATAACGAAAAATACAGCCATCGGGCTCAAAATACAAACGTGCGATTGTCATTTACGGATATTGTGGATCATACTCAGCCTATTTCTGAGCACGACGGGTACATATCTAACTTCGTTGAAGGATCTCTTTAAAGGGCGCTTTGATTGTAGTGTCGTTCATTCCTTATATTGATGTTAAATAATCGGTTGAAAGCAAACCATTCTTAAGCAGTTTGTGACCGCGCCGGGCGCGTACAAGCCCATGACCTCAAGCATTTGTAGCATGCCTTGAACAGCTGAGTTATGGCGCCATCTAGTGGAACGACGTGAAATTATATTGACAAATTAGGGATCAGCGCTCCCCATGGGCGCGGGCGCGCTCCGGGTGGCATGGTCGTATATAAAAAGTTGGTCGACCACATTTTCCGCAGTGGAAACATGTCGTCCATTTGTACTGGCAGCTGTTACTTTCATGGCTCTCGGCTTCCACAGTGCTCACAAACCCTTGTGTGTTGTTGTGGCCAAAGTATTCCGGATATCTTTTTTTGGACTTTCATCCTGAGGACTTCCGAAGGTTCGTCTCGGGTCATTCTTTTGACGGCCAATTCAGCAGCTTCAAGCAGCTACCGCTAGCACTTCTGCATCTGCTAATGTCAGTTCCCTTTTTGACAGCAGTTGCTTCCGAAAGTTCTTTGACCGCACGCCACAGACGATCTTGCCTCCCAGCATTTTGACGAACATCGCCGAAAAATTACAACTAGTATCCACTATTCTTTGGCTAAGAATTCATGAACCCACTCTCCCTCTTTTTGACAATTGAAAAACCTAAAGCTCTCAAATATCTTGTTGGGCTTCGGATCGTAGTGCGCATCTAGTGCTGCTACCACCTCAGCACATGTTAGAGACGTTAGGTTTTTGTGGACCCACTCTTCCACTGAGTACTCAAACTGTTTTGGTACCTAGTGCCGCTACGAGCAATGCTAGTCTTTTCGTGTCTTTAATTACCTCATTGCCCTCAAAGCTTAAAAAAGTACATACTCCATTTGTTCTTGTCTTAGTCAAACTCTGGCAGCTGGTGATTCATCTTTGAAAACCCTGCAGACTGGTGCACTCCTAGGATGGCCGAAAAATCCTCCTCACTGTGGGTGGCTTCATTGTCCTGGCTCGTTGCAACTGTTATAATCTAAGACTTCGGAGCTGACGAGGCAATATGGAGACGCATATCGATTTCAGAACACAATCCTCTTCCTCTTCATTTTTCACATAACTGTCTATGTCACGAGGAGCCATTCCGTAAATATGAAAACATCTCGGGCGACATTGACTAGTTTATAACCATCGCTTAATTGTATTGATGGCCACGTATAGTACCCATTGTGACACTGGGGTAGGTTTCATTTTTTTATATTTACAGTTCCAGAGATAATCTGAAGTTTCCTTCTCAGTGTTTAGCCTGTCTTAAGGACCACTTTAACCAGTCAAATCGACCTTCTAACAGTGGGAATCTTCTTAAAATTATAATGATGATATCAAAATTTCAAATGAAAGCAACTTACATCTTGTTTCGAAAACGCCCTCCGAAATGAACAGACTTGCAGATAACAACTTCAGGAAAATAGGGGCAGATATCCTAGCCTGGTGCTTAAACTCCAGAGTGGTTTCTTAGAATTATCTTCAAGATGAAGAAAGACCACCCTTTGCCGCTTCAATTAAATATGTTTTTATTTTATTTCAGCTGCTCTTTATCCTGGGAGCTTAGGAATTAACACTTTATGTACAGAAGATGCAGCCAGTGTGCCCTGTCAAGCCCAGCAGACAGAGGCCATGGCTGCGCGCGCTGGGAGGATGTTACGAGGCACAACATGAGGTGGGGGGGGGGGGATTGGTCCAAACTGATTGTCACCACCGGGAACGGAACCAGCGCTCATTTTACTTGGCTGCGGCTGCCGTGATGTCTGGTGACTGCGTCGTGGTCGGATTCGGGTTCCGGTGTCTCGCTTGGCTCTTGTCGGGCGTGGAGCCCAGCGGGGCCCTTATCTTGGACACCAGCTTCCGCGTTCTCAGCACTTTCTGTCCTGTGTGCTGGACGGAAGCCGTCCTGTTATGCGATCCGGAAGTCTGTGCCGAAACCCTTGCAGAGTTGTAGTTTGGTATTCCGCTTCCATAAGACGCGAGCATCTGCGGATTGTCGGAGGCTGGTTCTGCGACGCTGAAGCTCATGGAACTGCTGTACGTCGGAGGGTGCGGCGCTCTCGTGGTGCTCACGTGGAGGGGTGCAGGAGGGCTGGCCGTGTTTCGCACGGTCTGGGTCCATTTGTAGTCCGAGTAAGAGGGCTCGTGCCCGGCACTCTGAAGCAAGGTGGCATCCTTGGGAACAGCGCAGTCGACGTTGTACCACCACTCGCACATGGACGACCGTTGGTTGAAGGCGGTGCCGTTGGGGCACCGGAAGCTCTGCTGTGCCCCACTGCTGCTGCATTGGTGATACACCTGTTGGTGAAGAGGGTCATATGGGATTTTACTGAATGAGCGTGAGTTAGAAAGACCTGCCGAGAGCATGTCAAGAACGGTCATTTGCCTGCGACGGAAAGTTGGAACGATTTATGAGGTAGTTGCAGTAAATTAGCCGGCACATGATCTGCATATATAGTTGGCTTATTGAAGACTACAGGCTGAAACTTTGTTGAAGCTGTGCGGGAGGAAGGATAAAATTTCCAGCTCGGCATCGAAGCACCTATTGGCACTGAGAAATTTGGGGATTGCCATGTGGTTGAGTTTTCTCACAACCTAAAGTTGTAAGCATGTTATGGCAAGCTATGCACTGTCAGGTGTGGGAAGGTGATCACTGACATCATTAACATTCAGTAGCCGAATTAGCTCAAAGGATGCTGCATATGACTGCTTTTAAACCTTTTAGATGGGTAGCACTTGATCTGGTCCTCGCTACACAAGTACATTTGAATCCACAAGTTATCCTCAGCATCCAAACAGTTCGGAAACTTGCATGTGCTCCTAAAAATGGTGATTGTAGCTTGTGGCTACCAAACAGGTGCTGTTTTGATTCTGTATTAGTCCGGTCCTATTGTGCTACTAACAAAGAGGTAGGGAAATGGATCTTATAATGTTTCTGACTGAAATCATCTGAATGTTGCAGATTTCTAAATATCAAAATATTAATTTTTGTTTTGACTATTAGTCTAATATAAATCTTATGTTGCACATAAGTTCTACTGTATTAAAATATTAAGATGCATTGCAGGATGCTTTTCAACATTCTCTTTTAAATATGATGGTCGTGCAACATGGTGCACAAAGTTCTACAGAAAAAGCAGCCATGCAAATTGAACTATTGGAGTATGGTCAATACTAAATGACTTGCCTGGCATCCTTCTTTCATGTCGGCATAGAATCCAGGAGCTCTGTCATAGCAGGTGAAGCTCATCTCTGGCACCTCGGAGTGTGGTGGATAGCTGGTTCCGGGGCCGCTTGCCATGCTTGAGTAGCTGGACATGTACTGAAGTTCACCCAGGGAGCTGTCGATGGCAGACGAGTGTTTCCGTTTTGCATGCTGCAATGTGACTGATGACCGGCGCTGTCCAGAAGACTTCTCTCCAGATGAAGCCACTTGAGCGGGATTATGCCTTTGATAAGAGTAGCTAGAGGAGCCATCCGTGCTGTGAGATGGCTTTGAGGAGTATGTTGTATGCTGTGAATTCTGCTTTGAGCTGTAGACATCCAGAGGTGATGGCATTTGATAGTAGGAAGAGCCTGCTGTGCCATGTGCAGTTTTTACAGAGTTGACCGCAGAACTTGCTGCAGCTTTTCGCTTGCTACTACTAGAGGATGTGATGATCTGTGAAGAGGTTGTGGGAATTGGAATGGAGTAGGGAATTTTTGGCACGACATACTGAAGTTTTGTTTGCTGATCTATGTACTGGGGTGGGGCACCCGGTGCCGTGTTTGACTGATGCAATGGCTGAAAATGGTTTGCCTCTGTAGGCTGGTAATACGTATTGACAATTGTGCTCGACCTAGAGTTTGGAGCTTGTGGTGATGCTCCACCCTGATCATTTCTTGGGATGGCAATGATGACCACTTTGCTTTTTTTCTGCTCTCCACCTTCCCTGTGACGTGTTCGGACAAGTTGAGAGTTTGGCTCATTTGCCTGTGGCACGTAAGGTCCCCCTGTGTTTATGCTTGTCGAGAACACTTCTCTGCTGGTTCCATCCACAGGGTTCCTCACAACAATGCGAATAGCTGTTGGCTGTGGGTAGTTTGGTTGATAGGAATGCTGTAGGCTGTTGTCATTCGACTCGAGCAGAGGAGGTGGCCTCACATATGTTAATGGCAAGAAGGACTGCGCCGCAATTGGGCCAGTTTGTTTAGAAGCTCCATCCCGGTCGTATGTTTCCATGGTCTTACCAGATTGTTTGAGCTTCCCGCCTAAGGGATCATCTCTTGGTGGCATAATTACGAAGGACTGTCCTCCAGGGCTTTCGGTGACCTTGACTTCCATTGGGTTAAAGTGGATCCCACTGCTTCCTCCCTTGTCTAAAGTTTCGTCAGCCATTTGGTTCAGGTTGCCTTGTATTGGTACAATGAGGGCTTGCACATATTTGTCAGGGTTTGACGGACCCTTGCCAGGAAGGTGGAAGACAAGTGGTGCAAGCTCTTTGATAGGTTGGGTCTCTAACTGATTGGGAAACAGGTGCGAGTTCTCGTTGCGATCACCCATGGACTGCGTGCTGTCCAGATGTGGCGACAGTACCATTTTCGGGTCCTCCGAAAATCTGTGCATTCCATGTTGCCTGTGCTGTGCGAAGAGGTGGTTCAGCTCGTGCATCATTCCCGGGGACCCCGTATAGAAGCCCAAATTCCCAGCGGCCCTCATGTTTGTCCTCTGTTCCGAAGCCATGATGTTATCGAATCTGCTTCCTTCCGGTTGAAAGAAGCGACTTGCGCTTGTCGGATAGCGAAGGAAGCTCCTGGTTCCGGAGGTCATGTCGTCCATGAGGCTTTCCGAAGGCTTAGATATGTCGTCTTCGTAATTGCGGGTCCCGAATGGCCGTCCTTCGGGCAGTTCCTCGATGTACGTAACCGGCCTCTTCCGGCTGTTAAACAGCTGGTCGTCCTGTTCATCCACGGGCCTCCTCGTATGCGCGCGGTAGGGCTTCCGGCCACGAACCACGATAGGCCTCCCGTCGTCTTCTTCGCTCGAGACGTCTTCCTCGATCACGATTGGTCGCCTTCTCTTTCCGTGGTGATTCTTGCGGCCACGGATAATGATTGGGGTGTCATCTTCTCCAGAGTCGTAGTTGGAGCTCGCTTGCGGTTCTTTGTCTGCAAACACTACGTTCGGGGACGCTGGGTGTCGTTTTTGAGGCTTCATCGGCGGGGGTGGCGGAGGAGGAGGCCGAGGTGGTGGGGGCATGATAGCGTAAGGCGGCGGGGGTGGAAGACCGCCCATCATCCCGTTTGGCTTTCCGTAGAACGGCCGTATCGGTCCCGGATAGCCAGCGCCCATGTGGCCAGGAATCGGAAACACTGGAGGGCCGTAAGGCCGCATGCCTGGCGGTGGAAGTCGAGGCATTCCGAACGGCTGATGCATGTGTGGGTGCACGGTCGGGTACATGTGGCTTGCCTGTGGGAATCCGTGATGTCCTGGTACTGGGGGCCCCGTAGCGTATTGCTTCAGAAGAAGCTTGTGTAAGGTGGGCATCCCCGGTTGGGCTCCGTGTTGCAAGAACTGTGTCAGGTCTGTTTCAACATTGTGTCCATTTGCTGGGGCTTTGCCTGGGCTCTTGCGGAAGAAGGGCAGCCGTAACCGTCCGGAAAGCCGGGGAAGCTTGATGAACTGCACGTGGGAACAGTTCCGCTTTGTTACCAACTCGGTCGGCATTGATCAGATTGACCGGAATGCTCTCGTCGAGAAAATTTACTACAGTTTGTTTACCCCCTGTCGCGTAGTTAAATGAGTGTTCCGGTTTATACAAGGTAAATGCTAAGGTCAGTTGCCCTGGAAATAAGGCTCTCCTTCACAGCTGTGCTCCACGAATTGAGGTCTGTACCATGACGACCCAAGGCTAGCCCATGCTTAAATGGTGCAAATTTTGCAAGAACCTCTAGGAGTTCGTCTTTACAAACTAGTTATCGACTTTACAGTGGATAACTACAGGGGAGCGGCCACTTGATCACGAGGTCCTCTAAATCGCAAAACTTGCTGGATTGCCATTCTGATCGAACCTGGTCAATCCTCGAAAGCTTGTTCTTTTTGGTGAACAAAATAATGGGATGAGTATAAAAATAACATTTTCCCGCGCATTTTTTTTTTTTTTTATTTGCGTGTAAAATGAAAAAAAAGAAAGTTGGGGTTTTAATTTTTGTTGTGAAGGTGGTTGGACAGCGAAGCTGTGGTATTGCCTGCATCGATTGTCCACTGCACTATAGAATCTTGTTATGGAAAATGCTACCAGGTAGTGCTCCAGTCTGGTGTCCCAGAGAACTTCCGGTTTATAAAAAGAATGAACAAAGGCCACCTTAATACTGCTGCTTGAAATGTAGATGAAACGTCTAACCACCTATTCTCAGGTGAACGCCAAAAGAACGAAGAAGTGCGAAATCTCTTAAAACGTTTCGAGTATTGTAAACCAACTTGCCTCCTCCAAGATGTATTATTGTACAGCGAAAGGTTCTCGTTAAATCTCCAACTTTGCTGTCCGTGTAGCAGTTATGCTTTTTAGCATTGGTGGCATAAGCAAGCTGAACAGGCTTGCAAAGATGGTGCGACCGGAAGTCGCTTGCGACGAAAGCGGCAGTTCATGCTTGTAAACAGCAATAGGGTCTATACCCAATGATTGATGAAAGAAAAGTTAATGCACTGTATCAAAACATTTTTTTTTATATATGAAAGACTTCGTACGCTGCCGTTGCAGCGGCAGCTTATACAACCGCAATCTTTACCGAGAAACGCATGCGGGGAGCGCTACGTGCTTCGCATTGTTCGAGCGCTCCTTATCTATCAAGTGGCTTTTATACTTGCTTTGTGGTTTTCTTAGTGAGCAAGTGTCAAAACCACATGATAAAAGATAAAACGCGCGCGATGGTTTTCTGTTGACTACTGTTCTGTCGACGAACACGAAAAAACCTGACTTACAAATCATAAACAACTTCGCTTTAAAAAAAAAAAAATACGAAGGATACGAGGGTTGGACACGGAAGTGAGTTTTACCGCACTGAAGAAAAGCAAAACGACTAAATGAACGCACGCGGACCTCCAGAAGGAACTCTAGTCCAGATTTTATTGGGTCGCATCTGGAAGCAACCCAACAAGTTGAGGTAACCACGCAAAAGACTAAGGCGTGTACGCACTATAAGAAAATGTTGCTTTACCGCACTACTTGAATTGACACGCAACCGAGTTAACCACCGACTGAGAGCAACAGGAACCAAGCAAAAACTCACCTGCGCGTTTGTGTCGCTGGGCAAGCACAGCAGAACCCCTGAAATAGATAGACACACGTGTTCACCACAAATAAAGTTGTTTTTATCGTGTGTTGTCATTCTGGTCGCCTTGACAGCCAGTGCTTATCTCGGCGTCTTCACGTCATCGGCAGACCGCTCCCGCCTCCTCCCCCTAAATTTGATATCCGTAAATGCGGGGTCTAATACCGAACCCCCGTAAAAAAGAGTTGTCCTAGATTCCCATTCAGACACGCTGTGACAAATTAACCAGGCGGGGTCAGATCCCCCGTGGCCGAATGACAGGTATATCTTACGCCACTACTGCAAAGAAAGAGAAACGAGACGCGTCTTCATCGTTGGAGGATCGAGCGTTCCCGCGCGTCGTTCTTCTTTGGCTTCATCACATTCCGCGGCGGCGGGGGACGCATCGGAGCGCGAACTTGTTTTCGGCGAGGTATGTGTGTGTAAGTACAAGGCAGGTCCTGCTGAACTCTCTTGGCTACGGCGGGTCGCGGCCGTGGCGGCTCCCTCCGCTAGGCCTCGTGAGGAACGGGTGATCGCATGCGCTGGATGCGGCCATTAGCTGGGATAACGGGAGGAGTGGGGGGAGGGGGGACCAAGGCAGCACGAATTTGGAGCCGCTGCTGCACGCGAGCCCACGCCGACCGAAGACCCGTGAAGCGTGCCTGGCCTAATGACTCGCCGAATGGGACCGGCTCCAGCGGGCCAAGACCGCTTGGTTAGCTGAGTTTCGAGTCGGAACTCCCCGCCGACGAGAAGAGCCGCGGAAGTTTCTTCCCGGTGGCGGCAATCAGACCTTGACATTGGGCGGCCGTGCCGATTTGCCGTCGGAAGAAAGGCGGGGTCACGCCGCTGGACGGAAGGCTGGCCGAAAAAGGGAACGATATAAGGAATGTTTGTTGTTGTGTGTGTCCGTTTGGGTTTTTGGATCGCGTACGCTTTTCTTCATATGGACACGGACGCGAGAGATAATCGATAATAATTCTAATTACACCTAGCCAGATAGAGTCAACTGGTAAATCTTAAAAGTAAATGGCTGATTCCTTAGAAAGTAACCGGTCTTTCGATTGACCTAACTACCATGGCTCTTCGTTTTATTTGATCAGACGCTGCAATACGTTCAACACCGCGTAGTAAATGTTTGTGTATCGTTGGGAATGTTTTTGGTCTGTCCCATGGCTAAAACCTAAGGGTGGTGGCGTGAACCCGTAGCGTTAGCATAAGGGTGTTGCTGAAAACCCTTAGGGGAGTTCCACCACAATGTTTATGCACGTCTGTAACATTGTTTTGAGGCTCAAGGAATATTTCTCAATCTGGAAGGCTCCCGAACACGGTCACTTACAATATTACTAACTTAGATGTGAGAGAATTCTATTTCGGTCTCAAATATGAATGCAATCATTTGACGAAAAAAGGTAGCGACGAAGTATAAAATTACTAACGGAATTATCTACCGCCAGTAATCTTTGCTGCTCCATTTGCTCCAACCTTCTACAGTTCCACCAAAATGTGAAGAATTTCCGACAACATTGCGCGAAATTTCATTTTCTCAATGCTAGTAGCTTAGGTACCGCTACACTGCTGAATCGTACCGCTAAAAGCTTTTGCGAATTAAAAAGATCGGTTGTCGTTTTGAATAACCTACTATTCCTTTCAATCATCGTATCGAAGACTGACAGTATCCGCAAGTTCTGCAACATATATTAGAGAGTTTTGGGGAACTGTTTTTCACACTTGATACGGCACGATACGATACTCCGGTACGAAATGCACATG